>NC_091765.1:17813216-18166387 GCF_029378745.1 Bos indicus | reverse complement strand
TTACAAGGTATTGACTGTATCCCCTGCGCTATACAACATACCCTTGCATGTGTGAATGCTCAGTTGCTTCAGTCGTGTCTGACTCTTTGTGACCCCTGGACCTTAGCCTGCAAAGCTCCTCTGTCCATGGGATTCTCCAGGCAAGAATACTGAGTGGGTTGCCATGCCCTCCTCCAGGGGATCTTCCTGAAACAGGGATCGAACCTGTGTCTCCTGCAGTGAAGGCAGATTCTTTACCGCTGAGCCACTGGGGAAGCCACAACATATCCTTAGAGTTTATTTATTTTATACATAGTAGTTGGTGTTTCTTAGTCCCTTATCCCCATCTTGCTCCTTCTCTCTCCCCACTGGTAACCATTAGTTTATTCTCTATATCTGTGAGTCCGTTTCTGTTTTGGTTTATTTGCTAGTTTGTTTTTTTTAGATTCCACATATAAGTAATAACATAAAAGATTGATCTTTTTCTGTCCAACCTATTTCACTAAGCATAATATATCCTCCAGGTCCATCTGTGTTGTTGTATATGGCAAATTTTCCTTCCTTTTTATGGCTGAGTAGTATTCCGTTATATGTACATTATCTCACATCTTTATCCATGTTTCTATTCTCTTTGGAAGGAAAGTTATGACCAACCTAGACAGCATATTAAAAAGCAGAGATATTACTTTGCCAACAAAGGTCTATCTAGTCAAGACTATAGTTTTTCCAGTGGTCATGCATGAATGTGAGAGTTGGACTATAAAGAAAACTGAGCGCAGAATTGATGCTTTTGAACTGTGGTGTTGGAGAAGACTCTTGAGGGTCCCTTGGACTGCAAGGAGATCCAAACAGTCCATCCTAAAGGAGATCAGTCCTAAGTGTTCATTGGAAGGACTGATGTTGAAGCTGAAACTCCAATACTTTGGCCACCTGATGCGAAGAGCTGACTCATTTGAAAAGACCCTGATGCTGGGAAAGATTGAAGGCAGGAGGAGAAGGGGACGACAGAGAATGAGATGGTTGGATGGCATCACCGACTCTATGGACATGGGTTTGAGTAGACCCTGAGAGTTGATGATGGACAGGGAGGCTTGGCTTGCTGCGGTTCATGGGATTGAAAAGAGTTGGACACGACTGAGCGACTGAATTGAACTGAACTGAGGCACTTAAGTTGCCTCCATATCTTGCCCATTGTAAATAATGCTGCTGTGAACACTGGGCTGCCTGTATCCTTTCACATTAGTGTTTTCATTTTCAAATGTATACCCAGGAGCAGGATGGCTGGATCGTATTGTAGCTTTATTTTTATTTTTTTGAGGAACTTCCATATTGTTTTCCACAGTGGCTGCACCAATTTGCATTCCCAATAGCAGTGTGCAAGTGTTCCTTTTTCTTCATATCCTCACCAACATTTGTGATCTTTTTGATAACAGTCATTCTGATGGATGCGAGTCAGAGTCTTTTTACTTCTTTTCTTTTTAAAAAAATTTTGGCCATGCGCTCGGCTTGCTGGATCTTAGTTCCCCAACCAGGAATTACATTCACACCGCCTGCTGTGAAAGCGTGGAGTCTTAACTACTGGACCACCAGGGAAGTCCCTCGCTTTATATTTTTAAAATCTGTTAACTTGCTTTGTTTGCCTAGCAGTGTTATTATGAATTCTTTGAGAGCAGGAGCACTTCTATACAAGGGCTTTTCAAACTGTAATGAATTAAAACAAATAAAAAGTAGTATCATACATTGGGTCATCTGTAGTAAGTACCTAGAGGGTTGTAGACCCTGGAGTAGACAATATCTTGGAATCAGTATGTCAATTATGGAAATTTAAAATAGCAAGAATTATCATAATGAATGCGGTTAGTTTGGGGGTTTTGATTTTTAAGGAATCCTCCAATAACAATCTTACATTGTGATTTGGAGACAGCTTGCATCAGTTAAGGATTGCCTTTTGTGCAAAGTAGAAATAGCACCGGCACAAGAACTAAAATCTTGGGAATTTTCCTGCTTAAGAAATGAAATAAGGGATAATAAAGGATTTTTGGTAATTTTAAAGAAATATGGGTGACCATTAACTAGATGATGTTATCTATATCTATAGCGATTTCTTTGCAATCCCATGGACTGTAGCCTGCCAGGCTCCCCTGTCCATGGAATTCTTCATGCAAGATATTGGAATTGATAACCATTCCCTTCTCCAGAGGATCTTACTGACCCAGGGATCGAACCCAGATCTCCTGCATTGCAGGCAGATTCTTTACCATCTGAGCTACCAGGGAAGCCCTTTTCACAGAGGGAATAGACTGTCTCGTGTAGAAGTAGAATAAAAACTGGAAACTCTTAAAACCATGGTGATGGGATATTTGGAGTCACTTTGCTAAAAACACATTTTATTTAACCAATATATTAAACTGTTATCATATTTAATATTAATATTAATGTAAACATTCTTGACATTTTAACTTTTTTTCTAAATCTTCCAGAAATCCGGTGTGTGTTCTGCACTGACCGCACATCTAGGCTTAAGATTGGCCATGCTTCAAGTGCTCAGGAGTCACATGGACTTAGTGGCTGCTTTGCCAGGCATTGCAGCTCTGACCAGCCTTATCCTTAAGGAACAATACCCTGCACGAGTCTGAGGTTATCCTTAGAATATCCCTTAATAGTTGTCATCCATGACTTTGGTGTGTTGTATTTTATAAACTGAATTATATCCTGGCATTACTAGAGAAAGCTGGTTCTGGTTCCTTTTGCTAGAAAGAACAGGCTGAACGGTACAGCGAAATATCTCTCTAAGGTTATCTGTAATATAAATTTGTGAATATCAGTGCCAGGCAGTATGCCTGGGCCTATAAATGAAATATTTAGATTATTAGATTCATGTGTACAGAAAGGATGGCTGCTCATATACCTTTGTGAGCTGTAATAAGTGGGATGTGGTGGTATATGCCCTGGTTTTCACTCTTTTCTTGCCCTGTTTATATGCATGATGTTGCTTACTAATTTGTGTTCTTGTTCAGTTGCTTATTGTGACAATTTAGAAAGCAAGGCCACTGTAAAGCCTGTATCAGAGAAATCATTACTTGATATCAAATATCAGTCTGCCAAGAATAGATAAGATTAGACTGTAAGAAGACTCAGGTTCAGTATGAGAAGGAGAGAAGAAGAGAGAGGGATAAGAAGCGAGAGGGTGGTGTGTGGAGAGAAGCAGGGAGAGACGGAGGAAGGAAGGAAGGAGAGGACAGTTCTGCACAAGAAAATCACCTAAATGCAAAGGAAGGAAATCACGATGGATGATTTTGTGGCAAAAAATTCCCCCAGCCACTGGACAAGCTGATGTTCTCACTGAGGTCTCAAGATAGGTTGCTTTCGATTTCATAAATATATTGACTTTCTCAAATACCTGTACTAAACAGGTAGCTGAGGTTAGACCCAAGCCCTCCTTGGTTTCTTCTGAAACTGATTAATGCATCCAACACTATTTTTGAATACTTGCTGTGTGCTAGACTTTATTCTTGATTCTAGATTCAGTGAGCAATAGACAATCAAAGTTTCTACCCTTAACGGAGATTGTATGAGTTTAATGTGTTGAGACAGGAAAAAGTGCTGAAAAGGGAGGTTGAGCAGATGATAAGCAAGTAAAACTAATAAACAAGATCAGTTCAGACTTGGACCGGTTCTTTAAAGGAAATATGCTGAGAGTGACTGGGGAATCCTACCCGAGCATGGTCAGAAAAGTTTTGTCAAAGAGGTTGAACTTGCACTCAGATGTGAAGGCTGAGAAGGAGCCAGCAGAGGGGACAGGCTAAGTGCTTGGTTACGCAAGGGAAGGCAGGGAGGCCAGTCTGGCCACAGTGTCTGAGCAGGGAGGAGTGAGAAAGCAGGTGCCCAGGCACGCAAACCCAGTGAGGAGGGGCGTGTGTGCTAAGTCGCTCCAGTCCTTGTCCAACTCTTTGTAACCCCAGGACCATAGCCCGCCAGATTCCTCTGTCCATGGGATTCTCCAGGCATGAATACTGGAACAGGTTGCGTACCCTTCTTCAGGGGATCTTCCCAACCCAGAGATCG
The DNA here is from genome assembly GCF_029378745.1 of Bos indicus. Lineage (NCBI taxonomy): Eukaryota > Metazoa > Chordata > Mammalia > Artiodactyla > Bovidae > Bos > Bos indicus. The sequence goes on along the minus strand of NC_091765.1, from coordinate 18,162,343 downwards.
AACCTGTGTCTCTTACCTCCTGCTTTGAGAGGTGAGTTCTTTGCCACTGATGCCACCTGGGAAGCCCAATTTTGTAAGTTTTACTCCAAATGCAATGAGAAAGCATTCTGCAGTGATCTAAGAAGGAGAGGCAGGGCATTCTCTGGTGGTCAAGTGGCTAATACTCCAAGCTCCCAATGCAGGGGGCCCAGGTTCAATCCCTTGTTAGGGAACTAGATCCCATATACTGCAACTAAGAGTCCACATCCCGCAACTGAAGACCCGAGTGGTATGCTGCGATGAGGATTGCAGCTTCTGCGTGCTGCAGCTAAGACCTGGCACAGCCAAATCCATAAGTTTTTTTTTTTTAAAGAAGGAGAGACACATGACCCGATGGGGGCTGGAGCTGTGTGGTGGTATTAGAGATGGAGAGCAGTGGATGGATTTGAGAGGTCTGGAGACAGAATTGACAAGACTTAATGGATAGGCCTGGATGGGTGAAATGACAGAGTAGGAGAAATCAAGCACAAATCCGGTTTTTTTTTTTTTTTCTGGATTTGGGGATTGTAGCGAATAGGGTTCTATTTTGGCCAGCTAGTTGCCTAGCTGACATCCTAATGGAGAGAGTTGTCAAACGACCAGCAATGATTCTGAAAACTGCATTCAGGGACAAGATCATGGCCAGTGGTGTCAGCATAGAAGTGCTATATAAAGTGATGGGAAGTCTAGAGTCACCTGGGGAGATTTTGGAGGCCAAGAAGAGAGGCAGAGATTAGGCCGTGCAGACTAACAGAATTAATAAATAGATCAAGCGGCGGGGAGACCCAGGAGTAACCAGCGAGGTAGGAGGAGGACCAAAAGGGCAGCCTTCCAGATGCCGACAAAATTGAGTGTGTAAAGCAGGATGGAGTAATCAGTTCTGTTCTGAGTTTTCAAGCTGAGTACGATGAGAACGCGCTGTTTGTTGGGTTTTACAATGTGGAGGGTTCCTTTACGTGGTGATCTTGTTGAGCGTTTTAGAGGACTGATTTCAAGCACAAATGCCTTGACCGCCAGCCTCCCCCTCACTCTTTCCCTTCTCCCCATCACCCCCATGGGCTAGGTGTCCCCTCTGTGTTCCAGAATAGTTGGGCCTTTCTCTGTCACTGGACAACCGTACTATAATATGATTTTCTGCTGAAACTATGTTTCTTCCAGACTGAGCTCCTCGGGAGCAAAATTTTTTTTTCTTTTTTTTTTTTTTCAATTTCCTAGCATGATGTAGGCACTCAACACATGGTTTCTAAATTAATGAGTATTCTCGAATACTGCCTTTTTGTCAGCATTATTTACCCCTGTGTGGTGTCAGGCAGAAGCTGGCGAAGAGCCCAGGTTTCCTGATTCTCAACCTGCTGCCCTCAGCCTTCCGCAGCCACTGTCTGGCCTGGGCTCAGGGTGTATTTCGCTCCGGATGCCCCACTCCCCCTCCCCATTCTCTCCAGTGGCCAGTGATTGGTCTGGGAGGCTAGCTTAGCTCTAATGCCCTCTTGGGTGTTTTCCCCGTACCTGATCCCCTGTACCTTCTTGGGAGCCGCATGTGAAAACCTGTGGAAATCACTTCTTGTCTATTTCAGGAATCTCATCTCTTCCCTACCTCAGAGTTCTTTTGCGTGATCTGCACTTGCTCTGTACAGTTCATCACTTTGAAAGCTTTTATTTGCCTCCTTGCATACTTTAGTATCTTAAAGGCCAAGTCGCGACTGACTGAAGCAACCCTCAAATGGTTCTTTTTAGCAAGTTTCCTTTTTTTCTTCGTGGTAGTTATTTTCCCGCCAAGGCTGTGTGGAAGTGTTTTTTCCTTCTGTACTACTTCTATCATTTGGTTTTCCACTTCATTATCCTCCTGCCACAGCAACCCAATTATACTAGTTGCTGTGGAGATATTAAGTGCATTGCTAATAATGGAGGATTATTCCTTTAGGTGGAAGAATAGAAACAAGAGAAGGATATAAATCTTGTTTTTGTGCAAATGTCTCCTGGTAATGGCAATGACTAAGTGGTACTGGAGACTGTGGTGTGGAAATGTCTATATGGGGTTGGTTTATGTTTTTAGAAAGGATTCAGTTCAGTTCAGTTCAGTTGCTCAGTCGTGTCCGACTCTCTGCGACCCCATGAATTGCAGCACGCCAGGCCTCCCTGTTCATCACCATCTCCCAGAGTTCATTCAGACTCACGTCCATCGAGTCGGTGATGCTATCCAGCCATCTCATCCTCTGTCGTCCCCTTCTCCTCCTGCCCCCAATCCCTCCCAGCATCAGAGTCTTTTCCAATGAGTCAGCTCTTCGCATGAGGTGGCCAAAGTATTGGAGTTTCAGCTTTAGCATCATTCCTTCCAAAGAACACCCAGGACCAATTTCCTTTAGAATGGACTGGTTGGATCTCCTTACAGTCCAAGGGACTCTCAAGAGTCTTCTCTAACGCCGCAGTTCAAAAGCATCAATTCTTCGGTGCTCAGTTTTCTTCACAGTCCAACTCTCGCCTCCGTACATGACCACTGGAAAAACCATAGCCTTGACTAGATGGACCTTTGTTGGCAAAGTAATGTCTCTGCTTTTCAATATGCTATCTAGGTTGGTCATAACTTTCCTTCTAAGGAGTAAGCGTCTTTTAATTTCATGGCTGCAATCACCATCTGCAGTGATTTTTGGAGCCCCCCCAAAATAAAGCCTGACACTGTTTCCACTGTTTCCCCATCTATTTCCCATGAAGTGATGGGACCGGATGCCATGATCTTAGTTTTCTGAATATTGAGCTTTAAGCCAACTTTTTCACTCTCCTCTTTCACTTTCATCAAGAGCCTTTTTAGTTCCTCTTCACTTTCTGCCATAAGGGTGGTGTCACCTGCATATCTGAGGTTATTGATATTTCTTCCGGCAAGGATTAGCTTTCTTAATTAAAGAAAATATTACTTTAAGCTTCTGGTCCTGTTAGAAGTTAATTCCTTATGTTAATACTTTACTCTTCATTCTTTAATTTGTATCTTTTAGTTTGTAAGCGCAGGCTCACTAGTTTGTTTAATAGGATGTTGCTTCATGTGGACAAAGTCTTCTGTGGACTTTAGTTTTTTACAATTTTCTTTTTTTTTTTTTAACAATTCAATTCTTAAAACCTTTTTTTTTTCTTTTAAAAACTTCACTAAAGGAGACACATTTTAATATTGTTCATCTGATCTGTGTTCCATGACATCTTGCCATGTTCCATGGACTCTGTTATAATTAAGGTGATTATGTGTCCTGATGGGGCTTCCCAGGTGGTGTTAGTGGTAAAGAACCTGCCTGCCAGTGCAGGAGACATAAGTAGACATGGGATCCATCCCTGGGTCAGGAAGATCTCCTGGAGAAGGGAATGGCAGCCCACTCCAATATTCTTGCCTGGAGAATCCCATGGACAGAGGAGCCTGGCGGGCTGCAGCCCATGAGGTTGCAAAGAGTTGGACACGACTGAAGTGACTTAGCATGCATACATGCAGTGTGTCCTGATTGCCTGGGACAGTTCTTGTGTATACATACTGCCCTGGTGTGGTTACTGGTTTTTAAATTATTTGCTTATTTATTTGTTTTTAGCTGTGCTGGGTCTTCGTTGCCACACGGGGTTTGCTCCGGTTGCAGCAAGTGGGGGCTACTCTCTTGTTGCGGTGCAGACTTCTTGTTGCAGTGGCCTCTCTCGTTGCGGAGCACAGGCTTTAGAGCACAGGCTTCAGGAGTTGCAGCTTGCGGGCTCGGTAGTTGTGGCTCGCAGCCTCTAGAGCACAGGCTCACTAGCTGTGGCATGTGGGCTTAGTTATTTGGCTGCACGTGGGGTCTTCCCGGACCAGGGATTGAGCCCATGTCTCCTGCATTGGCAGGCAGATTCTTTCCCACTGAGCCACCAGGGAAGCCCCCTGGTGTAATTATTAGTAAATCTCTCTTCTACTCAGAACTGGCCTGGTTAGGATGTTGAGTTAAATGGCCACCCAAATTAAAGGCTATACTTAATAGGAAACTGAGGTAACGAAGTGTTTTATATTTTTTGTTTTCATCTATGTAATTTATGGATAGATATATATGAATAAATATGTAGATTATATACATACATATAAAGGTATGTGTGTTTTTTTCTTTTAGTTTTTCCACTTAACCCAAGTCACACCTTGTTGTACCACCAAATCATGGGCTTTTTGTTTGAATTAACACCGTCAAAGTGCCAGCATCTTTTCATCCTGCACGTCTCAACTTTAATGCTCCTTCCTCAAGGGGGTCCTTTCTTGTCCTCTGTCTAAAGTTAGTTTCTCCTCGTATTTTCTCTCGGCACTGCTGATCCACTTTCACAGTTTGTAACTGGGTACTTGTTTCCTTCTTTTGACAGGATGTGTCCCACCCTGGGTGGTAGGCTCCACGAGGGGATGGACCATGTCTGTTTGTTTCCAGGAGTTTACCCTGCCTGGCACAAACCAGACACTTGCTAGTTCTTGTCAAACCCTTTCCTGTGACCAACTTTTATTCCTCTGACATACAGAAGGGTGTGTCAGGACCCTTTTCCAGAGATTGACTGCAAGAGATGGTCTCCAGTCCTCCTAATTCACTTTTTGTTGTTGTTGTTTGGTTGGTAAAGTGTGTCTGACTCTTTGTCTGACCCCGTGGACTGCAGCACACCAGGCTTCCCTGTCCTCCATTGTCTCCGGAGTTTGCTCAAATTCATGTCCATTGAATCGGTAATACTATCTAACCATCTCGTCTTCTGCTGCCTCCTTCTTCTTCTGCCTTCAATCTTTCTCAGCATCAGGGTTTTTTCCAGTGAGTTGGCTGTTCACATCAGGTGGCCAAAGTATTGGAGCTTCGGCATCAGTCCTTCCAATGAATATTCAGGATTGATTTCCTTTAGGATTGACTAGTTTGATCTCCTTGCAGTCCAAGGGACTCTCACAAGAGTCTTCTCTAGCACCACAGTTCAAAAGCATCATTTCTTTGGCTCTTATCCTTCTTTATGGTCCAATTCTCACTTCCGTACTTTCTTTTAAAATCACTTTGGGGTCTTCTTGACCCCAGAGTACAACCTGACAGAAATTTTTCCAAGGATCTTAGATCAATTATAAAAACTTAAGTATGATTCTCAGAGTTGTTATAATAATAAACCTGATATTAAGGGAAATGGACTGGGGAAGGAATGTGCATATTTTTTTAATGCAAGATTGAATATCTAGATAGCACTGTTTATTCTTTAAGGTGTCCAAGATTTTAAAAGACCTTTCCTTTCTTATTCTAGCAACTATTGTTCTACTTGAGGGTGTGTCAGTAATGAAACTGCTAAAAGAGAGATGGGGCCATGGAATAGTTTGGGCCATACACCCATTCCACAGGCGGGGTGGGGGGCGAGGATAGTCTAATGTGAACTAGAGGTGACGTGCATTTGGCAGAGGGAAACAAAACTTGACAGACAGGAAGTCATTTCAAATCAGGACAGCTGAGATGATATCACCCCCTGAAAATAGATCCTGCCCACCTAGGAGGAGTCAGGTTATGTGTTACCACAGTCGAGTTTATCTTAGTGAAAATATGACATGAGGAAATCAGGAGGATGAACAGGTCTTTTGGTTTGCTGATAACAATGACAAATATATATCTTTCTATAGTATCGAGATATTTGGCAAGTTCTAAACTATAAGTTTAATTGGAAAATAAAAGAAAAAACATATATAGCTTATGTGTGCATATATATGTGTGTGTGTGTATATATATATATATATATATATATATGTATAACCCATGTATATATCCATCTATATCTGTTACTAAAGGTAATATATGATGTTAGACCCTAAGTTTCATTTCTTTTTGCCCCCTTTGCCGAACACTTGAGCCCTTTCCCTATTCTGCCATCATCATTAAAGAAAATGAGGCTGGATTCTTAATTTAAATGATGTGCTTGAACCTAGATTCCAAAATACTATTTGAAAAAATAATCATAAGGTTGGGTACATACTCCCTTTTTCATGTAAATGATTAATTAGCTCTTTTTGAATTCTAAGAATCCTTTAATCCTTTACAACATGAAACTTGAAAAGAAGAAAATATTGACAGAAGGCATTTATTTATGTGTTTCGGCTGTAGTGGGCTTTCGCTGTAGCACTCAGGCTTTCTCTGGTTGCGGCCGGTGGGGACTCCTCTTCGTCCTGGTGCACACGCTTCTCATTGAGGTGGCTTCTCTTGTTGCAGAGCACGGGCCCTAAAGCGCATGGCCTTCAGTAGTTGTGGCTCCATGGCATGTGGCACCGGCTTAGTTGCTCCGTGGCATGTGGGATCTTCCCAGACCGGGGATTGAACCCATCCCCCCTGCATTGGTAGGTGGATTCTTAACCACTGGACCACCAAGGAAGGTCCTGACAGAGTGATTGTTTAAAAATCACTTGTCTTCAAATACATTTTTATTCATTTATATGAGATTTGATTATATCCTAATGAGAATTTAGATAGTTTCTTTTAGTGTAACTGATTTAACAAATATAGTGGTCTGATGAGCCAGCTTTATTATTATTATTTTTTTTATCAACCACAAGTGTTACTGCTGCTGCTGCTAAGTCACTTCAGTCACGTCCGACTCTGTGCTACCCCATAGACGGCAGCCCACCAGGCTCCCCCATCCCTGGCATTCTCCAGGCAAGAACACTGGAGTGGGTTGCCATTTCCTTCTCCAATGCATGAAAGTGAAAAGTGAAAGTGAAGTTGCTCAGTCGTGTCCAACTCTTAGCTAGCCCATGGACTGCAGCCTACCAGGCTCTTTCATCAATGGGACTTTCCACGCAAGAGTACTGGAGTGGGGTGCCATTGTAGTTGCTAAATATTGTGTCGGGAAAGGGAAGTAGTGGAAGTGTGTGGTGTCAGCTGGGAGCTGCCACAGTCAGGGCTGTCCAGGAACCACAGTGAGCAAAACGTGTGACTCCAGCAGGAAACTGGAGCTGGAGCTCTGAGGTCCAGAGTCCTGAGGTTTGCCTCCATCCTAAGGATGGCTTCGCAGGAAAAGGTGCAAAGATCCCACACCCTTTGAGGCAGCACTGAGAGGAGAATTACCATGCAGGGTGTGCACAGGGGCTCAGGGTGACCGACTGAGTCTACCTGCCCATGGCTCCATGTGTAGTTTTCAGCTGTAGCTCACAGAAGCCTTAAGAAGGCTGTTTGAAGCTCAAATGTTTCACTTTAAAATCACAGTATAAAAACTTAACTGGAATTTTGCAAATGGCTGAAGAGATATCTCTTGGGACCTGGCTGTTATTTCTGTGGTCAATTTCTGTCTTATTGGCAGATGTGCTTGTGTTAGCTGTGTCTTCTTAGCTAATAGCAAAACTCTTGACCTCAGGGTTCCTTGAGGCAAGCACTTTGGGAACACTTCACTCAGTCAGTTCAGTTCAGTCACTCAGTCATGTCTGACTCTTTGCGACCCCATGAATCACAGCATGCCAGGCCTCCTGTCCATCACCAACTCCCGGAGTTCACTCAGACTCACGTCCATCGAGTCAGTAATGCTATCCATCCATCTCATCCTCTGTCGTCCCCTTCTCCTCCTGCCCCCAGTCCCTCCCAGCATCTGAGTCTTTTCCCATGAGTCAACTCTTCGAATGAGGTGGCCAAAGTACTGGAGTTTCAGTTTTAGCATCAGTCCTTCCAAAGAACACCCGGGGCTGATCTCCTTCAGAATGGACTGGTTGGATCTCCTTGCAGTCCAAGGGACTCTCAAGAGTCTTCTCCAACACCACGTTCAAAAGCATCAATTCTTCGGCACTCAGCTTTCTTCACAGTCCAACTTTCACATTCATACATGACCACAGGAAAAACCATAGCCTTGACTAGACGGACCTTTGTTGGCAAAGTAATGTCTCTGCTTTTTAATATGTTGTCTAGGTTGGTATAACTTTCCTTCCAAGGAGTAAGCGTCTTTTAATTTCATGGCTGCAATCACCATCTGCAGTGATTTTGGAGCCCCCCAAAATAAAGTCATCCACTGTTTCCACTGTTTCCCCATCTATTTCCCATGAAGTGATGGGACCAGATGCCATGATTTTCATTTTCTGAATGTTGAGCTTTAAGCCAACTTTTTCACTCTCCTCTTTCACTTTCATCAAGAGGCTTTTTAGTTCCTCTTCACTTTCTGCCATAAGGGTGGTGTCATCTGCATATCTGAGGTTATTGATAGTTCTCCCAGGAATCTTGATTCTAGCTTGTGCTTCTTCCAGCCCAGCGTTTCTCATGATGTACTCTGCATATAAGTTAAATAAGCAGGGTGACAATATACAGCCTTGACGTACTCCTTTTCCTATTTGGAACCAGTCTGTTGTTCCATGTCCAGTTCTAACTATTGCTTCCTGACCTGCATATAGATTTCTCAAGAGGCCGGTCAGGTGGTCTGGTATTCCCATCTCTTTCAGAATTTTCCACAGTTTATTGTGATCCACACAGTCAAAGGCTTTGGCATAGTCAGTAAAGCAGAAATAGATGTTTCTCTGGAACTCTCTTGCTTTTTCGATGATCCAGCGGATGTTGGCAATTTGATCCTGGTTCCTCTGCCTTTTCTAAAACCAGCTTGAACATCTGGAAGTTCACAGTTGACATATTGCTGAAGCCTAGCTTGGAGAATTTTGGGCATTACTTTACTAGCATGTGAGATGAGTGCAATTGTGTGGTAGTTTGAGCATTCTTTGGCATTGCCTTTCTTTGGGATTGGAATGAAAACTGACATTTTCCAGTCCTGTGGCCACTCAAATTTGCTGGCATATTGAGTGCAGCACTTTCACAGCAACGTCTTTCAGGATTTGAAATAGCTCAACTGGAATCCCATCACCTCCACTAGCTTTGTTCGTAGTGATGGCAAAGTAATGTCTCTGCTTTTTAATATGCTGTCTAGGTTGGTATAATTTTCCTTCCAAGGAATAAGTGGGCCTTAGAAAGCCCACTTGACTTCACTTTCCAGGATGTCTGGCTCTAGGTCAGTGATCACACCATCATCATTATCTTGGTCATGAACATCTTTTTTGTACAGTTCTTCTGTGTATTCTTGCCACCTCTTCTTAATATCTTCTGCTTCTGTTAGGTCCATACCTTTTCTGTCCTTTTTCGAGCCCATCTTAGGGAGCTCTATTAAAGTGCATCTTTGGCTGTGAGAATATTCTTAAGGGATGTCCCAAAAATGTCATTTTGGAAGGAAAACAAGTCTTGGTTGTAATTTCAACAGGGTACATGTGTGCGTATGACACATTAGAGATTTGTGCTAAGCCCCCTCCTTATTTGTGCTTGTGCGCCACCCTGAATGGAACCTTTCATTTCAGCAGGATAATGCGTGCCCTGCCCTTTGGTACACAAAACGTCATCTTCATGTCTGTTGGAATGAATATGTACCTAGAGTATGAAAACCTGCGGGGGCAGAGTGACAAAACGGAATGCTGCCCTAACCACAAATGTTGTTTCATCAACATTAAGCAGTGTTCAGAAAGTTCTCTATATTTAAAAGACTTAAGTGCTTTTCAGTTATAAGGCAGTTTTAGATCAGTGGTTGTGCTTGAGCAAACTGTCATTGTCCTTGAAGGACATAACTGGAGGCTATTTCGACATTAATTTTTGAGTGTTGCTTTACAGGTTAAATCACAGTATTTGGAGGGGTTCTTTTGTTTTTATTTTTGAAAAAAAACTTTTGCTCTCCTAAAATATCTTTAAAATGAGTGAGTTTATAGATAATTACTAGAAGTACTTTTTTGTAAATTAGTAGGCTTTATTTTTTGGAGTGGTTTTTAGTTCAGTTCAGTCGCTCAGTCGTGTTCGACTCTTTGCGACCCCATGGACAGAAAAATTGATCGGAAAGTAACAGAATTCTCATAGGCTCTGCCCCCACGTCCCCCAGTTTCCCCAATCATTAACATCTTGCACTAATGGGGTATATTTGTTACAGATGATGAGCCAGTGTTGACGCATTATTGTTAAAGTCCATAGTTTTCATTGGGGCTCACTCTTGTACATTCTATAGGTTTTGACAAACGTATGACATAGCCATCATTTACAGTATCATATAGAATCGTTTCTTCAACCCCAAACTCCCTGTACGTCATCTACTCATTCCTCTCTCCACCAAGCCCTGACAACCACTAATCTTTCTCCTAGCTCCATGGTTTTGCCTTTTCCAGAATGTCATATAGTTGAAATCATATACAGTATGTACCCATTTCAGATTGGCTCTTTTACTTAGCAATTTGCCCTTAAAGCTCTTCCATGTTTTTTTTTTTTTCTTTTGTAGCTTGAAATAGGTCATTACTTTTTATCACTGAATAATACACCATTATTATTAATAAATAATAATCTGATATACCACAGTTTCTCCACTCACCCATTGAAGGACATCTTGTTTGCTTCCAGTTTTTGGCAGTTCTGAATAACCTTGCTATAAACTTTTATGTACATGTTTCAGTATGGACATAAGATTTTAGCTTCTCTGGGTATATGCTAAGGAGCACAATTGCTAGATCATCTGATAAAAGTATATTTAGTTTGGTTGAAGCCGCTAGACTGTCTTCCAAAGTGGTTGTACCATTTTGCATTCTGACCGTTAGTTAGCGAGTCTTCTTGTTGCTCTGCATACTCACCGTCATTTGGTTTTGTCAGTGCTCCAGATTTGGGGCATTCTGATAGTTGTAATAGTATCTCGTTGTTTTAATGTGTATTTCCCTGTGATATATGATGTGAAGCATCTTTTCATATACTTATTTTCCATCTCTGTATCTTCTCTCATGAGGTCTGTTCAAGTCTTTGACCCACTTATTAATTGGGGTTTTTGTTTTCTTATTGTTGAATTTTAAGAGCTTTTGGTATATTTTGGAGAATAGTCCTTTATCAGATATTCTTTTGCAGATTTTTGTCCCAGTCCGTAGGCTTGTCTTCTCATTCTCTTGACATTGCCTTTCACAGAGTCCAAGGTTTTAATTTTAGTGAAGTCCAGCTTATCAATTATTTCTTTCAAGGATGGTGCTTTTGCTCTTGTAGTGAAAAAATAATCTCCATACCCAAGGTCAATTGGTTTTCTCCTATGTTATCTTTTAGGAGTTAGTTTAGTTTTTAACATTTAGGCCTGTGATCCATTTTGAGTTAACTTTTGTGAAGGGTATAAGATCTGTGTCTAGGTTAATTTTTTGCATGTGAATGACCACTTGATCTAGTACCATTTATTGAAAAGACTGTCTGCTGCAAGATATTGTCATTGTTCCTTTGTCAGAGATCAGTTGACTTTATTTATGTGGCCTCTGCTTCTATCTTCTGAAAGACACTGGTATAAATTCTTTCTTAAATACTTGGTAGAATTCACCAGTGAAACCATCTGGGCCTGGTGCTTTCTATTTTATAAGGTTATTAATTATTTTGTTTTTTTTTTTTTTTGATTGTGCCATGTGGCTTGCGGCGTAATCTCAGTTCTCCAACCAGGGATCTAACCCAGGGACCTGGCAACGAGAACACTGAGTCCTAACCACTGGATCACCAGGAAATCCTCAAAGTTATTAATTACTGATTCAATTTATTTAATACATATAGGCTTATGCAGATGGTTTCTTTCTTTGAGTTTTTGCAGATTGTTTGAATATTTGTGAGACGTGCAATGATGTCCTTCTTTTTATTCCTTTTTAAATTAACCAATTTATCTATTTATTTTTGGTTGCTCTGGGTCTTTGTTGCTGCACATGGGCATTCTCTAGTTGTGGCGAGTGGAGGCTGCTCTTCACTGTGGGGGCTTCTCTTGTTGCAGAGCAGAGGCTGTACGTGCATGGGCTTCAGTAGTCACAAGTGGGCTCTATAGTTGTGGTGCATGGGCTTACTGGCTCCACAACACATGGGATCTTCCCAAACCATGGATGAATCCATGTCCCCTGCATTGATAGGTGGATTCTTATCCACTGATACCATCAGGGAAGTCTGTTTTTTTAATTTCTGATATTAGTAGTTTGTGTTCTCTCTCTGTTTTTCTTGATTAACTGCCTGGAGACCTGTTGATTTTATTTTATCATTATTCAAATAATGAGCTTTGGTTTCATTAAATTCTCTTGATTTCCTGTTTTTAATTTCATTGATTTATGCTCTAATTTTGTGTTATTTCTCTTTTTCTATTTACTTTGGGTTTAATTTGTTTGTTTTCTAGTATCATAAGGTATAAACTTAGATTATTGATATTAGATCTTCTTTTCTGAATTGTGCATTCAGTGCTATGAATTTCCCTCTGTTTTTGATGCATCCATAAATTTTTATAAGTTGTATTTTCATTTTTATTCAAAACATTTAAAAAATTTCCCTTGGGATTTCTTTGTTGGCTCCTTGTGTTAATTAGAAATGTGTTATTTAATCTCCAACTATTTGGGGATTTTCCAGCTATCTTTCATTATTGATTCCTAGTTTAATTCCATTTTGATATAAAAGGAGACAGTAAAAGAATAGAATAGACTTTCTGTTCTTTTAAATTTATTAAGGTGTGTTTTATGGTACAAGATATGGTCTCTCCTGGTGCATGTTCATGTGAGCTTGAGAAGAATGTGTATTCTGCTGTTACTAGATGAAGCTGTCTGCTGCTGCCGCCACTAAGTCGCTTCAGTTGTGTCCAACTCTGTGCGACCCCATAGACGGCAGCCCACCAGGCTTCTCTGTCCATGGGATTCTCCAGGCAAGAACACTGGAGTGGGTTGCCATTTCCTTCTCCAATGCATGAAAGTGGAAAGTGAAGGTGAAGTTGCTTAGTCGTGTCTGACTCTTAGCGACCCCATGGACTGCAGCCTACCAGGCTCCTCCATCCGTGGGATTTTCCAGGCAACAGTACTGGAGTGGGGTGCCATTGCCTTCTCCCGAAGCTGTCTAGAGATGTCAATTAGATCCAATGGACTGGTTGTGTTGTTGAGTTCAACTGTAAGTTTGCTGGTTTTCTGCATGTTGAATCTGTTAAAGTGACTGTTAAAGTCACTTAGGAATATACTGATATTCTGATATACTTAGAATATTCTGATATACTTAGGAATATCAGAATCCAGATTCAAATCAGGTCTTCTGCTTGTAATAAAGTATTCTTTGCGCATGCTTGGTCCCTCAGGAAGCCTCTCTACTTTCTTGTTTTCATCGTATTTCCCACTGCTCTCAATTAGCGAGTGACTCACCACCTAATACACTATTACAGTTTGAAGTACCATGAAACAGTGAAAAATGAATGTGTGTATTCTTACTGGAGAGAATACACATACTTGCATTTCCTAGACGTATTTTAGTAAGTTTGTTTAGAAATGTGATGTAGCATTGGGGTATAACAATGTGATGTAACATTTCTATCTGTAAACCTTTCTGTAAGAGTGAATAGGAGTTTTTCACTTTTCTTTATGGCAAGCTTTAGACACTGTAGGGATGTTGGGGGGGGGGGGGCTCAAAGTTTCTTTCTCGATGCACTAAACCCCATCCTTCTCTTGAAGGTGCTATATTCTGAAATCAAGGTGATGTCCGAAGTATTCAAAGCCCATCGATTGTATCTCAATAGCAAGAGAGAGTCTAGGATGGTCATTAATAATGACATTCATAAAGCTTACTCAGACTTTTCCTTCATGTACTCTGAAGTGTAGCCTCTGACCATGCATGATTTAGAAGCTCACTGTAAAAGCTTATGGCTGATTTATGTATTTGGTCAGCATCACCATGCATTTTTGTGCCAGCCCATTAGAGCTTGGGTGCTACCAGCAGGCTGGTATCTGATTCACGTGTTTATTCTCACTTCTGGCCCCTACCCTTAAAATGTGCTCTTCATTCTTGGGTTCTGGATGCCTTGGTTCATTTCATTTTTTTTTTGCTCAAGAGTCAGTTGCAAAAATTTCTACTAGCATGCCCCTTGTTTCACTTTTTTCTTCTTTCCCCTTTCCAGTTATTCCTGGTATTTTATTTGTTTGTTTTTTTTTTTATTTGGACACCAGATAAATTTTTTTGGTCCCAAGAGTTTACTTTCTTTCTATTTCTTTATTTATTTGGCTCTACAGGGTCTTAGCTGCAGCAAGTAGGAGCTTTGATCTTTGTTGAGGCATGCAGGATCTTTAGTTATAGCATGAAAACTTTAAGTTGCGGCTTGTGGGATTTAGTTCCCTGTTGAAGTTGTTGTTCTTCAGTCACTAAGTGGTGTCTGACTCTTTGTGACCCCATGGACTGCAGCATGCCAGGCTCCTCTGTCCTCCACTATCTCCCAGAGTTCACTCAAATTCACGTCCATTGAGTTGGTGATGCTATCTAACCATCTTATACTCTGTCGCCCCCTTCTCCTCCTGCCTTCAGTCTTTCCCAGCATCCAGGTCTTTCCCAATAAGTTGGCTCTTTGCATCAGGTGGCCAAAGTATTAGAGCTTCAGATTCTGCACCAGTCCTTCCCATGAATATTCAGGGTTGATTTCCTTTAGGATTGACTGGTTTGATCTCCTTGAAGTCCAAGGACTTTCAAGAGTATTCTCCAGCACCACAATTTGAAAGCATCAATTCTTTGGTGCTCAGCCTTCTTTCACTTTGGGCTTCCCTGATGGCTCAGATGGTAAAGAATATGCCTGCAATATGGGAGACCAGGTTCGATCCCTGGGTCGGGAAGATCCCCTGGAGAAGGGAATGGCAATCCACTCCAGTATTCTTGCCTGGAGAATCCCATGAACAGAGGAGCCTGGCAGACTAAAGTCCATAGGGTTGCAAAGAGTTGAACATGGCTGAGCTTTCATGAAAGCTAATACTTTCACTTTCAGCCTTCTTTATGGTCCAACTCTCACATCCATACATGACTGCTGGAAAAACTGTGGCTTTGACTATACAGACCATTGTTCAAACCTGGGTTCTCTGTATTGGGAGCCAGTCTTAGCCACTGGACCACCAGGGAAGTCCCTGAGAGTTTACTTTCTTGACTCATATTTTGTCCTCTGAACATTATCCGAGACTTAAAAGAAGACCTTGATACACATCACTTTGTGAAACAGCAGATTATGTAAATATGCTAATGTGTAATTTGCTTTGACATTGTTTAGAAGGAAACCTAAGAGTAAGGATGTCTGAGATGGGTCATGAGACACAGGTGGACAAGGTAACTCTCTTCTTCCCGACCCAGGGATCAAACCCACGTCTCTTGGATTTCCTGCATTGGCAGGTGGATTTTTTACCACTAGTGCCACCTGGGAGTTAGTTAGTTCAGTCGCTCAGTTGTGTCTGACTCTTTGCAACCCCATGAACCACAGCACACCAGGCCTCCCTGTCCATCACCAACTCCCGGAGTTTATCCAAACTCATCTCCATTGAGTCGGTGATACCATCCAACCATCTCATTCTCTGTCATCCCCTTCTGCTCCTGCCTCCAATCTTTCCCAGCATCAGGGTCTTTTCCAGTGAGTCAGCTCTTCGCATCAGGTAGCCAAAGTATTGGAGTTTTAGCTTCAACATCAGTCCTTCCAATGAACACCCAGGGCTGATCTCCTTTAGGATGGACTGATTGGATCTCCTTGCAGTCCAAGGGACTCTCAAGAGTCTTCTCCAACACCACAGTTCAAAAACGTCAGTTCTTTGGTGCTCAGCTTTCTTTATAGTCCAACTCTTATATCCATACATGACCACTGGAAAAACCATCTTGACTAGACAGACCTTTGTTGACAAAGTAATATCTTTGCTTTTTAATATGATGTCTAGGTTGGTCATAACTTTCCTTCCAAGGAGTAAGCGTCTTTTAATTTCATGGCTGCAGTCACCATCTGCAGTGATATTGGAGCCCAAAAAATAAAGTCTGACACTGTTTCCACTGTTTCCCCATCTATTTCCCATGAAGTGATGGGACCGGATGCCATGATCTTCGTTTTCTGAATGTTGAGCTTTAAGTCAACTTTTTCACTCTCTTCTTTCACTTTCATTAAGAGGCTCTTTAGTTCTTCTTCACTTTCTGCCATAAGGGTGGTGTCATCTGCATATCTGAGGTTATCGATATTTCTCCCAGCAATCTTGATTCCTGCTCGTGCTTCTTCCAGCCCAGTGTTTCTCATGATGTACTCTGCATATAAGTTAAATAAGTAGGGTGACAGTATACAGCCTTGACGTACTCCTTTTCCTATTTGGAACCAGTCTGTTGTTCCATGTCCAGTTCTAACTGTTGCTTCCTGACCTGCATACAGATTTCTCAACAGGCAGGTCAGGTGGTCAGGTATTCCCAACTCTTTCAGAATTTTCCACAGTTTATTGTGATCCACCACAATAAATTTCCCACCTGGGAAGCTTCTTATAAGAGTTAAAGTAAGTACAAATTATTCATTTTCTAAACAGAAGAAGCAAACTGCTGATAACTAGTGAGGAGGCTGCAGTAAACAAACTCTTGGAAATCTGAATAGAGAGGACAACAAGTTTACAAGAGAGAAAAACAAGAACTAAAGGACACAGATTACAGGAAGGAGAGATTTAGGATTCTAAAGAAACCTTTCCAAATGAGGGCTGATGAATGCGCACAAGTTTACTGATCCCTTAATTACTCAGGTGTAGCTAGCCTGCTCATTCTGTTAACCTACTCAGGTACCTATACTACAGAATCCTTGCGGTTTTGATTATAGTATTTCCTTCTGTTAACCTACTCAGGTACCTATACTACAGAATCCTTGCGGTTTTGATTATAGTATTTCCTTCTGTTAACCTACTCAGGTACCTATACTACAGAATCCTTGAGGTTTTGATTATAGTATTTCCAGATCCTCAGGAGTCACTCTGCCTCCCCCACAAACATCCTTTCTCCCTGACCAGAGGTGACCTCTCTCTGTCTGGCAGCCTCTTTCTAATAATATCTCCCCCCACCCCAATTTGTTTCTGTCTTAATTCATATTTATCCACTTCATTTTTCTGGTTTGTCAGGTTTCATTTTTACTTCTAATTTCATTTTTATTTTCAAAGACAGGATTATACTTGAGCAACAGTAATCATCACAATAAATATGTACATTTCATTTTAATTTTATGAACTATATAATTATGCTATATTTAACTAGAGAGGCTACCTGGTGGTACATCACCACAAATGGCATCTTGATAAAAAGAAAACATTTTAAGTTTCCAGGACAGAATATTTTTATGTGCCTACACCACACATAGTAACCAAAATGAAAAAGAGGTTTGTTATTTTTATCCTTAGTACATGGTATTTAAAAAGACTATGTGCTTGTCATAACAAACTCTTTAAAAAGACTGTTAATATGATAGCTAATATTTGGAAATTTATGTTGGGAGTTTAGGACTCACCTTTTCTCTTTAACTTTTAAGTTATAAAATTAATAACAGCTCATGTTTATTTTAGAAAATTTCGAACCTGGATAATCAAAGGGAAAACATAAGCCATCTATAAATCTATCACCTGTTAAAATTTTGCATGATCTTTCCAGTGTTTATGCTCGCGACTTTTAAAAAGCAAGATAAATAGGGTCATCCACGTGTCACTGTTTTGCACGGATGGATGTATCGTAGTAGAGAAGTATTTCAGTGTTCTGTTGCATTCCTCCATCACGGTTTATCTAAGCAGCCCCCTAGTATTGGCCACTTAGTTTTTTCTAGTGTTTCCCTCTTATTGGTGATGTCAGAGGCTATGGGATGTCACATTCATAGGTAGTTTGTAAAATACAAGAAATGTATTTTACAGTAGTCCTGGAGGGTGGCTTGATATTTTTGTGGGTTTTTTTTTTAATCTAATTTAATATGTGAAACATGGTATCTCACTTTTTTGATTCGAGTTCCTTTGCTCACCAATGAGTGTAAAACGCCGTCTCACTTTCAGCGTTAAAGTATGAACGGTTGTTTTCTTTGGTTGTAAAAGCTCCAGAAGCATTCCTTAAAATCAGGTAATTATTGAAGTTTCACTGTTATGATATTGTGTGATACTATTTATTTTGACTTTTACTGTAAGGAGTTGAGAAATTGGGATGTAACAGTAACTTTGTGTCTGAAGGAAAGAACTAGATTGTTGATTGTTTCTTCATGGAAAACCTAACAGAGAAACTGTAGAGTTGGGGGAGACACAGGGCTTTTTAATCTGTTAGTTCAACCTTTCTCTCTGGGCTTTTTTTCTTTAAAGGACTTCTATTTCTGGGATGCTTGAATGCTGCCTACTGTATTAGGCAGAAAGAAGTACAGAGTGACCTTTCAAGATATTTCAAATTTAAGAGTCTATAATTAGAAAACACTGTTTGCATTCTCATCATAAAATTTTACTCGTACAGCACCCATCTGAATTAGTGGGCCATCCTGCCCCCGTCTCTCTCCCTCTCTTACTCATACCTGCTTGTATACACCAAGAACTTCGCTTCTGACACTCTTCAAGGCATCAGACTTGTGGGTTGTGTGATAATAAAATGCTTTCCTCCCTTCCTCCCCACTGTGTAAGATTACTTCAATGACTTCCCTGTCTTAACTTGCAAGGGGCTCACATGAGACTTGTTAGGAACACAGCTGTTGCTGCTGCTGCTAAGCCGCTTCAGTCGTGTCCAACTCTGTGCGACCCCATAGACGGCAGCCCACCAGGCTCCCCTGTCCCTGGGATTCTCCAGGCAAGAACACTGGAGTGGGTTGCCATTTCCTTCTCCAATGCATGAAAGTAAAAAGTGAAAGTGAAGTCGCTCAGTCGTGTCTGACTCTTCTCGACCCCATGGACTGCAGCCCACCAGGCTCCTCCATCCATGGGATTTTCCAGGCGAGAGTACTAGAGTGGGGTGCCGTCGCCTTCTCTGGTAGGAACACAGCTGACTGTCTTATAAACTGGGGGTTAGTCAGTGAACAAATAACATCACCTGTGTGCCAGAAAAACAGCAGACAACCTGACACGTGAGGTCTTTTCCCTCATGGGGTGTACAGCCTGACAGAAAAGAGCCAGCAACTCTTTACCGGTGACTGAGTGAAAAAGTCGAAGTGTTAGTCGCTCAGTTGTGTCCGAGTCTTCAGGAATCCATGAACTGTATCCCTCCAGGCTCCTCTGTCCATGGGGATTCTCCAGGTAAGAATACTGGAGTGGGTGGCCGTGTCCTTCTCCAGAGGATTTTCCCAAACCTGGGAGATTGAACCCAGGTCTCCTGCATTGCAGGCGGACTCTTTGCTGAGCCACAAGGGAAGCCCTCAGCTTTGGCAATACCCACCTAAGAATTAAAATGAAAATACATTGCTATAGTTGATTAACAACTTTAGGATGAACACTATTTTAATGTGAAGAAACATTCTTAGATTATCAGTCTTAAGAACAACAACACACTTTGCCTGTTGGAAAAAAGCTGACAAATCACTGGAATATCAGTGTGCTCACAGGACTTGAGGAGTAACTGTGGAAAATATCATGTCTTCCATGTACAGCATGGGGATATCTGAAGGAACAAAGGTCCTTTTCTTGCTAAGGTTTGCTCTCTTATAACTAGTCTTTGGGGCTTCCCAGGTGGCACTAGTGGTAAAGAATCCATCTGCCAATGCAGGAGGCCCAGGTTCAATCCCTGGGTCAGGAAGATACCCTGGAGAAGGAAAGGGCAACCGACTCCAGTATTCTTGCCTAGAGAATCCCACGGACAGAGGAACCTGGTGGGCTATAGTTCATATGGTCACAAAGAGTTGGACATGACTGGAGTGTCTTAGCACTCATGCAACTAGTCTTTAAAATAAAATTTCATCTATTTTCCAGCTTACAATAAAGTGCTCCTTAAGCACAAGAGCTTCTGTGCTTGTATTTGGAAATACTCCACGTTTAACTGTTGGGTAGAGCCTGAGATGACTATGACAGAGAGGAGTACTCTTTTGAGTTGTTTAATCCCCTGACATGATCATAGCTGTTCTTAGGCCAGACGATGACTCTCCAGTCCATTAGGCCTAAAAACAAATGCTTCCATGGAAAGTCACTTTCTATGCATCAGGTTACTTAGTGTTTTTATGTGGCTGCATCTTGGTTGTCTCCTGATATAGAGAATTTATTCCACAAATCTGGAACTGCCTTCTCTTCAGCTCTAGTCAGATGCATGGCTGGCGGATGTTGAAATAAAGGATGGATTTCTGGTGCAGTTGTGTTCCTGAAATGATCCAGACCATTGGAGCCGCTTATTTGTATTGTGTTGCCTTGGTTTCCTGCCAAAAAAAAAAAAAAAAAAAAACAGCAAAACAAAACTCTGGAGAGTTATGCTTCAGAATTTATTGAGGGGCATCCCTGGTGGCTCAGACGGTAGAGTCCTCGTGCAATGCAGAAGACCCAGGTTCAATCCTGGGTTGGGAAGATACCCTGGAGAAGGATGTGGCAACCCACTCCAGTATTCCTGCCTGGAGAATTCCAGTGAACAGAGGAGCCAGGTGGGCTACAGTCCATGGGATCGAAAAGAGTCGGACACGACTGAGCAACTAGCACACACATGATAAAAATCTGTCATGTGATGTCATATGGTGGTCTCCCTGGTCGGTGCTGTTGCTCACCACCCTGCCGGTGCCAGCCAGCAAAGTTGATCAGGTCCCGAGAACGTGCACGGCCGGGCTGAGAAAGGAAACTACAGCAAAGGAATTCTACAACAAAGATGGGGTCGAAAGGTTCAGACACGTCTCCACAAAGGGAAGCGGTCTGACCATGACTTTATTCAGCATCTTATATTTATCCAGAAAAGCGTGAGAAAGACAAGACAGTTAACATTTTGTTGGTTGACCTATACATCTTACAAAAAGTCACAAGAAATCTTGAGAGCATGGGAATGGCACCCTGTTATTATTTCTTACACCAGATAACATTTCCCTGTACGTGAGAAGTTTGTCCAGAATTCCAGGTGTCTGCAGTAAATAAGCGCCTAATCTCTGGGGTGGCGGGACAGAGAGCTATGTTTGCAAGCAAACCCTCAAGGACTGAGGCAGCTCCCAGAGCTGTGTCCTTCGGACAAAGGACCCCATTCTCACGGGCAGCTCCCCGCACCACCCCTGTGTACAGACCTGCAGTGAGCATGTTAGGGCCAAGTGTCAAGAAAAGCTTTTCTTGCCCTGGGAAACCGATCCCCTACTCCCCGCCTCCCCTCCCAGTACATGCAGATATGGAGACACCACAGTCTGCCTCTGAGCCTGGAAAATTTCGTTTCTTCTCTCTTTTACTCCGGCTGCCAAGGAACTGAGAACTGAATATGTAGCCCAGTTTTTGTCATGTTTTAAGACTTACCTAGTACCCTCTGTTACCCCTTTTCTTTTCGTTTCTATTTTAGTCAGCTAACAAATATGGGTCATGCATGCTCTGCACCAAGTGCTGTTTCTAAGCTGTTTATAAATATTAACGCCCTCACCCCTCTTAAGGACCCCATGAAGTTAGTGCTGTTATCCCTATTTATAGGCGAGGAAACTGAGGCACCGGAAGGTTATGCATCATGTCAGGAGCTCCAGAGGTGCTGAGTGTGGCGCTCCCCTACTGGGAGCCGGTGAGAGTATTCAGTCACGGGAAACACATCCCCGCCCCTCCCACTGCTTCCTGTGATCAGGAACCCTGTCTCTACTTGGCTTTGGGTTCTGCATTGCTCCTCTTGTAGGAGTATCTTACTTTGTAGGTTGTATCCTTTAATTTATTCCTTTATGAAGTGATGCATGGTACATACACTTCAGATTAAGATATATGAGCTCTTCCATAACACTCTTTTAAATGGGTCTTCTCAACTACTCTGGGATGTGTACAGAGTGTTTGGAATGGTCAGCATGAATTTACAGTCTAGCACCCTCTCCTTTTACCTCTCCTTTTCAAAAAGAGCACACATTTTAAGTTTGACTAGATGGAAAAATCTATAAGCTGATGATTTTATCAGCATCATTAATATGTGTGCTGTGCTAACTCCCTTCAGGCATGTCCGACTCTTTGTGACTCTTTGGACTGTAACCTGCCAGGCTCCTTTGTCCATGGGATTCCCAGGCAAGAATACTGGAGTGGTTTGCCATGCCCTCCTCCAAGGGATCTTCCTGACCCAGGGATCAAACCCTCATCTCCTGCATCCCTGAATTGGCAGGCAGGTTCTTTGCTACCAGCACCGCCAGGGAAGACCATCATGTTATAAACAGTTATAATTGTCCACATTGTTACAGGCCAGGAGCCACTCTCTCTTCTTTTATTTCATTTACCTTTGCTACCTAAGGAATAAAATGTTGGCCCTGTTTTATGAGCTACTTTAAGTTTCAGCTTCTCCCATCTTGACACTCTGGGCTTGTTTTTATATATAGCTGTGTGTAGGTACCTGAAAAATATTGGACCTTCCAATGTGTCTTCTTGAAAAATCTCTTCATTAGCCCAGTTCTTGCTTAATCAGGTATTTATCTAAGCTAACTTAACTCTTGACCTTATAAACAGGTAATTACATTGATCCTTTTGATAGAGTAGCTTAAGTTGGCAGATGCAGAGATTAGCCCACGAGATTACTGGCGGTTCTTAGCGCTGCAGTCAGTGTCCCTGAAGACAGAGACAGGCATAGTTTGGGGATACTCTGAGGTTGCATTTGTAGGCACCTTTGACGTTAAGGGGCTTCCCTAGTGGCTCAGATGGTAAACAGTCTGCCTGCAATGCCGGAGACCTGTGTTCACTCCCTGGGTTGGGAAGATCCCCTGGAGAAGGGAAACTCACTCCAGTATTCTTGCCTGGGAAATCCCATGGACAGAGGAGGCTGGTGGGCTACAGTCCATAGGGTTGCAAAGAGACAGACACAACTGATCAACTATCACTTAACACTTAACTTTGGTATTAAGAGGCACATGACCCTTTTGATCCATGTGCTATCTAATTGCATATGAATATAATTAATTTCTTCTAATAGTACCTCAGTGTTCCAGAAATGGCTTCAATAGGGGGAACCTCTGACGGGTTTAAAATGAGAGTAAATTTGTAGAAAGGTCAGTGTGGAAAATTGGGACGGGAAGGGATTAATGCAGTCCAGGGGAAACACGATGGTGACTACAAGTTTGGCTATTAGCGGAGCTGTTGGACAGACAGGGTCAGGTTAGTGGAGTTGGTGGGGAGAGTAGAGAGAGGTAGTAGCTAGACTGAAGTCCCAAATGAGAAAAACATCCTCTAATGGTGGGGTGATCTTTTCAAAGGATTAAACATGTCCCACTGAGAGTATTGTATGGTATCTGAAATGAGCACAGAGTTGCTTACCTCCTATTATGGGCCTTACTGGAATGTAGCATTTTTGACCAGTTGAAGTTTATTTCATCTGTACCCAGCATTTCAGATATACCTTTGTTCTTTAATTTTTATAACAACTTTATTGGGATGCAATTCATAACCATGAAATTCACCCTTTTAAAGAGTACAATTCATTTAGTGTATTCACAGAGCTGTGCAACCATCACCTCTACCTAATTTTAGAACATTTACATCATCCCCCCAAGAAAGCCCCTACCCACTGATATTCACTACCCAGTCTCCTCTGCCTCCAGCCACTGGCAACACTCGTCTGTGTTCTGTCTCTGTGGATTTTCCTCTTCTGCACATTTCACAGAAGTGGAATCATGAAGTATGTGATTTTTTGTAACTGGCTTCTTTTACTTAGTGTGTATAATGTTGTTAAGGCTCATCTGTGTTTTAGCATGTATCACCACTTCATTATTCTTTATTGCCAAATAATACTTTATTATATGGGTACAGAGCATTGTATTCATCCATTCATCAGCTGGCCATTTGGGTTGTTTCTGCTTTTTGGAAGTTACGAATAATGCAGAAAGAACATTTGTCTACAGGGTTTTGTGTGAACTAGGGTTTTCATTTTTCTTGGATCTATAACTAGGAGTGACACATTCATTCTTGAGTCTTTTCCAACAGTTGAGTATTTTGGGTGAAAGTGGGATCTCAGTTGAAAATCAGTTTCTGGTTGTGGATGCATATATGTCCCGTAATTGTTAAACATAGATTTTAATGATATTGGTTGGGCATTTAAAAGATATATATACTTCAAATACCAAATCTGGTGTGTGTGTGTGTGTGTGTGTGTGTGTGTGTATCTTGGGCTGTACTCTTAGGATATAAGGTGGTTCTATGAATTGGAAACCTCTGGAAAATGATGTACATTTTACTTCTATCTACAAGTCAAATTTTAGTTAAAGTAAGTAGAGCACAGAGGAGTTTTAGGGCAGCACAACTGCTCTGATAGTTTAATGGTAGATACATGTCATTATACACGTATCCAAGCACACAGAATGTACACCAGCAAGAGCAAACCTTAACTGTGAACTGTGGACTCTGGGTGAATCTAAAACTACTCTAAAAAATAAAGTCTGTAAAAAATCCTTTAAAATATCATAGCAGTTGTACATATTGCAAGGGAATCCTTCACCGTTTTGTTGGAGTGTGATGCATTTTGCACTCCACAGCAGCCTGGGTACTGGCGGTTCCTCACCTGCTCTGGAAAGCCCTCAGTGCCCTGGCCTCTGGCCTCTGTACCTCTCTGCTCCTGGGTTTCAATGCTCCATTGCCTTTCTGTTCTTGATACCTGCCTGGCTGATTCCTGCCTCAGGGCTTTTGAACCAGCTGCTTCTGTGACCTGAAATACTTGACTTCCAGGCCCCACCCCCTTCCCATTATTATTAAGTCTTAACGCAAATATTGAGTTGGCCAAAAAGTTCATTCGGGTTTTTCCTTACATTGCCAGCCCAGTACTATCTGCTCATTTCCTAACCACTAATCCCTAAATCGGCTTCCCTGGTGGCTCAGAGGATAAAGCGTCTGCCTTCAATGCAGGAGACCCTGGTTTGATCCCTGGGTTGGAAAGATCCCCTGGAGAAGAAAATGACAACCCACTCCAGTATTCTTGCCTGGAGAATCCCATGGACAGAGGAGCCTGACGGGCTACAGTCCATGGGGTTGCAAAGAGTCGGACAGGACTGAGCAACTTCACCCACAATCCCTAAGTCAGCCACGCCAGCCTCACTCTGACTCTAACTTCTCTCAGTGGCGGTTCTCACAGTCTTCTTGTTTATCTGCCGTTGAGCATCATGAGGGATGGGACTCTGCCTACCTCCCCCGCTCCACCTCTGAACAGTTCTGTCAGGTATTGCTAATGTTGGTGGAAAGCACAAGTTGCTTTTCTCCTCCTGAAATGCTAGTACCTGTTAGACCCAGTGTCTTCCAGGGGGTGGGATGGCAGTATCATAGATTCATCATTTCACTCTCACTCCAAGAAAACCAGCAAAACATAACAAAGCATGATTCTGACTTAAGCTCTCACTTTCTCTTTTAGAGCTACCATCCTCTGCCCTTCCCGCTCTTCACAGAAAGGATCTCTGACAAGTCTTAACAGTGTTGACCGCTGCGAGGATCACGGACCATGGTGGGATTTATTGTTGTTGTTGTTCAGTCGCTAAGTTGTGTCTGACTCCTTTGCGACCCCATGGACTGTAGCCCACTAGGCTCCTCTGTCCATGGGGCTCTCCAGGCAAAAATACTAGAGTGGATTGCCATTTCCTTTTCCAGGGGATCCTCGTGATCCAGGGTTCAAACCCATGTCTCCTTCATTGGCCTGCAGGTTCTTTCCCACTGACCCACCAGGGAAGCCTGCAAACAGTAGGTTGGGTGCTTCCTGGTGCTCGATCATACATGTGATTTGCTCAGGGTTGGATGCCTACCAGTTGTCCTGCAACTTCTCTGCTATCTTCTCTTTCCTAGTTAAGACATTTCAAAACATGCCTTAAGAAAAAAATGCCTTAACTTTGAGAGTTTCTGTCTTATCGTCAGGAGAGTCTTAGATTTCAAGCTGTTTCATGTGTTTGGATGTTTCCTCATGTGTTAGATTGTTGTCTTAAATGACAGCAAGAGAAATAGAGGTGATACCAAAACTTCCTAACCTCTTTGCACGATTGCCCACAGACAGGGCCCTCAGTCATTGCCTCAAAGGTGCTTTGAGAAAAATTAGTGGTACTAAAAGCCTTCAAAGAAACATCAGTCAGCGGAGCAACTGTTTAACAACATTACTGAAATGATTACTAGCAAAGTTACTTTGTTTCTGTAGTATTTAAACTAAAGTCAAAGAGATGTGGTAATTATACACATTCTTCCCTGGTGGCTCAGATGGTTAAGAATGCGCCCGCAGTGCGGGTGACGTTGGTTCGATCCCTGGGTTGGGAAGATCCCCTGGAGGCAGGCATGGCAACCCACTCCAGTATTCTTGGGCTTCCCTGGTGGCTCAGAGGTTAAAGCGTCTGTCTCCAATGCCGGAGACCCAGGTTCGATCCCTGGGTCGGGAAGATCCCTGGAGAAGGAAATGGTAACCCACTCCAGTATTCTTGCCTGGAAAATCCCATGGATGGAGAAGCCTAGTAGGCCACAGTCCATGGGGTTGCAAAGACTCAGACATGACTGAGCGACTTCACTTCACTTTTTGCTCACTGAGAAGGAAGGAAGCTTTCACGCTCATGGTTGACATTGTGCAACTCAATCCACTGTCTGGAGTATTAGTAATTTGAATTTAATTCCTAGGATAGTTTTATTCTTGAAAATAAAAATAGCAGTTGCATATTTAATACAGAAGGGTTTCTCTTTCTTCTCTACAGCAATGGGCACCTTATGACTGGGGCTCAGTTTATTCTGACATAGCCATTCTTTTTCATCATTACTCGTTATCATCATGTTTGCCTAAAAAGTCTTCAGCCAAAGATGGACCTCAGGGCCATATAATCCCAGGTTAATTAAAAATACATTTTTATGAGCATTTAAGTTGTTGTTCAGCACAGCACTCGATAGGCTTACTTGTTTGTCTTCTGTAAAATTCAAAACACTTCTAAGAATGTTGCTAGGATTAGAATGCCTATAATGGGCCAATGCTAGGAATGACAACTATTTCTGAATATTTGACCGCAGTATTTTCTCTCCCTTCGTCTTACAGTGTCTGTCCCATTGAAGCTGGGTAAAGAAAAGAATTCATTTGTTCACTAAATACTTACTGAACGGTTTCTGTGTGCCAGGCGCTCATTTCAGTGTCGTGAACGCAGTGAACAAAGTAAAACCCCTGTTTTCATGGAGCTTTTAAAAGCCCCGAACATTCTCAGCAAACAAGTGGGATAAAGGAGGCGCGGGGAACGGACTCGCTCTCAGATGTGCCGGGGGAAAGCTCCTTCAAAATGGCAGACAGACACAGGATGCAAAGGATAGAGCTGGAACCTGGTTTGGAAAACAGGATAAAGCCATCGTATAATGCTTTAGTTTTAACCACTGCAAAATAGAGAAGCTTATTAAAACAATAAACTGAAAAACCAGGTGCCAGGGTGATTTGACCTAGGCTTAGGAAAGAAGGATTACTTTTCAAATAAACGATTTTAAGTCACTTTTTTTTTCAGGTTTACAGATTCTGCCCCAATTCTGCCTTCACTGCCCCCTCCCAGCCTTGGTCTAATGCAGCTTTCCAGAGTATCTCTATGCATAGTATGAGTTCATATTTGCCCCATTCGTGAAGTAGAAGATAGCAAACTATACTTCTGAGCAATGTATTTTTTCCTCCTTACATATGTAGGAGGGTTTAGCAAATCAGTACAAAAAAGAACATCCTCCTCGTTTTTTTTTTTTTTCCCCCCTCGTCACAGAGTAGTCCATTGTATGGATGTACCACAATTTAAATAGTGACCTATTGATGGAGGTTTGGGTTGTAGCCAGTCCTTGCTCTTAAACAATGCCGCAATAAATAACTTTGTGTGTAGGTTATTCTGCATGTACACAATTATATGTGTATAAATTTGTCAAGTAGAATTGCAGATCATAAAGGATGTGTGTAATTTTGATAGCTGTCTTGTCAAATTGCCTCCCAGAGAAGGTTTATCTTATTCTCAACCCCCTGCTAGAAGTTTGTGAGGCTAGCTGTTATTTGGGTCTGGATTTTTTTTTTTTTTTTTGCCAGTCTGATAAGTTAAATGGTTTCTCAGAGTTTCAGTTTAGGAATACTATTCATTCAGAAATTTCAGTGGCATGTTTTTTAAAAGAAAGTGCTCAGAAATGTAAACAAGGCTAGAATTTAGCTCTTTTTATTGTACAAAAAAAGACGCTAAAGGCCATCTTACATCTTCTATTATGTAAGGTGAGTTTGTCCATGTTGAAAATGCTACATTTTAAATACTGAAAATAATACAAGGTGAAAGTGCTTCTAGGCTCATGATATACCTAGGTGATCTGCTACGAGTCAGACCTTTCGTATATAGTTTGGTGCTCTATGATAGGTAATTGAACTAGGACAGTGTACAAAGATGAGTTAACACAGCAGGCCGAGACTGCCCTTCTAGGAAACAGTGCTTGCAAGATTAGCCCTTGACTGGTGGCACGTGGTCACTTAGATTGGAGGAGGGTTCCCACCATTTCCTGGTAAGGATGGCTCACTGCGCCTGACCTGTTTGTGCAAACAGTATTGGTTTCTGTTGAGTACCTGCTTGCATTCCGGGAGTATAGAATTTAGGTACGTGCCCAGCAGAAGTTTCCTGTGTAGCCAGTCCCAGTAAAAACCCCAGACACTGAGTTACTAATGAGCTTCTCTGGTAGACAGTATTTCACAGGTGTTGTCACCACTCCTTGGGGGAAATTAAACACCACCTGTGTGATTCTACTGGGAAAAGGCCCTTGGAAGCTTGCTCCCGGTCTCCTCTATACTTTACTCCACATACCTTTATCCTTAGCTGATTTTGCTTTGTATCCCTTTGCTGTAACAAATAGCCACGAGTACAACTGTATACTGGGTCCTGTGAGTCCTCCTAGTGAATCATCACACTGGGAGTCTTGGGGACCCTGCCCCAAACAGCTTGGAAAGACTAACATTCTCTGTCCGTATTGGTATTAGTGGTGAGTGACACAGATATTTTTAGCATGCAATTAATTGACTTTGATATTGTCTCTTGACTTATAGTCTGTGTTCTATTGTAAAGTGCGTAATGCTTTAGATTTCTGTGATTTAGTGTTTATATCTAACAAATGGAGGCAACAAGAAGGGTGCTGGGGAATGGAGAGTTTTGTGTTTAGTGATGAGTGCACAACTGGTTATTTGGTCTTCCCAGTGCCTATACTTCAGCTTAAAAACTTACTGCTTTAACTTTCTATACTTTGGTTATTAGGTAAATGGATTTACTCAAATTTCTTTGGCTTCATAGCCACAGAATTTTAGCCAGACAGTCTCATTCCTAAATATACTCTGATTCTGAAGCTTAACTGCAAACCAGTAGCCCTGGAAGCATCACTTAGGACAGCTTATGTCCCAAATAGGACATAAGGCCCAAAGATGGAAATAAAGCTTATTTTTGCTTTATTATATTAGCATGCTGTTTTTGTATTATATTAACATCCTGTTTAACATTTTTCAAATGGAAAACTGATAAAAAGTGTTAAACATAAAGATTTATGTCTTTAAGCTGCTTTAAAAAAGAAAAGAAATTAGATGGCGTCTGAAGGCTGAAAAGGACAAAACAAAAGGCAGCACAGTATCTGGTATGTGTGGGTGTGTGTGGCTTTTCAGAACCACTTTCCCCCTCTGAATATTTCATGCATAACAATGACTAGGAAGAAAGGTGGCTCCAGAAAGTATTAGGGAGCCAGTTATAACTAGTGGAGAAATGTCATGAAATGCAAACCCAGAGTGTTTTATTCTAGAGTTTCGGTTTCTACAGTGATCTAGGCACGGGTGCTAATTTACGTTTAAAGACAAAGCTCAGCGAGGTGACCTTAGGCGGCCAGTGACATTTATTTATATTCTTGGTGGTGTTTGAGGATGGACCTCTTCAATTCTAAAGCTACTTGTGTTGTGGTATCAATTCAAAAGACAGGTATATGTAAAGGTGTAATCGTTTTTCTGACCTGGAATGTGGCCCACCAAAGGAGTCAACCCTCTGGTTGCCTGAAAAAAATTCCTTCTTGACTCCGAGGTCAGAATTAGTGACACAGGGCTGTTTAGGAACGTGTTATATCAACTATGAATTCATGAGAGAATTTTTATGGGGATGGCAGGTAAGTTCCATGACAGCCTATAATCCAGTTCACTTGTATGTGTTCGAATCCTGTAATTGCTTTCTCTGTTAAAGCTTTTCTTCAGAACTCAGTAGAAGAAATAAAGCAGACTGTATTTTAGCTGCGAGGGATCTGTTAAATCTGTGTACAGACTTGAAAAGAATTGAAAGTGCCTCTCCTCCCTCCCTGTGACATGAGAAAGAGCAGTGTCAAGGTTAAACATGAAATCAACAGTCAGTCTAGTGCTGGGAGGAGTTTGCCCTGAATAAATATATGTCCTGCGTCTGACTGTACCTGTGCCTGAGTCGCCTTCCTCCTGAGTTGTCTGTTACCAGGCAACAGGAGTGATTCAGACCCTCTAAACACTTCACCCCAGTGAAATGTCCATCGGCCAGATTTCCAGGAAGTGTCCCTCTTGTAAGTCACTGGGGAGCTGGACAGATATTCATGCAGGCACTGAAGGTACCAGATGACCCGGAGCTGGGAGCTGTGTTAGATGGTGGGACCAGCTAATATCTGGAAGGACGTACCTCCTAGGGCAAACACAGACTGTTATCTGTTAATACGTGGTAACTGTGGGAAGAAAATGTGGAGGAAGAAAAGGTGAAATCTCCCCAGGAGGACTCATGGGGAAGCAAATCCACCGCTCTTAGGGGGAAAAAAAAAGCCAGCACATTCCAGATTGTAAAAACAGATCAAGATCTCAGAAAATCTAGCAGCGTGGCTAAGATTGCCTGGAATAAAATCCCACCTCTCACCACTTGGTGGATTTCTGGGTCTCACTTCCTCATGCCTCACATGGAGGATTGATAATGATACCTACTCCATAAGTGGTTGTGCATATTAACCAGCTAATATTGGGGAAGCTCCAATCACATCCTCCACCCTCTAGGCAACTCCCTAAGTAAGCGGTGGGGGGGTGGGGAGGTCAATGGGGGCGGGTGAGGGTGGGAAAAGGTAGAACTGTGTTAGGGATGAAGGAACACCCAACGATAGGTGAGAACTTTTTAGGGATTTATCTATTCTTTTATCATGTTGAGAACTGCAATTATAGACACTGGAGCCTCATTTAAGAAACCTCTCCAAGGGTTTTCAGCATTTCTTACTTAGAAAATTATTTATATATCAAAAAACTACTGCTGGATTAGGCGGGTGCAGGAGGATATAATCATGGAGATTGGTTGGGGGTTTCCAGGGTATCTGAAGCTATATGCGTTTTTTGCTTTACTATTTTTTTATACCTGATGTTTTTTCCTCCTCTTTATGTAAGATACATTATAATTAAAAATGCAAGGAACTTCCCTGACATTCCAGTGGTTAAGACTCTGCCCTTCCAATGCAGGGGCGTGAGTTCAATCCCTGGTCTGGAAGCTAAGATCTCACATGGCCTTGCAGCGCAGCCAAAAAATTAAATAAAAATAAAAGTGTAGTCACACAGGGACTTCCCTGGTGGTTCAGTGGCTCCGCGCTCCCAATGCAGGGGCCCAGGTTCAATCTCTGTTCAGAGAACTAGAGCCCACATGCCACAACTAAGATTTTGCATGAAACAACTGAAGATCCTGCAAGCCATAACTAAACTACCCCACATGCTGCAGCAAAAATTCAAGAGCCTGTATGCTGCAACTAAGACCAGGAACAGCCAAATAAATAAATTTTTTTTAAAGATGCAGTCACACAAAGCATTCTAAGTTGGGTGAAATTTTGGAGTCTTGTACCCCATATGGAAATTATAATTATGCAGATACGTTGTTGGAAAAAGAAAGGTGCCTATGGTACTGTGGAGAAGGGTGCAACAGGGCTGGAGTCTCTCAGTGTGTGAGATGACACATTCATTCACAGCCATTCTAGCACCTCTGAACGCTGGGCACCTGGCTGGTGGCCAGTGACGTTGACGCACATCAGACATGGACTGTCCTCGCACCTTCTAAGCCAGCAGAGGGGAACCCCTGTGTAGGCTGCAAACTACAAACCCATA
This sequence comes from Bos indicus, assembly GCF_029378745.1. Taxonomy (NCBI): domain Eukaryota; kingdom Metazoa; phylum Chordata; class Mammalia; order Artiodactyla; family Bovidae; genus Bos; species Bos indicus. Next base: position 18,130,415 of record NC_091765.1, on the reverse strand, counting down.
GGCTGGACGAAAGAAATGGGAGGAGCACTGGTAAAGCGAGAAAGTCCTGACATTAAATCCCAGTCTGATCTTTTAAGCGTTCTTGAATTTATTTTTTGAAAGGAAAGCAGAATGTTAGCAGATTGGATTGTGTTGTTGTACACTGGGCTACTGGCCCAGCAGTGGCTGGGTGATGGGAGAGAGTTGTGAAATTCAGAGTCATTCTTCTTCCTGAGTTTGCAGTCTGGTTCTGTCAGGTGGAGGAGTTTCCCAGGGAAGGATCCGCTGTGAAGTCAAAGTCAAGAGGAAGAACGAGATTACAGGAGTGGCTCTCTGGGCTGGCTCAAGAGCTCATCCTCATAGTCCACAGTAGGACATTAGTGTGTGTAAAGTGAAAGTGTTAGTCACTCAGTCGTGTCTGACTCCATGTGACCCCATGGACTGTAGCCTGCCAGGTTCCTCTGTCCATGGGATTCTCCAGACAAGCATACTGGAGTGGGTTGCCATGCCCTTCTGTAGGGGATCTTTCTGACCCAGGGACTGAACCCATGTCTCCTGCATTGCAAGCAGATTCTTTACTATCTGAGCCATCAGGGAAGCAACCAAGGCTAACTTTAGGATCCCTATAAAAAGTAAGAGAAAAACCCATTGCACTCTATAAAGTTTCTCACTTTCCCTTAAGCCACACTATATACAGTGCTTCATTCACTGAATTTTTCATTGAAGGTCGCTTTATTTCATATGGAGTCTTATACTTTGAATAATTTTCTGAGTGTAGAATGTGGACTTGGGGCAAATGCTTTTAAGTTTGACTTATTTGAAAAAGAACCGAAGTAATTAATGATTGAAGGATAGTTGATATACAATAATATTACATAAATTACAAGTGTACAGTAGAGTGAGTCACAATTTTTAAAGGTTATACTCCATTTATAGTTATTACAAAATATTGACTTTATTTTCTCTGTTATACAGTATATCCTTGTAGCTTATTTTATAACTGATATTTTGTTGTTGTTCAGTTGCTAAGTCGTGTCCGACTGTTTGCAACCCATGGACTGCAGCATACCCGGTTCCTCTGTCCTCCCCTATCTCCCAGAGTGTACTCAAATTCACGTCCATTGAGTCGGTGATCCTGTCTAACCATCTCATTCTCTGCTGCCCCCTTCTCCTTTTGCCTTCAATCTTTACCAGCATCAGGGTCTTTTCCAATGAGTTGGTTCAAGTGGCCAAACTACTGGAGCTTCAGCTTCAGAGACAGTCATTCCAATGAATATTCAATGTTGATTTCCTTTAGGATTAATTTCCATTAATTTAGATTCTCAGTCTTTCATCAGGAACCTTTATGTTATTTGATGGAAAACTGTATTAACCATTATTCATAAAAGCTTACTGAACATATGTAACTTCTTTTCAAAAACAGAGGAAGCCATAAATGTCTCAAATAATTCAAATAAATTTTGGAGTTCACTTATTTTGCTTATTTGTTGCAAAAATGTTTGCAGTAGGAATTTGTGATCTTGATTACTAAAGTTCTGACCAAACAAATTACCTCAGTTTATTGAGGGTGCAGATGTGAGCTTAGTAATTTTCACCTTAGCTAACACATTTCCTTGCCTTTCCTTACGCTCCAATGATTTATTTAATCAAAAGTTAAGGAAACATTGTTTACCTCTTTATTTCAAAGAAGCACACTAGCCTTTAGAGGTCTCTGCATTCTTTCAGTGCACTGATCAACTGGTGCGGCTCGGATAAAGTCACACCTGAAATGCTGGAACTCTCCCTACGCTGATGACATGGTTGTTTTTACGTAAGAAGTCCTTCCCCCTAGCCCAGTAAATTCAAGGACCGGCTCAAATACTGGTCCAGCCTCATTTAACACCACGTCACCTGTAGAAAAAGGTAATCATTCCTTCCTCTGTGGTTCTCTGTACTCCTCCAACACTTGGTGTTTCCAATGTAATTAGATGAAGGAAATCTTTTTTTTTTTTCTTCCTTTTTACTTTTTTTGAATTTTATTTTTTTGCTTTAAAGTTTTCATTTTGAATTGGTATATAGCTGATTAGCAATGTTGTGGTATTTACAGGTGAATAAGGAAGGGACTCAGCCGTACATATACATGTATCCATTCTCCCCAAGCCTGCATCCCAGCAAGACTGGCACATACCATTGAGTAGAGTTCCATGTGCTATATAGTAGGTCCTTGTAGATGAAGGAAATACTGCTTAAAAGCTTACTACATGCTGTCCATCAGAGGCTTTCTTTTTTTTGCCTCAAGGAGTTAATATCATGGGGGTCAGAACATGCTGCCCTAAAATATGGCATGTGAGTTCAGTCGTGTCCGACTCTTTGTGACCCTGTGGACTGTAGCCCGCCAGGCTCCTCTGTCCATGGGAGTCCCCAGGCAGGAATACTGGAGTGGGCTGCCATTCCCTTCTCCAGGGGACCTTCACCCCTCGGATGGGTTCTTGACCTCTGAGCCACCAGGGAAGCCCTGGGATCTTCTTTTGCTACTAGCTCTTTTGTCCCTGGCACTTCTGTAGCTAGATATCTGCCAAATATCTCATTCTCATTTGAAAACTTCATGATTATTAAATATAATGTTTAAGTACTTCTGTGGATTTTCTTGCTACTGAAATCTTTGCACTAAATCTTCTTTGACCTCCAGAATACCATGTATAAGAGTTTTAATCATGATACAGGAATATACAGTCAAAAGGCAAAGTAAAAAATGGTGAAATTATCACACACAAAGCACCCCAGAGGTAAAGGTTGGTTTGTGTCTTAACAGGCTGTAGTTATAAATTGGCATTTGTGTTTCAGTGGGAACTTCACAGAAGGGTACACTAGGTTTTGTAACCTCCCGGGAAGATGAGTGCAGTGTTTGACTATGCATTTCTGGGTCCAGGAATTGTAGCAGGAAAGATTTCTTGGCATGTATGTAAGCGGGCTGCTGAAAAATTATATGGAAAGCGGGTGTTGCATGTGAAGGGAACATTAAGCATTAAACATTAACAGAAATTAAACAACTTTGTCTGGAAACAGGGTTTAGGGAAAGGGAAAAAAGTGAGTCTCAAAGTGGGCCTGAAAAGGAAGGCAGAAGCCAGATTATGAAGGTCCTTTTAAGCTGTGTTACCTGACAGAAGGACACACCAGCATCTAAGAAGCAGTCCAGAGAAAAAAGATAATTAGGGAAAGGTGATCTGACCAGATATTTGTTATTAAGGAAATAAAATTTATTTTGTTTACCTATAATGGCATTAGTTTTTGTTTTTTTTTTTTAAAGATAACCTCAAAGAGGCGTACTGAAATATTTACAAGTGAAATGATGTTTGGGATTGTTTCCAAAAAAAAAAAAAAAAAAACCTCAGGGTAGAGGATAGTTGGAATAGCTTTCCCATGATGATCATGGTAACTGATGAGGTTTGCTATACTGTTCTCTCTGCTTTAAATACAAAATTTGAAAAAATTTCTATTATAAGGTGTTCTTGTTTTTAAGCGAAAATGAGCAATGGGCTTTTGGCCAATAGAAGCCATTCGAGGGCTTTACAGGAGCCAATAAAGCAGGAAATGGACTGGGAACAAAACCAGAGAGGGAGGGCGTGCTGCATGAAGTACTGGTTTACTCCTTTCCCAGTGAGTGTCTGTGGGGCTCCAGTTTTCCCTTCTGCAAGATTATTCATGTCTTCTTAGTAGCCTGTTCCTGATTGCCCACTTCCTCTTAATAGCAATACTTTCACTGTGTATCCAGCAGTCCAAAGTACTCGTAGTGCTCCATATACCTAGTACCCAACTCGGCTTTCTTTTTATTCTTTATTTTTATTTTTTAGCTGTGCCACACAGCATGCGGAATCTCATTTCCCCAACTAGGGATAGAACCTGTGCCCGCTGCAGTGGAAGTGCGGAGTCTTAACCATTGAACCACCAGAGAAGTCCCAGCTTTTTTTTTGTTGTTGTTATTAAAAATATTTTTTAAATGTATCTTTCTGGTAGATAAATTGAATCCATTAGAAATTTGTTGTGGCTATTGATGTGTTTGGACTCATTCATGCTTTCTATAAGGAAAGGTGTTTGTGAGCTGAACTAAGCTCACAAGAGTTTAAGAGATAAGAGTTAGGTAAGATAGATTCAGGATTAAAGAGGATGGGACGTGGGCTGACTGTCTGGGGAGCAGAAGAAGGAATTTGAAGCTGAGAGGTTTGCTAAGGTTTTATTTCAGTTCAGTTCAGTCGCTCAGTCGTGTCTGACTCTTTGTGACCCCATGAATCGCAGCACGCCAGGCCTCCCTGTCCATCACCAACTCCTGGAGTTCACCCAGACTCACATCCATCAAGTCAGTGATGCCATCCAGCCATCTCATCCTCTGTCGTCCCCTTCTCCTCCTGCCCCCAATCCCTCCCAGCATAAGAGTCTTTTCCAATGAGTCAACTCTTCGCATGAGGTGGCCAAAGTACTGGAGTTTCAGCTTTAGCATCATTCCCTCCAAAGAACACCCGGGGCTCATCTCCTTTAGAATGGACTGGTTGGATCTCCTTGCAGTCCAAGGGACTCTCAAGAGTCTTCTCCAACACCATGGTTCAAAAGCATCAATTCTTCGAGATCAGCTTTCTTCACAGTCCAACTCTCACATCCATACATGACCACTGGAAGAGCCATAGCCTTAACTAGATGAACCTTTGTTGGCAAAGTAATGTCTTTGCTTTTCAATATTCTATCTAGGTTGGTCATAACTTTTCTTCCAAGGAGTAAGTGTCTTTTAATTTCATGGCCACAGTCACCATCTGCAGTGATTTTGGAACCCCCAAAAATAAAATCTGACGCTGTTTCCACTGTTTCCCCATCTATTTCCCATGAAGTGCTGGGACCAGATGCCATGATCTTTGTTTTCTGAATGTTAAGCTTTAAGCCAACTTTTTCACTCTCCACTTTCACTTTCATCACTAAAAGAGGCTTTTTAGTTCCTCTTCACTTTGCCATAAGGGTGGTGTCATCTGCGTGTCTGAGGTTATTGATATTTCTCCCGGCAATCTTGATTCCAGCTTGTGCTTCTTCCAGCCCAGCGTTTCTCATGATGTACTCTGCATGTAAGTTAAATAAGCAGGGTGACAATATATCGCCTTGGCGTACTTCTTTTCCTGTTTGGAACCAGTCCACTTCAGTATTCTTGCCATGAACAGTATGAAAGGTTTTATTTACCCTGTAAATAACCCTCCTGCATGCGTGCTCAGTCGTGTCTGACTCTTTGTGACCCCATGGACTGTAGCCGGCCAGGCTCCTCCGTCCATGAGAATTCCCAGGCAAGAATACTGGAGTGGATTGCCATTTCCTTTTCCAGGGGAACCTTCCCAACCCAGAGATCAAACCCAGGGATCAGACCCAAGTCCCCTGCATTGCAGGTGGATTATTTACCTCTAAGCCACAGGGAAGGCCCTCTCACCCACAAATGAAATTCACTCATGTCCTTTAAAGATACCCCTCATCAGCCCATCATCCCTTTTGACATTCTTAAGATGTGCCTTACTTTAGAGTATAGAAACATATTAACTGGAATGTCATTTTTGCTCTTGTTCAGTATAAGCCTTGGAAATGGGCTCCCAGTCTTCTAATATCTTTATTACTGCATATTATGCTCCAGGAGATGTTAGAAGAAAAAAAGACAAAACCAAAAAACCTTCAAAGTCAGAATATGAGAAACTTCTAGACTGTTACTTTGTTTCAATTTTTAAAAAATATTTTAGGGCTTCCCTCATAGCTCAATTGGTAAAGAATCTGCCTACAATGTGGGAGATCCTGGTTTGATTCCTGGGTTGGGAAGATCTGCTGGAAAAGGGATAGGCTACCCACCCCAGTATTCTTGGGCTTCCGTGGTAAAGAATCAGCTGGTTCAGCTGGTAAAGAATCTGCCTGCAATGGGGGAGACCTAGGTTCAATCCCTGGTTTGAGAAGATCCCCTGGAGACGAAAAAGGCTACCCACTCCAGTATTCTGGCCTGGAGAATTCCATGGACTGTATAGTCCATGGGGTCACAAAAATTTGGACATGACTGAGTGACTTTCACTTTCACTTTGATAGCATGTTTTTAAAAGACAGTTTCGAATGAGTAATCTTTATGTAGACTCATCAACGAAAATTGCATTTAATGGAAATAAGATTAAATATGGAGTTACATCTTTTAGTTTCCGGATGCTAATTGAGCATTGAGTTTATAGCGTTTCCTGACTACTTTTTAGCATGAGGTTCGGGTTCAGAGAATGCTTTTAATCATCCTGTGTTTTTTCTAAACCTGCTTCACTCTGTAGAAAACAGTGACCATAGTTCATTCCCAAGGATAGACCAGTGCTAAACTGAATAGAATGATTTTCTATTTGTTACTGATCTGTGGAGCTTGGCATTTAAAAAAGACTTCTACATTAAAAAAAAATTGTTTTCAGTTTTCATCTGTGTACCCTAGACATTTAAAGTTTGTAAGATATATATATGTCTTCCCTCATCTCCCATTTTATGTTCATTATTTGAATTTTCTTTTCACTTTTACTTCTATCTGATACACAGTTTAGGGCTTACTAAACTTCAAATGTATTTCAGACTCTTCTCTAATTTGTAAAATTTGTTTTTATTGCTCATTCGTGTTTTTAAGTGGCTTCTGGGTAGAAGGGGGAGGGTAGGAGTTACTTAATCAGAAATCTCTTGAGGACAGGAGCCAGCCTTCTGCTACCTTCCTGAGCACTTAGAGCCGAATTCCACACACAACAGAAAGCCAGAAATAATTCTCTGTTCTGATTGGCCAACCATTCATCTGCCTCATCTAAGCTTTCAGCAGTGGGGACAACATTGACTACATATCTAACCCTCAAGTATTGCTTATCTTGAGATTGGTCATCGTTTCATTAAATAATTTTTTTGATATCTGTAGTTTCTCTTTTCCTTATTTAAGATAAAATATAATTTCTGCATCAAAACTCAAACTGAGTTCTGAATCCTTATTGGCTATGTGACAGCTTCAACTTTTCTGTTCCCACATAATATTTTTGTTTTTAATCTTCCTGTGTTTATAATATCGCATTTTTAACCTTTTCTTCTTAAAAGCCTCATGTGGGTTAAACCTTTCTTTAAAGAGTGTACTGGGGTGATCAGTTTTTTAAAAGTTCATTATGACCAAGAGAACTAGAATACTTGACACATATATACATTATTTGAATCTATTAGAAATGGAAAAGAACTCAAAGGCAAAAATCTACTCTCGAGTATGTAGGGGAGCATCTTCAGTGGGATTCCTTTTTAGTTTCAAGACGTTTTATTTGTACAGGTTTCTAGAAGCTGTTTACTGTGATCGAGTTTCAGCAAGTTGGAACATAGGTGTTCTTGATATTCATTTGACTTGATGGGGTACTGATTTTTTTCCCACATAATGAGTGTTCATTTAAAAATTTAAAATAGAATATTGCTTCATAAGCTTGGTGATCTTACTTTAAACATCCCTCTTATTTTAGTTTTATTCATAGCACTTGAAATTTTTTTATTGTTGTTGTAGTACAACATTAGCAGAATTTAAACTCTGTGAAAGAAGTGACTTTTAAAAAACTGTTGTGTCCCTACAACAGCCCCTAATACAGAGTATGTACTCACTAAATATTGTTGAATCAACAATTATCTTTGCTCTTAGGCAGTAAAATAAAAATATGCTGCTTACTTATTTTTTCAACACAAAAAGGTAAAAAGGGAAGTAAATGTTCCATATAATATCACCTTTCTAGTAACTAGTTTATTTATGCATAGCAGTTTTCCCCCACAGTAAAAAATTGTGCTATATATACCATTTTGTAACTTTCTTCACCTAACATTGTATTAGTATGATGATATTTTATTGTATGGGCTTCCCTCGAGGCTCAGTGGTAAAGAACCCACCTGCCAGTGCAGGAGATGTGGTTCGATCCCTGGTTTGGGAAGATCCCCTGGAGGAGGAAATGGCCCCATACTCCAGTATTCTTGCCTGGGAGACCCCATGGACAGAGGAGCCTGGTGGGCTACAGTCCATGGGGTTGCAAAGAATCAGATATGACTTAGCGACTGAACAGCAACAATTTTATTGTACAAGTAGTATTTATAATATAACTAGAATCCCAGGGACGGTGGAGCCTGGTGGGCTGCCATCTATGGGATCGCACAGAGTCAGACACGACTGAAGCGACTTAGCACCAGCAGCAGTCCCATCTTGATAGATAATGTGATTTGAGTTGTATAGGTTCAGAATCACTGATCTGCAATTTAAAAATCTAAACTTCTAAAAATAAAAAGGCGCTTTGGTTCCTCCTTCCCTCCTCCTCTTGATAACCCAAGTCAGTGTCAATATATCCCTATGTCTCATTCAGATATATTACTGTTTGAATAGAGCCATATGACCTAATATGTGCTGTATATATGTGCTAAATCACTTAGTCGTGTCTGACTCTCTGCAGCCCCATGGACTATAGCCCACCAGGCTCCTCTGTCCATGGGATTCTCCAGGCAAGAATACTGGAGTGGGTTGTCATTTCCTTCTTCAGTGGCTCTTCTTGACCCAGGGGTCGAACCTGGGTCTCTTGCATTGCAGGTAGATTCTTTATGTCTGAGTCACCGGAGAAGCTCACAACAAAGCCAAACTCCACCAAATAACAGGAAAAAGATTTTCAACAGTGCTTAAATACACAGGCTTCCTAAAACATTTGTGTTGCACAAAATTTACCAATATTCACCCAGAGGGCTTGGAGATTTGCTAAATGACTGGCTGGTTTTCTTTTGTGAGAGAATGAATGACATCCATTATATGGGAATTTATAAAGCAGTCTTCACCCTTCTTGGGAATAAACCCTGCAGAAGATATCACACTTTAGTACAGTGACGTCTGTTTTGAAAGTTGAACACTAAGTAAAGACTAATTTAATTGTGAGTTTACTTCAAGTTAGGATTGTAACATCCAAAAAATAATTACTGGTTGACCAGGCTTTCTCTACAGCAACGATACTGCAGACTTGTCCAAAATGCAAAATTCTACACATATACTGAAAAAAAAATTTTATCTGGCTGTGCCAGGTTTTAATTGCAGCATTTAAACTTTCAGTTGCAACATGTGGGATCTAGTTCCCTGACCAGGAATCGAACCTGGATCCCCTGCATTGGGAGCGCAGAGTCTTAGCCACTCGACCACCAGGGAAGTCCCTAAACATATGCTTTTTATTGCAGTTAATTGAGGCTGAGTGAAGACATGAAACAAAGATTTCAGTGGACAAATATTTCTGTGAAAATAACAGCAACAGCTATACATGGTTTCCAATACTTTTAGCTATTGGTATAAAATGACACATTGGTAATGAAAATATTTTTAAATGTGGACTATACACAGATGTAGGAAGGAAAAAATCTCATACTCCTACCACTTGGACAACCGTTCCTAATGTTTTAGTGTACTTGTGCTCTGACTTTTCTGTAGATGCATTTTTTGCATACTTGAAATTATACAAAACAAAATACCTTTTTAAAGAACAGAAGCACATTTTCCCTGTTAACTCTGTCAACACTCTTATAGTTAAAATCACCATTAGCATTTTCCTGATTATTTGTTGTTGTTCAGTTGCTAAGTTGTGTCCCACTCTTTGCAACCCCTTGAAGCACTCCAGGCTTCCTTCCTTCACTGTCTCCTGGAGTTTTCTCAAATTCATGTCCATTGAGTCAGTGATGCTGTCTAACCAACAATGATTAATATGGAAAATTAGAAAATACAATCAAAATAAAAAAGTTAAAATTACCCATAAATTCATTAAGCAGTATTAATATATGGTATATTTCCTTCAGAGTTTTAAAAATATGTATGTAACATACATCTTTACATTGCTGAAATCATATTGTATTTTCTTCATCATTAAAATCTTAAACATAATATTTATAAACTGAGAATACAGTTGCATCTATTAATAGATATATAGGTAAATACTTTTGTCACAGAAAATTTGGAGAAAGTAGGCAAGAAACAGAGGAAAAGAAAATAATTGGTAAATCCCACAACCAACATTAACACCTTACCTTCTTTAGGGTGTATTTATTAACTTGTTTTTTTTAAAATGTCATGCATTTAAATTTTTATGAAAATAAAAATATGTTGCTGTTTTTTAAACAGAAAGTATAATGTATTTCAGTCATGTCTGACTTTGCAACCCCATGGACTGAGGATCAGTTTTTCCAGGCAAGAATACTGAAGTGGGTTACCATTACCTTCTCCAGGGGATCTTCCCGACCCAGGGATTGAACCCAGTCTCCCACACTGCAGACAAACTCTTTACTGTCTGAGCCACCAGGGAAGCCCTAATGTATTTCTTGGATCCTTCAAAATGTCTGCTGTAGACATTTAGATTGCTTTAATGTTTAACCAAATATATTTTTGGATAATGTTTTTTTCTGTATTTAAAACTGTTCCAAAATAAATTCTCAGTAGTAGTTAATATGTCAAGAAGTGTAAGCATTTTTAAAACTCATGTGCTTAAAAAGAGAGAGATTTTCATAAAAATTGTACAGTTTATGATCCTTATTGTATTTTTTATGCTTCTTTTTGATTATAGCTTAAATTACATTTTAATAGGCTTTGTTTCAAGGTAACTTTCCAGTGTTCTTATCCATGGGTTACAATAGAGTAAAAGCTTGTGTATTTAATCTGTCAGTGAAACATTCTGTAGGAAGTTTCTGTTATTAGTAATTGGGAGACATTTAGTCACAGGAATTCTTTTCTTAGGATTTGTCAGAGGAGGTGTAGAAAATAAGGAAATGAACTCTGGCTATGAGATGGAGCCGCAGAATTTTATATTCTACTTCTATTTCCTTTCCTGACCATTCTTCACTCACTGCATGGATAAACCAGCAGAAATCATTCTCTGTTTCTCTTGTCTTTTTCCAAGTTCTTCTAGTGGCTTTTGAGGGTGTACTTCAGGGATTGGGTTCATCAAATCACCTGCCCTTACTGCAAAGATTGTGGAAACGAAAAGCCGATTTAATATGCAAAGAAAGAAAGATGAAAGCCAAGGCCCTACATGAAAGCCAAGGCCCTACGTGAAAACCTTGATTAAACAGATCATCATAATTAAAGGATTTTACATGTTACTTGTAGTGAATCTATCTATAATGAATAATATAGCCAGATATAGATATAATATAGATCATATAAATACATGCTAAATGACATATTTTTGTTTATTTACATATGATAACTAACCATTTGTGCTAAATAGAATATCTGATTGTTTCATATGCTGACTTAATTGTGGTTGTATTTACTACTGCTCGGGGCTTCCTAGGTGGCTCGGGCTTCCCTTGTGGCTTAGTTGGTAAAGAATCCGCCTGCAATGTGGGAGACCTGGGTTTGATCCCTGGGTTAGGAAGATCCCCTGGAAAAGGGAAAGGCTACCCACTCCAGTATTCTGGCCTGGAGAATCCCATGGACTGTACAGTCCATGGGGTCTCAAAGAGTCAGACACGACTGAGTGACTTTCACTCACTCGCTCCCAGGTGGCTCAGATGGTAAAGAATCTGCCTGCAATGCAGAAGACCCAGGTTCAATCCCTGGGTTGGGAAGATCCCCTGGAGAAGAGCATGGCAACACCCTCCAGTATTGTTGCCTGGAGAATTCCATGGACAAAGGAGCCTGGCAGGCTACAGTCGGTGGGGTTGCAAAGAGTCAAACACAACTGATTGACTAACACTTTCACTTATCTTTCTTTACAATTGCTCAGATAGAAATGTTTCAGTAAAGGTAGTCCCCATACTTTCAAAGTTATGTTTCTGTTTAACAGTGTCAGCTCCCCCTTCACTCCCCATCCCTACCACACTTTTTTCTGTCCAAATCCTTGGAGCTCTCCTGGTTTTGCTGAGAAGGACTGATGCTCACTCACCTCCAGTGCCCCTCTGCACTCCCCAAGCTGTAAGTGCCCTTTTATGGGACATACTCTGGGCCCCTAGAAGCCATTTGAGTCAGCTCTGATACCTATACTTTTCTATATTGTTTTTGTCTTTTCAGGGTTCCTTGTAAAAACTCTGACTCATTTTCTTGTATCTTTCTTTCCAAACTCTTTTCTCTCTTTATCTAATTACCTCCTGGAGGGACAGCTTGGGTATCTTAGAACAAAATTTCTCGTGTTATGGTATTTCTAAAAGAAATACAAAATAGAACTGTGTATTCTGTTCCGGACTTTTGTTTAAGGGAAACGGGCAGTTGGCTAAGGGTTAAGGGTTACTACAAAACCAATGGTATGTAGATACTCACTCAGATATGGTCTTTATCATCCCAACAGCCACCTACGCTTTGTGGTAGAGGGTTCAAGCTCCATACAGGGAACATTTAGTAGAACAGGCAAGAGAAGACACATTTGTTGATGAGACTTCGCAACTTTCCAACTTTTACCTCTGAACAGCCTCGTTTTCCTTAGCAGACCATGTCTGTTGGCAGTTATTCTGAATATCCAACTATTTACTAATATTTCATAAAATAATATTTAAATGCTGTGATGTATAAACCAAATTTCTTTTTATTTTCTTCAAGTGAGTTTTTTTAATATGCAAACTTTCTGGTGAAAATTAAAGAAATAAACAGTTTGTGCCGTCTCTTCTTTTCCTTAATTTATTAGGATAAGTAAAAATTCAGTAGATAAATATTTTAGAGATCTATTTCAAATCCCAATTCTAACATTCACTGGCTTTCCTCAAACTTGCTAAACGTGGCATTGTTAGACTCAGGATTTTCATCTTTTATGTTACTCTTGCCTTTTCTCCAAGGGTGCCATTCCTTGTGTTGGAGTTATTTGCAGAAACCAAAGCCAAGGTTGGAAACATTGGTCAAATAAGTGCTTTTGAGCAAGAAATAATTTACTGAAATACAACATAGTAGTTTAAGTTCTGGAAGCCAAGTGTAGTGACCTTAATGGCCCTGGAGAAAGTATTCCTTTTTATAGCCTCATACCATTTGAAAGCAGTGGCTTATTCGGCCAGTCATGCAAAAGAACCTTTTTGTGGTTGGCATAAGAGAATGAGAAATGGAGGCTTTATACAGGCTTCTCTTGGCTCTTCCATGCCTGCTTTCCTCTCCTACTTTTTCCTTTCCTTATATGACACTGTGCTCTGCCTTGAGGACACCGGATGGGCTACAGCACCGGACTTGAAGAGCTGTCTAGCCCTCCTGCTCTCCTTGCCCTCTGCCAAAGCCTGGAGAACACCACACCCCAACTGCAGCAAGCAGATGGGACCAACCTGCTGAGGGTGCAGACTCTAGAACCTCCCTTTTCCTTCATTTTTCAGTGTTTTAATTCTTGCTAACAGGAAGTGTTCCCCTTCGTCTCTGAGGCTGTTTTAAGCTATTTCTTGTTTTGTTGACACAGTGCACTAAGCAGAAATATAGTAACAAGGAACCCATTGTATTTTAAATGCATATTAAAATGTCTGATTCTAGACTTTAGACCTCTACAAGGAAATTGTGCTCAAGTGTACCCAGGTGCCCTTCCTACAGCAGCCCTGGGGATGAGTAAGCTTCCTGTTCTTAGGCATTTGCCTCTGTTTACAACTATAAAGTGTGCTAACCACAGCCCCAGGTTAAATGTTTGTTCTGAAGTCTCCCCTTTGCCTCCACCCTAGAGCAGGATTTTTTAACTCCTTCCTATAGATTCTTGCTTAAAGACGACTTCATTCAAATCTCCAAGTGCTAAGACTTTCTTCTAATGTATTCATAAACATCAAGCAAAGTTCCAAGATGTCAGTTTTTTAAAAACTCATTTAAATAGCCGATTAATTATTTTATGCAAACTTTTTGAAATTGTATAAATCAGACACCAAGTTTGGTCATGACATGGTAAAGGGAGAAATCAAAAGATATTTTAAAATAATCTGAAAGGCATGTAGTAAAGGAGCTTTATTAAAGGAAAGAGTTATGAAATTATTTTGAAGAAACTGTTCTTTTTTTCCTTCTCACAGTTTTCCTAGAGTAAGAGACTACGCTTCCAAATCTAGAAAGTTTGTTGTTGTTTATGTTGACGAAATATGCTGTTGACTTTGTGATCTCTTTATTTATTTAGAATGAGATCTCTAATATGGTTTAGAAAATGTATGTTTTAGAGAGTATAAGGTTAAGCTGTTAGACCCAGCTTCTGCTTTGCTCTCAGACCAGCCACTGTTAGAAGAAAATATAAGTTCCACTCTCTTTTGAAAATATTAAATGGAATGTGTTTTTTATGATTTTTAGAAACCTCTCACTTGAGTAGGTAATCTGTGCAGACTCCTACTACAGAGTAATAATTATTAAAACCTCCGGGAATCAGTTTCTAGGTGTGTAAATCTTTGGGGTATATACGGAAGCTAGAGATGAAGCAGCAGATAATTACCACTGTTGTTCAGTTAGGCTGTTAGCCTTAACCTTTCTGATACAGCCCCCAGGGTGTTTCTGCTAAGCTGGTGCTTTCCACTTTGTTTGACCATTAAACAAGGAGCAGGTGGTACCAGTTAGCGCGGAATAATTCTCTGACCAAACACCTCTTGGACAGGGTTGCTCGGAAATTAATAGAATCACAGTTCAGGGTGTTAAAGGTACAAATGTCTGTTTAAATTATCAGGAAGGTCTTTGCTTGCCTGCTGCAGTAGATGTAAGCATTTTACCACAAATACCAGACTTCAACCCTCTTTACTTATTCCCCAGGGTCCTGGGTTTATCATGCGGGCTGTAAATACATAAAGGGGTGGGAAGCAGAAGTTTCCTGCCTTGTTCTTTCTTCTAAACCCTGCAGACGCGCAGGCAAAGGAGGGAGAACCCACCTGGAAAGCCCACCCACCCTCACCCTCCAGAAATTGTCTGAACTCCTAGATGTATCAGGAATGGAGGCGGGGAAAGGGGCTTGGGGCAGACATCATCCAGTATTTGGGAAAAACATGTGTTCCCCCACTCTACCCCTTAACTCTGAGAACCTCTGCTTTAGATCCCCAAGAAACATAAAGGATTATTTAAAATATTCCCTAGCTTTGGACCTTGTTTTATAGCCCTCTTCTATCTTCAGGGTCTCATCTGTCTGTCTGATTACTTATCTAATCTGTCCATCTACTTGCTCATTCCCCTATTTATACCAGGGATTGTTAAAATTGTCTTTCCCTGGGACTCCACCTCTAAGATTCCTCTCCTGGAATTGAATCTAATCTTTGGAGTTCTCCAGCCATCAATAAAAAGATGAACAAGAAATAGAAGACAAGATTGAAAACATCCTATGGAACACTTTGCACAGCAGATTTTAGTGAAGGTACTTTATTCTATCAAACTGAGTGACATCAGAAACAGTTACTGCTGGCTGAGTGCGGCACCGCCCTGTGGACAGACCCCAGATGATCACTTCTTGTGAAATACCCCGAGTCCAAATTTATTGTTTTCAAATTTGCACAGCTAATATTTGCTCTGTGTCAATAAATATTCATTTCAACAAGTATTAAACTACCTCGCCAGTTAAAGTGACCAATTTTTTTTAAATAGTGAGAAAGAAAACAGACCCTCACTTTTCCCCCTTGAGGTCCAACTCATAGTAAATTTTGATGAATTCTGTTAGAAAACCCATCTGTTTTTTGTCACTTCATCTTATTTACTTATCAGTTTATTTTTGGAGCACAGTTTACACAAATTTTGTTAAACAGTTTGCATTTTATTGGCGGGTTCTTGATCCTGTCTGTAGAAAACTTTAAAATGTATGTTATTTCAGTCACTGCTGAGGAAGTGCTCAGCTGGTAAATAACAACACTTTAAAGGGATAAGTGAGCCTGCAATATATAATAATAGAACATGGGTCAGTCTTTGGTTTCTAAGTCTTTAGAAACTATGTGTCTTGATGGGCTATAGCTTTTTTTTTTTTTTTTTTAAGAGTACAGCTTAATTGAGTTATGACTTTCATCCTATAAAATGTATGTGTTTTAAGCATATCGTTGAATGATTTTTAGTAAATTTACAGAATTGTGCAGCCACCATCATGATCTAATTTTAGAACATTTCCGTCACCCCAAAAAGAAAATGGCAGCCTATTTGTAGTCTCTCTCCATTCCTACCAGCAACCACCACTGATAGGCTGAGTCTTCCTCTTATAACAACTAGTTATAGAACTAAAGTTGTCTAGTCTATCTTAGTGTGGGATAGCAAATTAGTACCAGAAATCAAAATGTTTATTCTCTACCCAAGCATCACTCTCCCCGAGTTCAGAATTACAGTCATTACAGTAGCTGCTTATTTAATTCTTGTCTTTTAAATTAAGTTTTTTTTCCCAGTCCATTCTCAGAATAGTGTCACAAAGCTACCTTCCAGGCCTTCCCATTCCCCTGATTTAAATCTGTCACTCTTATACAGATGTGGGACCTGTAAGGGTCTGGCAAAGATGCCTTTCCATGTAACTTCTGTTGGGAAAGTATTTCACAAATATATATGATCATTTTTTTATTAATTAAACAGTGAGTCTTCTTTTCAGTTTTCAAGAACTTGTTAGTAAAAATATTTAGCAAATTTTATGGGCATTTCTGAAATAGAATGCCATGATTCACAAGGCACCCTTGTTTCTGTAATCATACTAACTAACGCCTATCCATTTTAGGCAGGAGGATTTTTACAAGTAAATTAAGCTCTAAGAATGTTAGTAAGGAAAAGCTAAGATGTCTTGGTCTCTGAAAAAACTTTTATAGGCGTGAAATTTCTTAGCTAAACTGGGATCCTGTTAACATAGCAATATATCTATATTATAAATTTATTATAGTGGTGTGTTTGTTACAGTACTTATAATTAAAAGGGAAATATGGGTAACAGGGAAATACTTCATAGGCTCCTCCCCTCTCCCCTCAAGAGAGGTGATTTATATATTAAATTTTTTTTCTAAGTTTATATTAATTTCTTCAAAATTATAAAGATTTAAAAATAACTATATTTTCTGGAGACTTTCCTATGTGTTTATGCATCTCTCCTTTTTTTTTAAAAAAAGCTTGTAACTGATTGTCTCGATCTTTTTCACTGACTATATTGTTGACCTCTGTGACAGAACAGGGGCTCCTGAGATCGAATTCCTGGTTCAGATCTGAGCTCTGCCACTTCCTACCTGTCTGATCTTGAGCACTTCACATGATCTCAACTTCTTTTCTTTAAAATATTTCCTGGGATTTCCCTGGTGGTCCCGTGGTTGAGAAAACCGCCTTGCAATGCAGGGTAGGTTCGGTAGGTTTGATCTCTGGTCGGGGAACTAAGATCCCACATGGCCTGGAGCAACTAAGCCCACATGCTGCCTGTGCACGCTGGAGCCCACGTACCACAACCCCTGAGCCTGCTTGCCATCACTAGAGAGTCCATGTGCCATGCTGAAAGATCCCGAGTCATGCAAGGAAGAACCGTGTGCACAACTAAGACCCAACACAGCTAATGAATAAATATTTAAAAATATTTCCTAATGTTGTTCTAAGGATTAATTATATAATACCCAAAGCACAGTACCCGACACACATTTGCGAACTATGATGTTGTGTCCATTTTATTCTACAGCTTGACTTTTTCATGGCTTTATGGTGACATTGGGGTTTTTTTTTTTTCTTTTTTAGATTTTATTGATTGATTGGTTGATTTCCATGCCAGGTCTCGGTTGCTGCACAGGCTACTCTCGAACTGTTGTGTTCAGGCTTCTCACTGTGGTGGCTTCTCTTGTGGAGCACAGGCTCTAGGGTATGCAGGCTTCAGGAGTTGCCCGTGTGAGCTCAGGAGGTACAGCTCCCAGGCTGCAGAGTACAAGGTTGGTAATTGTGGGGCAGGCCGTTAGTTGCTCTGTGGTATGTGGGGTCTTCCAGGATCAGGGATCGAACCTGTGTCTCCTATATCGGAAGGCAGCCTCTTTACGCTGAACCACCAGGGAAGCCCCTGGGTTTTCTTTTTTAAGGGCTGGTAGGTCGCTAAGAGTTGGAGACGACTGAGCAACTTCACTTTCACTTTTCACTTTCATGCATTGGAGAAGGAGATGGCAACCCACTCCGGTGTTCTTGCCTGGAGAATCTCAGGGACGGGGGAGCCTGGTGGGCTGCCGTCTACGGGGTTGCACAGAGTTGGACACGACTGAAGCGACTTAGCAGCAGCAACAAAGCTTTAGTAGTCTGTTAAGAAACTCATCAGCTCTTTTGTTTGCATTGATCATTCAACTCTGTTTCAAGACCTTGTTTTTCTTAAGCCTTTAAGCAACATCTAAATCTCTTTCATTCATAATTGTGATTTCTGGATGTTAGCAACACATTCTCTTTGGTCAGTGTTTAACCTCTATCTTCAACAGATTACATCTTTTTGAACATTGAAACCCACATATAGACTTCAGTCAGATCAGATCAGATCAGATCAGTCGCTCAGTCAGGTCCAACTCTTTGCGACCCCATGAACCACAGCATGCCCAGCCTCCCTGTCCATCACCAACTCCTGGAGTTCACTGAGACTCACGTCCATTGAGTCAGTGATGCCATCCAGCCATCTCATCCTCTGTCGTCCCCTTCTCCTCTTGCCCCCCATCCCTCCCAGCATCAGTCTTTTCCAATGAGTCAACTCTTCACATGAGGTGGCCAAAGTATTGGAGTTTCAGCTTTAGCATCATTCCTTCCAAAGAAATCCCAGGGCTGATCTCTTTCAGAATGGACTGGTTGGATCTCCTTGCAGTCCAAGGGACTCTCAAGAGTCTTCTCCAACACCACACTTCAAAAGCATCAATTCTTAGGTGCTCAGCCTTCTTCACAGTCCAACTCTCACATCCATACATGACCACAGGAAAAACCATAGCCTTGACTAGACGAACCTTTGTTGCCAAAGTAATGTCTCTGCTTTTGAATATGCTATCTAGGTTGGTCATAATTTTCCTTACAAGGAGAAAGCATCTTTTAATTTCATGGCTGCAGTCACCATCTGTAGTGATTTTGGAACCCAGAAAAATAAAATCTGACACTGTTTCCACTGTTTCCCCATCTATTTCCCATGAAGTGATGGGACTGGATGCCATGATCTTCGTTTTCTGAATGTTGAGCTTTAAGCCAACTTTTTCACTCTCCACTTTCACCTTCATCAAGAGGCTTTTGAGTTCCTCTTCATTTTCTGCCATAAGGGTGGTGTCATCTGCATATCTGAGGTTATTGATAGTTCTCCCGGCAATCTTGATTCCAACTTGTGTTTCTTCCAGTCCAGTGTTTCTCATGATGTACTCTGCATATAAGTTAAATAAACAGGGTAACAATATACAGCCTTGATGAACTCCTTTTCCTATTTGGAACCAGTCTGTTGTTCCATGTCCAGTTCTAACTGTTGCTTCCTGACCTGCATACAAATTTCTCAAGAGGCAGATCAGGTGGTCTGGTATTCCCATCTCTTTCAGAATTTTCCACAGTTTGTTGTGATCCACACAGTCAAAGGCTTTGGCATAGACTTCAATAAGTTTCCTTAATTTTTAAACTATATTTGCACACTTAATACATCTTATCTTTTTAACCACTCCAGATGCCCAACCAGGTCAACATACAACTTTAACAAGCAAAGTGCTTCTTAGTCTGTTGACTGGAGCTCATGTCTGTGCTTGGTCTCCTCTGTGGAATGCGGCCATGAGCCTCAGATCAGAACTGGGAGTGAGTCATAAACCGCACACTTGCACCTTTTCTTCAAGCCTTGAAACTCTGTTACATTACTCCTTTTCCATTTTTGGTAGACCATGAAATTAAAAGATGCTTACTCCTTGGAAGGAAAGTTATGACCAACCTAGATAGCATATTAAAAAGCAGAGACATTACTTTGCCAACAAAAGTCTGTCTAGTCAAGGCTATGATTTTTCCAGTGGTCACGTATGGATGTGAGAGTTGGACTGTGAAGAAAGCTGAGCACCAAAGAATTGATGCTTTTGAACTGTGGTGTTGGAGAAGACTCTTGAGAGTCCCTTGGACTGCAAGGAGATCCAACCAGTCCATCCTAAAGGAGATCAGTCCTGGGTGTTCATTGGAAGGACTGATGTTGAAGCTGAAACTCCAATACTTTGGTCACCTCATGTGAAGAGTTGACTCATTGGAAAAGACTCTGATGCTGGGAGGGATTGGGGGCAGGAGGAGAAGGGGACGACAGAGGATGAGATGGCTGGATGATATCACCGACTCAATAGACATGAGTTTGGGAGCACTCCGGGAGTTGGTGATGGACAGGGAGGCCTGTCATGCTGCGATTTATGGGGTTGCAAAGAGTTGGGTACGACTGAGCGACTGCACTGAACTGAAGCTCTGATAGGAATTACTGAGGCAAGAATACTGAAATGGGTTGCCATGGTCTCCTCCAGGGGATCTTCCCATCCCAGGGATCAAACCCAGGTCTCCCGCATTGTGGGCAGATTCTTTACTGTCTGAACTACCAGGGAAGCCCTCTACACTTTCCCAGATCTAACTCTGTACTTAATGTGATACTGCATCCTTCTTATGTAGTATTTATGTACTTGTCTCAGTTTTGTCATTACTGTATCCAAAAACAGTATGTTAAGTATATTATGATGGCTGTAATTTATTTAACTCCCTATTGTTGGATATTAGAGTGTTTCTAATTTCTGCTTATAAATGTATTGAAAGCATACTTGTAGAAATATTTTGTGTGCATCCTTATTGCCTTGAGATAACTTCCCAAAATAGAATAACTGGGTGCCATTGCCCCAATATTAGTTGTGTAATGCAATATCTACTGGTACAAAGCTTCTGCTGCTCCCATTTTTACTCCTTGATGAACCATAGAATCATTTTGTCAAATTACAGGAAAAATACTATTGGGATTATTAAGAGAAAGTGATTAATGTATTTTAATATGGTAAGATCAAACCCTTTATGGTATAACAGAGGTAAAATAAAACATATAAACAAAAGTGTGTATTTTCTTATAATTTGACAGAAAGATCCTGAGGTTCCCTTAGGGATGAAAAGTATAGGATTTTTTTTCCCAGTAGATATTAGAACACATTTTACACAGCTAAAATTGTGATATTGGCATTGAAAGAGCATAGCTGTATATATATATACTTTTGTTCCTACTGTTGAGTGCTTTCTCTCCCCCAGATCAAGTGGATAGTGAATTTTATCAGTGCCTTTTAAACATCACTCAAGATGATCATCGGAGAAGGCGATGGCACCCCACTCCAGTACTTTTGCCTGGAAAATCCCATGGACAGAGGAGCCTGGTAGGCTGCAGTCCATGGGGTCGCTAGAGTTGGACACGACTGAGCGACTTCACTTTCACTTTTCACTTTCATGCATTGGAGAAGGAAATGGCAAGCCACTCTAGTGTTCTTGCCTGGAGAATCCCAGGGATGGGGGAGCCTGGTGGGCTGCTGTCTCTGGGGTCGCACAGAGTCGGACACGACTGAAGCGACTTAGCAGCAGCAGCAGCAGCAAGATGATCATATCTTTTTGGTTTACATTTCTTTGTATTTAGTAAAATACAAATTAAAGTTACCTCCTAATTTGCAAGCTTGTATTTCTGGAGTAAATTATACTTTGGTCTTAAAGAAAAAAAAAAAAAAAAGCCCTAGCAAAGCGGTGTTATTAAACTAACAGTTTCTGAGTTTTGCACTTGCCTTCAAAAGCAAGATTAGTCTATAGGGATCTTAAACTTTTAAAATATTGTCTAGACTAACTTGCAGTGTTTTGCAATGTAAGAAGACTTGGAAAGCTTTTCATCTGCTTGTGCTCTGGCAGAGTATACCCTAAACCAATGACCTAACGGGGTTGCCAGCCTCAGGAGGAACTGCTGTGGCTTTTGTCACTTTCCAGATACTTGCTGGTAGGAGAGTCTCACCGTGGGAATGAGTGTGTTGTAATGATCGTCGTGATGATGAACATTGCGTCCCAAGATTGGTTGACACATGATGATGTGCTTTGTATATTTAATCTTCTTAATGAAACCCCAAGGAAAACATCAATCCTGCCACTAATGACAATAAACAGGCTTTGTACTCAGAGTGCTCTTCCTCCCAGGAGCACAAAGCTCTTTATGATTAATTATTTCAGTCATTCGCACACTTGTCCCAGTAGGTAGATAGCTGGATGCTTCCTCTTTAAAAAAAAAAAAAAGCAACTATTTTCTTCTGTTCTACATTCTATGTTCCAGAATTAGGTAGCTACCTTTTAAAGACCATCTGTATGTCTGCTAGAGTGGACCTGGGCTTCAAAATTACAAGCTTCTTTCCCCTACAAACATCAAATGCAGAGCAGTTGTGGAGTAGTAAAGTTGGATGGAATTTGGATGATAGTTTGGCAGGATGCTATGAGTGGTGTAGCCTGAAGTTGGCAAAAAGAAACAAGCACTGGCTGACCCAGTGCTTTGGTACCTCCAGTAGAAGGAGTTGACATGGTGTTGATGGTTTGTTTTGGAAAATACCTTACTGAGTCACCTCTTCGTTATACCTAGTCTTCCCACAACACTGAGCCAGGGCAGTGCAGAGAGTCTCTGTTAGGCCTATTTTACAGAGAGGGGCCCTGGTCCTTTCTCACTGTGCTCTGATGCCTTAGTATCTGGAGGCTTTTCCCAGGGCCAGGAGAAAGGTGAGGGGTAATCGCTCTTAGCGGATCTCCATCTCTTAGTGATCCACCTAGCCCTGCTAGGCTAACTTTCCTCTTGCTTTCACTTCCTCGGAAACGGACAGTGCCTTTCTCTGGACACATTTTTGGGACACAACTAGAGCTACATTCTGATCTAGCCATCCACCTCATTCTTCTTCTTACAATATGCCAGTCAGTCTTCAAAGTTTCATCACTTGGGTTCTGCCTCTTCAGTTAGACGCTGAGCTCTTTGGGTGGCATTCTGGTTGGCGTGTATTTTTTTTTTTAACTTCTTTTGATTTGCCCCTACATATCCATCAGTGTCGGGACATTTAGGTGCACAATAAACATTTCTGGTTGATCTGTTTGCCATTCACAACTGTCAACAAATACTGCCTGTCCATACCGTCTGTGCCATTTTAACTTTCTTTCCTTGTTCTTTCGTTAAATAAAGGCTTGGCTGTCATCACTTTGAGCTTTTCCTCCTCCCAATTTCCATCCCCTGAGGTCACTCTGAAAGGGAGGTCTTTAAAATGCAAAAGCTTGTGCTTAAGTTGTGCAGTGTCCTCTGCGTGGGGACTAATTACGAGGTTTGGAAACCTCTTTAGGTGGCTGGGATCTCCAGCCGGACAAAAATACTGCTTTCCTAAATTGAGAACAGCTGGGGCTGTATTGCTGACCCGTATAAAAGGTGGTGCTGGTGCTCTGTGCTGTGGAGAGAGGGCTCTGCTCTTTGGGGCCTGTGGCGCTTCAAGCAAAGAGCACCTATCATCCTGGTGTCCTGGTGTCCTGGTGTCCTGGTGGGTAAGTCCTCTGAGCCGGTCCTCTGGGTGCCCGCTTCTATAGTTGGACAGAAATTATGATGCATGGAAATGTTCTCAGTTACTAATTCACTATGTTGGTTGTAGTAAATTATTTTCTTCTTCCAGAAACCAGTAGAGTTTGCCCCCTAAATGAGACATAGCTAGTAAGGCTTTGGTATCTTTTCACTGTGTTATTTTGTAGGCTGTCAGTGTTCCTTCTGTATGGTGTGAATCTCTGACTGCAAAAGGATTAACAGAGTTAGTACCGTTTAAAATGTCTTGAATATGTTCTGAAAAGTAGTCACTTAAAGATTACTATGAAAATAGAAAGTCGACAAATTCAGAGAGTAACAAGTATTCCATACATGTAAGCAACTCCTCACAGTGTTTTATTTTTTAAGATTCATAGGGAAGATGCAGTCTTAGGAAGGAATGATATGATCTCTGGGGAGGTTCTGGCTTATTATGACTTCATGATTAGCAACAAGTGAGACTGTCTGATGAAGTGTTTGCAATGCTGGGTCCTGACTTTTATTTAAAGAAATTGAAAAGGAATTGTTTATTAGAATGTTCCTATTTATACTGAAATCAGCTCAAAAAGAGAAGAATTCCGAGATGAAACAATTCAATGTTTTATAAATAAACTCCATCTCAGCAGCTTTTAACTATGTTCTGACGATATATTTATAAAGCAAATGGCTTTGGTATTTATTTCCTTATTTTGATAATGTTTTTGTTTTGGATGGTTGGCAAGTGGACAAGCATGGTTTCTGAACAGAGTTCTGTTTTGTTTTTCCAGGTGGGATAGTAACATCTTTGGGGGAAAGAAAATTGACTTCCTTTCCTGAAAGTGGTAAACGTATGGCAGATGGTGGCCCAGGAGGAACACTAGAGAGATGGAGACCATCTATGTTTTGCACTAGGAAACAAGATCAGTCTTAAGAGTCCATGTTGATCTTGGAAATAGAAGGATTAAAAAAAGTCAAGTTTCCTCAAAGAACAAGAACTTTACCATCTCCTTTTTGACCTGAAGACCAGGGGACAATGGATATCATAGAGACAGCGAAACTCGAGGAACATATGGAAAATCAAACCAATGACCCTGCAAACACTTACACGAGACCTCCTGAGCCTGTCGAAGAAGAGAACAAAAATGGCAACAGTAAACCTAAGAGCTTATCCAATGGGTTGCGGAAGAGCACCAAAAAGTACCCGGACTACATCCAAATTGCTATGCCCACAGAAGCGAGGAACAAATTTCCCCTCGAGTGGTGGAAAACGGGCATTGCTTTCGTGTACGCTCTTTTCAACCTTGTCCTGACAACCGTCATGATCACGGTTGTGCACGAGAGGGTCCCTCCCAAGGAACTCAGCCCTCCACTCCCAGACAAGTTTTTTGATTACATAGATCGGGTGAAATGGGCATTTTCTGTATCAGAAATAAATGGGATTATATTAGTTGGATTATGGATCACCCAGTGGCTGTTTTTGAGATACAAGTAAGTAAGGTCTAACATGTTTTGGGGGTTTGCCATGGGAGTTTATATTTAAGTGAGTAGATGTGTGATCGAAATGCTCTTTCTCGGTTTTATCTGATAACTTCAGTCTTATCCAGGCACTTGATGAAAAGAAGAAAAAGAAAGATCTACAACCTTGAGTAAATCCAGTCGTTATTCCATCAGCATTTATTGAGCAACTGTATAGAAGTGGCAGGTGTGTGTAAAGGTGCAGGAATGCTATGGTGGATAACTCAAAGCTTGTAAATTTAAGGTGCAGTTCTGATTTCAAGCAACTTGGCACTATGGTATTTGCATGATACATTAAGAGGCTTGGAAAGGAATACATTCACTTCATCATGCTTATGTTATTCCAGGCTCTTGACAGGTGGGGAAAGTAGTCGGCTGTTACTCAGAATGTGATGACTATATTGGTCTACAGTCAATCACAGCAGGCTTTGAGGTTTGCCTCTCTTCAAGAGTTCTCAGATTTTACATTTCTTTTCCATTTGCCTATTAGCAATTCAACCACAGGAGTTTGCTTAATAAACTGCATTTAGACCTGGGTCCATGCAGTTTGGGTTTTACTTACTTGTAGTAAACAGGCCTTCTAGTTTCCTCACGCCATCACAAAGGAGCAGCTAGTTCACTGGCTTCAGTCTTCCCTTTTTAGAATAGCAGAAATCAGGAAGTGTAGTAAGCCAGGTACTTTTGCTTTGAAGACACTTAAAAATAGGACATAGCTCTGAAGTGGTTATTTCTGTTTCCCTGTGAATTCAGACTGCTAGCCCATTAAAAAAAAGGGGTGGGGGGGCTCAGTTCCTCTTTTCTTCTCAGCCATCATTCAGATGTTTTTTTTTGCTCAGATTCTAGTAATTAAGTCACAAATATAAATTTGATCAAAACATAGCCCACAAACAAGGCTTTTGAAAGTATAATATATGCTAATGTATTCAATACACTTCAGAGTCAAATAGGATTTCAGTGTTAATGCCACAAGATCATTTTTTGAAGAGGGAATTTATGCTGTATTATTTTTTCAATTGGTTGTTGCTTTGAGAGTTGAAGAGTTCAATATATCTTTGCTAAAGAGTTCTACATCAAGTTTGCAGTTTTGAAAACTTGTTCCAGAAACTGAAGTCATTCCTGAGCATTTTCTTGTAAATAAAATATGTCTCTCAATATGTATAAGTGAATCACATAGCTGTCAGTTGTCTTAGAACTTCTTACAGAAGGTGTTAGTTATGACATGCTTCATGCTAAAAGCTAAAAAACTTTTAGCATTTTTCTTTTCAGTGTCTGGAATTGACACAATGTAAGAGAGACTGCTCAGGCCAAAGGTATTTGCTCTCTTTTATTTTAGAGCAAAGTTTTATTCGTATATGTCCGTGAAAATAGAAATTTTCCAGGGTCTGGTTAGCAGCTGGCTTCCAGCCTGAACTACTGCCTTGGTGTGTTTGAATGTCCATCCAGAGGATTGTTGTTACCTGCCTCTCCATGGCCATCTTCGGTTTTACCACATCAAAACTTGTAGTCACATAAGCCAGCCACGCATTTTAATAGCATCCACTGTTTCAGTCACAGTCCACCAGCAAAAACTTGTTGGGGGAAATCGCACTAATTTTTCTTTTTCAGGTAGGTTCGGATCTAACATTTTAGTAACTGGTGGAGTAATGTTTATAACTTGTTTTGCACATTCCAGCTGAATAAAAAATTCTGCTTGTACTCTCACTCTCTCACTTAAGAGCACCTTCAAAGCGATGGGGGAAAAATAATTGGCAGTAGTTCTTAAACTAAATAAGACTGCAGAATGCATATTTCACCTCTAAGTTAATTTTCTGTTCTGAGCACTGCTGAACTGTGAATACTGGAGTGAATATAATTGACTCATAATAATTCTTGCTTATTACTTCACCTTGTCTAACAGCATGGAGCACATTTGAGCGCTCCTTTTGAGCCTGGGGTTGAATCAAAGGGAGAATAGTTTTTCACTTAACCAAATGGAGACAGTCAGCAGTGTTTATCACCTGTTCCTTTTCAGTGCTAGAAAAGGCAATGCTAGAATAGTAAGCCTTTGAAAGAGATGCCTTGCAATAAATAAATGCTTTCATCAACTAGTCAAGGTGGTTTTTCTCTATATATTTTGACCCCAAGAACCCTGGAATCTTCTTAAAATAGCTCTTGGAGACAGACAGCTAAAATTATATCTGTACATAATTCTTTAAATTAGAAGTCTCAACAGTTACCTGAATTAGACCTTGATCCACAGCAGACTGCAGTCTCAGAGAAAACTTAAAATATGCCACATGCCTGGAACTGTCTGTTTTTCCAGAGATCTTTGGGAAGATCTGGTTTGGGAAGTTTGAGAGCTCTGAAAATGGGGGACCTGGAGTAATATATTTTATGTACTAGGAAAGTTACAACTAGTAATTCTAAGGGCTTTGTGGGTCTCACCCATGTCTTAATCCCCAGAGCCCAGAGTTTATAGATCCATCTCTGACCGCACAGCAGGGCCATCTTCAGAACTCTTTTTTTATTTTCTAAAAAATATTTATTTGGCTGTCCTGGATCTTAGTTGTGGCATGCAGGAGCTTTAGTTGCGGCATGTGGGATCTAGTTTCCTGATTGGGGATCGAACCCAGGCCCCCTGCATTGGGAGCGAGGAGTCTTAGCCCCTGAGCCACTAGTGAAGTCCTATCTTCAGAACTTCCATGCCCATTCAGGAGCCCATGAGGCAGTGGTGCAGACAGGCAAAGCCTTTCCCTTTGGAGACAGTGTGCTCAGAGCCAGCTTCTAGGAACCACTGCCTTAGACTAAGGACTCAGAGGGCAAAGGACAGGACTAATGTTAGTCAAGATGGCCGTCGCCACCAAAACATACAAAGTGAAAAAGGACTTGTAGATTTTTAAATTTTTTTGCCTCTTCTCATCAAGAATGCATAAAATAAGGGTGAAATTTACAGCTTCACTCTTAAATATCCTTAAATGCACGAGGACCCTTTGACCGTCTTCAAAATATAATTCTCTGAAAATCTCTATAGTCATAGACAAAATAGTTCATGCCGAAGTTGTCAGAATATTTTTGGATGGTCCCCAAATAACCCTTGCTTATATAACTTAGTTAAATGAGTTGTCCCATTTCCCTGTGTGCCCAATTATGTAGCATCACCTTAGCTCATTACTAAATTCCTCTGTGGCCGTGGCTCGCTTATACCACTGCTGTGTTCCCAAGAGAGGGCTTATTAATGCGGTGGATTGACTGACAACATAGAGAGGTTCATTGAATTCTCTGGCAAAGAGTGCTTTTTTAAGGAGTGGTGGTGGTTTAACCTTTAAACTACTTTAACTCACCAGAGACTCATCACACCTTTGGGGCCCAACCCACCTAGATTGATCGCAGTATGTGAATCTTTAGTTCAGAAAACTGCAGATATTTTTTATTCTGTTAAACCTTATTTTATATTGCCTTTAGGATCAAAAAGCCCCAGTAAACCTATTTTTTCCCCATCCCTATTTTTCCCTTAGGTCAATAGTGGGGCGCAGATTCTTTTTTATCATTGGAACTTTATACCTATATCGCTGTATCACAATGTATGTCACTACCCTCCCGGTGCCTGGAATGCATTTCCAGTGTGCTCCAAAGGTAAGTCCCTCTGAATTACCCTTTAGAGGATGGTAAGCAGTGATTGAGCACCTGCTCTCTGTTATTCGTTCTCCTAGACACATTCATATGTGTTAACTGAAATCTAACACATTATCTGCTTTGCTTTAGATTTTGGGGTCGGGGGGAGAAGTGAAAATGTGGTAATAAAATGTATGTCTTTGTGCATAAAACTTTTATTTTCTGCTACCCGGAAGTTACTGCCAGATTATGGACTCTGCTTTTTTTGCCATCTCATTTTCTCATTCATCCAATCATTTTCAAAGTATTAAGTTCCTGTTGTATCCCAGGCAGTGTATGATAGCAATGACCAAAATGAAGTTCTCCTCCTCTGAGAATGTATATTCTTATGGAAGGATGGCAATGAATAAATAAAGTCATAACTTGTTATGACTTGTGGTGGTAGGTCAAGTAGCTGTCAGCTGGAGAACAACAAAGCTGAGTAAGGGTGAAAGGGACTCTGAGGGTAGGTACTATTTTATACAGGTGTCCCCCATGGCTCAGTGGTATAGAATCTGCCTGCTAATGCAGGAGACGTAGGTTCCATCCCTGGTTGGGAAGATCCCGGGGAGAAGGAAATGGGCACCCCCTCCAGCATTCTTGCCTGGGAAATCCCATGGACAGAGGAGCCTGGTGGGCTACAGTCCATAGGATCGCAAAGAGTCAGACATGACTGAGCAACTAAAACACAACACTATTTTGCAGAGTGGTCAGGAAAACTTCTTCAATAAGAAAGCTTTTAGACAACCAGGCTTAGGGAGTGAGCCATGTGGATGGGGTGAGAACTCCAGGACAAGGAAATAACCCTTGTGGTGCATTCCAGAACAGCAGGGAGACCTGTGTGGCTGAGCAGAGTTGTGAAAAGTTGAGATGATGCAGCCGCATATTTCACAGGACCTTTAGCCCATTGTAGGAACTTAAACCTTGGTGGTGACTGTGGAAGTCAGGAGAAGTCATTCCATTTGGGATATATTTTGAAGGTAGAGCAAACAGGATATTCTAATAAGTTGGACATGGGTTTAAGAGAAAGAAATCAAGGATGAACTCAAAGTTTTTAGTAACCGGAAAGAGAGAGTGGCCTTTTGCTCAGATTGTTGTTGTTATTCATTTGCTAAGTCGTATCTACCTCTTTGCGACCCCATGGACTGCAGCACTCCAGGCTTCCCTGTCCTTCACCATCTCCCAGAGCTTGCTCAAACTTATGTCCATTGAGTCGGTGATGCCATCCAACCATTTAATCCTCTGTCACCTGCTTCTCCTTCTACCTTCAATCTTTCCCAGCATCAGGGTCTTTTCCAACGAGTCAGCTCTTCACATCAAGTGGCCAAAGTATTGGAGCTTCAGCTTCAGCATTGGTCCTTCCAATGACTATCCAGAGTTGATTTCCTTTAGGATGGACTGGTTTGATCTGTTTACAGTCCAAGAGAATCTCAAGAGTTTTCTCCAACACCACAGTTCAAAAGCATCAATTCTTTCCCACTCAGCCTTCTTTATGCTCCAACTCTCACATCTGTACCTGACTACTAAAAAACCATAGTTTTGACTATATAGACCTTTGTCGACAAAGTGATGTCTCTGCTTTTTAATACACTGTCTAGGTTTGTAATAACTTTCCTTCCAAGGAGCAAGTGTGTTTTAATTTCATTGCTGTAGTCACTGTCTGCAGTGATTTTGGAGCCCAAGAAAGTAAAATCTGTCACTGCTTCCACTTTTTCTGCTTCTGTTTGTCATGAAGTGATGGGACCAGATGCCATGGTCTTAGTTTTTCGAATGTTGAATTTTAAGGCAGCTTTTTCATTCTCCTCTTTCACCCTCAGCAAGAGGCTCTTTAATCCCTCTTCACTTTCTGCCATTGGACTATTATCATCTGTGTATCTGAGGTTGTTGATATTTCTCCCAGCAGTCTTGATTCTAGCTTGTGATTCATCCAGCCTGGCATTCACATAATGTGCTTTGCATATAAGTTAAATAAGTAGGGTGACAATATACAGCCTGACATACTCCTTTCCCAATTTTGAATGAAGCTGTCCATTGTTTCATGTCCGGTTCTAACTGTTGCTTCTTGATCATCATACAGGTTTCTCAGGAAAGAGACAAGATAGGTAAGGTGGTCTGGTATTTCCATATCTTTAAGAATTTTCCACAGTTTGTTTTGATCCACACAATCAAAAGCTTTATCGTAGTCAATGAAGCAGAAGTGGATGTTTTTCTGGAATTCCCTTGCTTTCTCTGTGATCAAACAAATGTTGGCAATTTGATCTCTGGTTCCTCTGCCTTTTCTTTCTAAACCCAGTTTGTATTTCTGGAAGTTCTTGGTTCACGTACTGCTGAAGCCTAGCTTGGAGGATTTTTACCATTACATTGCTAGTGTGTGGAATGAGTGCAATTGTATGGTAGTTTAAACACTCTTTGCCATTGCCTTTCTTCGAGATTGGCATGAAAACTGACCTTTCCCAGTCCTGTGCCACTGCTCAGTTTTCCAGATTTGCTGACACATTGAGTGCAGCACTTTAACAGCATCATCTTTTAGTATTTTAAATAGCTCAAATGGAATTCCGTCATGTCCACCAGCTTTGTTCGTAGTAATGCTTCCTAAGGCCCACTTGACTTCACGCTCCAGGATGTTTGGCTCTAGGTTAGTGAATCACACCATTGTGGTTATCTGGGTCATTAAGATGTTTATTGTATAGCTCCTCTGTGTATTCTTGCCACCTTTCCTTAATCTCTTCTGCTTCTGTTAGGTCCTTACCATGTCTGATCTTTATTGCGCCTACCCTTGCATTAAATGTTCCTTTGTTATCTCCAGTTTTCATAAAGAGATCTCTAGTCTTTCCCATTCTATTGTTTTCCTCTATTTCTTTGCATTGTTCATTGAAGAAAGCCTTCTTATCTCTCCTTGCTATTCTCTGGAACTTTGCATTCAGTTGGGTATGTCTTTCCCTTTCTCCCTTACCTTTTGCTTCTCTTCTTTCCTCAGCTATTTTTAAATTCTCAGACAACCACTTTGCCTTCTTACATTTCTTTTTCTCTGGGATAGTTTTGGTCACCGCCTCCTATACAGTGTTACAAATGTCTGTCCATAGTTCTTCAGGCATTCTGTCTACCAGATCTAGTCCCTCGAATCTATTTGTCACCTCCACTGTATAATAATAAGGGATTTGATTTAGGTCCTACCTGAATGGCCTGGTGGTTTTCCCTACTTTCTTCCATTTAACTCTGAATTTTGCAATAAGGAACCGATGATCTGAGCCACAGTCAGCTCTAGGTCTTGTTTTTGCTGACTGTGTAGAGCTTCTCCATCTTTGGCTGCAAAGAATATAATCAGTCTGATATCTATATTTACCATCTGGTGATGTCCATGTGGAGAGTCATCTCTTGTGTTGTTGGACAAAGGTGTTTGTTATGACTAGTGTGTTATTCTCTTGACAGAACTCTGTTAGCCTTTGCCCTGCTTCATTTCGTACTCCAAGGCCAAACTTGCTTGTTACTCCAAGTATCTCTTTTCTTTCTACTTTTGCATTCCAATCCCCTGTGATGAAAAGGACATATATTTTTTTGGTGTTAGTGCTAGAAGGTCTTGTAGGTCTTCATAGAACCATTCAGCTTTAGCTTTGGCCTCAGTGGTTGGGGCATAGACTTGGATTACTGTTACGTTGAATGATTTGCCTTGGAAATGATCGGAGATCATTCTGTTATTTTTGAGACTGTACCCAAGTACTGCATTGTGGACTCTTCTGTTCACTAAGAGGGCAGCTCCATTTCTTCTGCGGATTCTTGCCCACAGTAGTAGATATAATGGTCATCTGAATTAAATTCACCCATTTACTGAGACAGAGTGTGAGAATGGATACTGAGACTATTGTAAGCAGGATTTATAGTTTCTCCAGGTAGAGTCATTTCTCACGAGAGCTGTTAATCATCTTAGACTCCAGTGTGCCCTGGTTTATAAAAAAGGAAACGTGCAAATCATGTGCTTTCTGGGCAAGGGAGTAAAGCCTAACATTTTTTACTGAACACTAAGCAGATGTCCAAGGTGGAGAGAAAAAATAGAGTTGTTCTAAAGAAGTCAACAGTCTCCTTCACCAAATATAGATGTGGTTTGAGAAGCTCTAATTTTCTAAAACCATCAAGGCAGAAAGTGTGTGTAATTAAAACAGTGTACATATTGAATTAAACATTGGCTGATTTTTAGTGAAACTAATTTAAGGCATGGGAGAAGTTCAGAGGCATAATAAATACTTCTAAGGGGTTATTGTGGTGGGTTAAATGAGGAAATGGCCACAGGAGAGAAGGCAGGCCCATCCTAGTAAAAGGTGTGATTTACAGGGATGAATTGCTATGTTTACAGAAAGAAGTAAATTAAAGATTATCTTCTATGGAAAACATACAATTTTCAGAAGCCACAAGAGCAAATGTTACTGCTGAGTAACTGAGGTGCAAAGACTTGCAAGGAAGCTTTAGGGACATCCTTGCCAATCAGCCCCTGTGTTCAATTGTCAAGACCCAGAACCTCTTTCTGAAGCATCAGCAGGGTTTGGGTGCCTAGATTGTGGCTCAGTAAAGCAAACACACATCAGTTTGTTTGACTAGGGATGACGTGGTTTGACAGAACAGGGAGCAGAATTGCATTTTAAATGTAGTCCAGCCTCTGGCTTCCAGCGCTCCTTAGATTTGTGGTTACAAAACTGTTAGATAATATACCTGTCTCCTTTGCTGCTGACTCTATAGAATGCCCTTAGTGACTGAGAGCAATGACGGAACTGTGTGTTCTGAAACCACTTGCCCTGGAAGGATGTCTGACCGGTCACTGATGCCTGACGTCACCTGTTACTCACTGGGTGTGATCACAGAAGCCACTGCAGTGAAAGGCCCTCAGTAGAATCGTTGGCTTGCAGTCTTCTGGTTGCCTTCCTTCCTTCTCCATCCTAGGGTTTAAGTCCTTAGGTTATGATTTGCTTCATCCCACCCACCCAAGCTTTGGTTTGCAGGCACAACATCTGAGTTCTGACAGTTTTGTTTAGATGGATGTTGGCCTAGTTATTAGGACTGGCATGAAATGCTTTAGGTTTTCAAATCCCTTTTTCCACAGGAATGTTGGGCTGGCACAGTTACTTTCCTTTTCCCGAGAAAACTGCCCTCTCATCCTTGCTGTATCAGAGGACCTCTTCTCCTCTAAATTGAAGGGAATGTATGGATGGAAAGGTTTCTGGTTTGGCAGCAGCCAAGTTGATCTCTTTTGTACATAAGTTATTTTTGTGGGAAATGGTGTGTGGAGGTCACAGGTGGAGGAAGCCTTGAGAACACTGAGTTCTGTCTGTTTTGGCTATTGTGATCAATACTTCTCTATTTTCTTACATCTTCAACTCTATATTCAGAAATAGCATAGGATGGTATAAAAAATGAGGAAATTTAAGAGGAACTAGAATTTAAGTGGTGTATGCTGGAGGTCCCAATGAAATAGATCTAGGGCTTCCCTGGTGACTCAGAAGGTAAAGAATCCGCCTGCAATGCAGGAGGCCTAGGTTCGATCCCTAGGTCGGGAAGATCCCCTGGAGGAGGGAATGGCTACTGACTCCAGGATTCTTGCCTGGAGAATCCCGTGGACAGAGGAGCCTGGCAGGCTACAGTCCACGGGGTCACACAGGATCGAACATGATTGAAGCGACTGAGGATGCACACACACAGGAAATAATCCATTAATCTCAGCTCTGTTACCCGCCCCTTCCCCAGTTTTCTGTCCACCCTCTTTTTACACTTCCTTTCTTGAAGTTCTATTTGGCATTTATGCTGAACGTGTTCTGACGTCTAAGATAGCAGTGACAGGACTGAGAGATTACGAACTGAGAAAGTACAGGAGGAGCAGAAGAGAGCCCTTGCTCTGTCCTGTGAACTGCTATTGCAAATCTCCATACCTGAACACTGCTGGAAGGGAGCGGGGTGGAGAGAGTGGGTGGCGGTAGTATTTTTGCTCCTGGTTTGGTTATACCTTTGGATTAAGTGTTTTTGCACTTAGAAAATCCAAGCGTTGAGTTGGGGTGGGTGAGTGGATTAAAAAAAATTATTATGGTTTTGAAGTGAAGAATAATGTGTTCTTAAAACTGAGAACACAATGGTCGGGTGGAGTGTACGTACCTTTTTATTTGATCTCAGTGTTGACAGTTCGTACCAACCGCACAACCAGAAATTCCTGAAGGTCCACCTCAGATCTGATAAAGCGCATGCTGGATTCCATCCTGCACATCAAGGGCTTTCACAGCATTTCATGTGGTTTGTAGTGAGTCCTGCAGCTCTGTCAACAGTCCTTCTCTTCCCCGGGTACGCATCCTTTGAAAAGTGAGAAAGTAGTGAAAGTGTTAGTAATTCAGTCATGTCCGACTCTTTGTGACCCCATGGACTGTAGCCCACCAGGCTCCTCTGTCTATGGGATTCTCCAGGCAAGAGTACTGGAGTGGGTTGCCATGCTCTTCACCAGCAGATCTTCCCAACCCAGGGATTGAACCTGTGTCTCTCATGTCTCCTGCATTGGCAGGCAGGTTCTTTACCACTAGTGCCCTCTAGGAATCCCTGTGGATCCTTTACTGCCTTCTAGATCTATCTTTTCAAGGCAGGGTCACCTGTTACTTACATTTTTGTTTTAAGGACTGTCAACTCATTGAAACCTGTATGTTCTCTTGGATTTGCCTCCTGGGCTTGGCCTGAGCCAACTTTGGAAGGAGGTTAAGTTTCCTTGAAACCAGTTTCTTACCTTGACCTCTAATCCTATTTCCCATCATCTTGTGCTACAGAACCCTACACTTAACTGTCACCTCAGCATAGTGTGTTTGGCTTTTTACAGGGGTCATCTGAATACCAGACATGTTTCCAGATCCATAAGATACTTTTCATTGGAAAATTTTTAGACAAGGATTCCTGCCCCCATTTCTATGGTACTGAACAGGATGGTTTTCCACCTGCTTTGGAGACTGGACTGTCTTCTTACCCATCTGTACACATCTTACCCTCTTTCACCACTGCATGTCTACTTGGTGCAGTGGTGAAAGAGGGTAAGATGTGTACAGATGGGTAAGAAGACAGTACCTGTCTACGCTGCCAAAGACTTGAACCACCACTGTGATCGGCCTGGCTACGTTTCAGGGGCCAGTTGCCTAGAAGGATTGTCACTGAGTGTGAAGGGCAGCATGTCGCGTAGCTGTGCGCACAGGCCCCAAGTGAATAGTCATTGATGGTCTTTCTGTATTTCTCTTCTCGTGTCTACTCTTACTTTGTTTTATTTCTGAGTATCATTCTTTGCTTTTCTAAACCTATTCAGTTGATATTAGGCTGATCCGAAGTCTTCCACCCGGTGGCCCAGCATTTCAGTATTCCAATTTCTTATGTATTCCCACTCAGTCCACTATTCCTTCCCGTATACCGAAGGTTTGGGTTTTGTTGTTGTTTTTTAGTACAATTTTTAAAGGTTACACTCCACTTACAGTTATTATGAAATATTGGTTGTATTCCTTGTGTTGTACAATACATCCTTGAGACTTTTTTTTAAATTGGAAGATAATTGCTTTACAATGTTATATTGATTTCTGCCATACAACAATGGGAATCCGTCAAAATTGTATATAAACCCCCTCCGTCTGGAACCTCCCTCCCCTCTCTCGTCCCACCCGTCTAGGTCATCACAGATCACCAGGCTGCTCTCCCTGTGTTATAGAGCAGCTTCCCACTACTTTCTCAGTTCACCCTATCCTCTCCTTGCCTCGCTGTGTCTGCAAGTCCGTCCGTAAAACCTGTAACCCTGGGCAATCGAGGGGCAAGAAGTCATCACTTGTGCTCCACCAAAAGATGAAAGTTGATGGGTCTAAACCTTTGGGTTGACGATGGCTTATGCCCACAAGTGCATCTCCATCTCTTACACCCAGCAGTTGGTACCTCCCACGTCCCCACCCCTGTGTTGCCTGTCTCCCTGGCTCTGTCTTCTCATTGGTAACCACTAGTTTGTTCTGTATATCTGTCAGTCTGCTTCTTTTTTTGTTATATTCACTAGTTTGTTGCATTTTGTAGTAGGTTCTACATGTAAGAGAGATCTGTATGCTTAAGTTTGAATGGGTTATAAACCTTTGACTATTGTATCAAACTCCTGCCCTAGTCCAGTCTCCTGTGTCATCATGATGGCTTCTCGGGGCTTCTCCACCCTCGCCCAGGCGAGCCCTTCGCTGACCCCCTGCCACGGCACACAGATTATTGCTCTGAGAATGCTTTTCCTGATCAAGCCACTCCTTTTAAAGCAACCAGTGCATCGCTAATCCATCATTTTCAAACCTATTTAAATTATTTAACAAATTGCAGCTCTTTTAAACTGCAGATGTTTGGATCAGACATTAATACAACTATAGGCACTCCCTAGGCTGCCCACTTGACACAAGGTAGGAATACTCTGTAGAGTATTAGTAATGTGGAGGGCAGCCGAATCAAATATTAACTATTCGAAACCCCGACTTCCCCTGCAAAGAGGAAAGAGAGGAGCTTTGATCTTTTCAGTGCCTAACTGTGGTGAAGTCATTGGTTATTAATATTTTTAAAAGCTTTGCCCAAGGACACACCACCACCAAGACGTATTATTAGTAACATACTGAATAATTTAAAACGTGTCACTAAAACTGGCCAATGCAATGAATAAAACCCAGTTTGAGGAGCTTCCCCCTTGGATTCTTTTTGACTTAAAAAGGAAAAAAATCACAACTGATGACCTTTGTAAATGTCACATAAATTAGGCTAACACTTGATTTATCAGCTTGTGAATTTTCTTCCTGATCTTCTTGTGTCATTCAGCTCAACGGAGACTCTCAGGCCAAAGTACAGCGGATTCTACGGCTGATCTCTGGCGGTGGATTGTCCATAACGGGATCGCACATCTTGTGTGGGGACTTCCTCTTCAGCGGCCACACAGTTGTGCTGACGCTTACTTATTTGTTCATCAAAGAATGTAAGTGATAATTCATTCCTGCTTTGTTGACTGTTGCAGTGACTGGAATCCCTAGGCCCTGAAACTGATGAGCGCTTATTCTGTTGAAATTGAGAGCCATGGAAAGAGGGGTGTGTGTGTGTATATTAAAAATCATTTCAACCAGTCATGAACACTGAAGGGTTAAGTCTTAGCCCCGGCTTCTTGCTAACATTCAGCATGCCTCCAAAATGTCTCCCTCCTTGGTTAGTACTTCTTAAGGTGTGTGCATGCTAAGTCCCTTGAGTTGTGTCCGACTTTGCAACCCTATGGACTGTAGCTCGCCAGACTCCTCTGTCTCTGGGATTTTCCAGGCAAGAATACTGGAGTGGCTTGCCATTTCCTACTCCAGGGGCTCTTCCTAACCTAGGGATCAAACCAGAGTCTCTTATAGTCTCTTGTTTTGGCAGGTGGATTCTTTACCACTAGTGCTACCAAGGTATGAAAGGCTATTTTAATGTTGGAATTAAGAGGAATCGTTGTTAAGTTTATTGCAAAAAGAATCAGTGTGCTCCAGGGCCAAATGGGAAGGACTTTTGAGTGAAATTTCCGTTTTACGGATTGATTTCATTATCCCCAATGCTTTGGTTAATGTGGAGATGAGAATGTGAAATATCTTTCCATATTTATATACTTAATTCTCATTATACAAAATTCTTGTATATTCCAATAACTTCATGGGGAGGGGGCCTAGAATAATATCTTGTTCTTTGGAAAGAGGGGTGGGGACTGTATTTGATTTTAGCTGCCAGCACATCCCCTTGTAGATTTCTGAGGCTTTGTGTAGTTGGGCCCATTCCCTTGTAGATTTCTGAGGCTTTGTGTAGTTGGGCCCATTATCTCAAAATTCTTTTCAAGTAGTGATGCTTCTTCCTCCATTTTTACCAGCTGGTCAGTATTACCCTTCATCTTCAATTGCAAGATACCCCATCCCCATGCCAGTGTTCTTTTGGAGTCTTGTCTCAATTCTGTTCACTTGCAAAGCATATCATAAGGGTCTTTGGGCAGAAAGCAGGGGAAGGAGACCTCCCTTCTGTCCCCTTTGCTCAGTTCTCTCCCTTCTTCTTTTAACCATCATCAATCCAAACAGGTTAGACCCATCAAGGTTTATCTTCCAGTGGAGCAGAGGTGAATTCTTGCCCGTAGATTGCCTGGGATATATAGGTTTTAATTCTGCTTTGAGGGCATTATGCCAAAGAGATGAGAGTCTCTGTAGTAGATGAAGTCTTTTTGTTTTTTGATGGCGATTGTATATCTTCTGAATTGTTTTCTTTCTAAATGCTACATACAAGCCTTGAGTAGGGTGAACAGTCTATTAAGTGTTGGGCCTTTGTCACACTGTCTGCCGTGAAGGCAGAGGGCCTTCGGCACCTTTCCTGTCTTCTT
The DNA here is from genome assembly GCF_029378745.1 of Bos indicus. Lineage (NCBI taxonomy): Eukaryota > Metazoa > Chordata > Mammalia > Artiodactyla > Bovidae > Bos > Bos indicus. The sequence goes on along the minus strand of NC_091765.1, from coordinate 18,091,515 downwards.
TATGTTCTTACACTGTTGGGGAAGTGGCAGAAGACAGGAACCTAGCTCTGTCTGGGCACCAGTATCTCCTTCAACTCCAGTCTTCTGAAATTTCTAATACCTGGTTGTTGGTTCTGGGTGGCAGGCAGAGCGATTTATGTTGTGTGTGGGTCTCATTCTAACTTCTGCCCTGGAAAGGTCCCATCTCTGTGTAAGGTCAGTCACTTTCCAGTTTAGAGGTTCATTTGGGTGGTACAATCTTCCCTCTAATCTGTACATCATAAAAGCTTATAGAAGATGAGGATGATGGCAGGGAGATGTTACAAGTTAAGAGTGAAGCTACTGTGGGTGGAAAACAAGATAATGAAGAGAAAATACCCCAGAAAACTGAGGGTCAGTTTGATAACTGAAGACGAGGTGACGTTACCAATGACAACGAGTAGACAGAGTAGTTCCTCTGTGCTGGGCACTATTCTAAGCCCTTGGTGCAGATTGGCTTATTTAATCCCTGCAGCCACCCAGGAGGGAAGCGCTGTTTTCCCCCAAAATGTTCAGAGGAAATTTAAGCATAAGGAAAGTGAGTGAATTAGCCACAGTCCACAGTTAGTAATTGAGGCTGACTTTAGCAGTTCCACTATCAGTTTTGTGGCTCTGTTTAGAATTTTTGGAAACCCAAGTCATCTGATCTGGTAGAATTGCTAAGAAATGGACAGAGGAGCCTGGTAGGCTGCAGTCCATGGGGTTGCTAGGAGTCGGACACGACTGAGCAACTTCGCTTTCACTTTTCACTTTCACGCATTGGAGAAGGAAATGGCAACCCACTCCAGTATTCTTTCCTGGAGAATCCCAGGGACGGGGGAGCCTGGTGCGCTGCCGTCTATGGGGTCGCACAGAGTCAGACACGACTGAAGTGACTTAGCAGCAGCAGCAGCAGCAGCCTGGATGTTGGCTTATTGTTGTTCCTTTACCTCAGCGCAATAGGGCAACTTCATAATTATTTCTCTACTTTAATAAAGGCAAGTGCAGTACGTAGACACGTTTCCTTCCAAAGGTATGGTTTGGGCTTGAGATCTTTAAACTTGTGTAAGTTTGCATATAGCAAGGAAAGAATTACATTCTGCTTTCTCTAAGCTTTGGTGAGAAAGAAAAGGGCAAATCTGTAACACTGGATACGAACCCAACTTTAGGATCCGCTCTGTATGTAAGCCACGTAGCCCATGTTTAGGTCCGCTTCCTATGCAATTAGGGGAAACAGTCAGCTTCTAAATTATACCATGTATTGTTGTTATGAGTAAGCAGTGGATCCAGTGGTTTCTTTGAAGATTCTGCTGCTAGGGTTAGACGCATCATTTGTATATTTTTGCTTTCCCGACTTTTGATCCTTTGGGACACTCCTTGTTTGACATTCTGTTGTCATGAGTGGATTATCATCAGGACCTAGGTTCCTTCCTTATAAAGTTAGCCTGGAGAAATCCACCTAGCTCTTAGTACCAAATGTCTTACTAGTTGAGAAAACCTTTTCTTTCTTTTTCTTTTTCACCTTGCTACTACACAGAGTCCATTGTCTCTGGTAGTCATTGACAAGCAGGGATGGGATCCCACACAGAGAGTGGAGTTCATTAAGAATTGTCATCATCTCTCAGCTCAAGGTTATCCCTGGCGATAGAATGAGAGAGCAGAGAGGATTACCATTTTACCATTTCTGTTTCAAAATAGTTTGTATTAAATCTTTTATTTGGGTCCACCAGTGTTCTCAATTAATGAGCAGTGGTCCCAGTGTAGTAGCTAGAAGGGAATATATTTTTATGGGAGAGCAGTGCTAGGGTGTCTAGATATTCCCAAAGCCTGATTTTCAATTCTGTGAGTAGTAAATTGGTCATTCGGGCCACCTCCTTACTCCCCACCTACTTCAGCTTTGCTTCTTGTGTGTAAGTGTTAATCGCTCAGTCGTGTCCGACTCTTTGCAACCCCATGGACTGTAGCCCACCAGGCACCTCTGTCCATGGGATTTTGCAGGCAAGAATACTGGAATGGGTTGCCATTTCCTCTTCCAAGCGATCTTCCTGACCCAGGGACGGAACCAGGGTCTCCTGCATTGGCAGGCAGATTCTTTACTGTCTAAGCCACCAGGGAAGCCCCTCTTGTGGATAAACCAACACAAAGTAGTTCTGGTTTGCTCAAGCATTTTGAACTTTTAAGGTAAATAGCAGGTGACCCGTGAGGATGGGAAGGAAGCAAGGTTGGTGTGAGATTTCAGGGAAGGGTAAGGGCTGTGGTGCTGGAGAATGCATATTTAGTGAAAGCTCCAGATTTCTGCATGTTACTTCAGTTTTTAACATTCAGAACCTAACAGAACAGTTATGGGGACTGGATCTGACCCCCCACATTACGGAAGTAAGGCTTCTCCCGGCTATAAAATTCTCAGATTCCATGAGCTATTGGCTGGAACCTAGTGGCAGGATGAAGCAAGTAAGAATTGATGAGTTGTACATTCAGAAGTAGGAAATCAGACTTTCAAATACAAATACAGGTTTATCATCTTACTGTTCCACATTGGACCTAAAGAGCAGTAGCTATTTTATTTTTTATTTGAAGCATGCCTGATTTGATGGGTCATGTAAAGTTCTAGAAATGAATCTTTTTGCTGTTCAACCATTCTTCCACACTTGAAAGTAAATATCACTATAAAAATAATCACAGTTAAATATGAAATAAATTTCAGTATTAAATTATTATCTTTGTGAGCTAATAAAGCTTTAAAATAGAAAAAAAAACAGTTATTCAAGAGAAAGAAGACTTATTAGAAATGAGTGCTGGTTCCATTTATACCTGTGTCATTACCGCCTGTGTGGGAAGGTTGGGGGTGCAGGATCATGTTTAACCTGTGAAGGGCCTTGCTGCTGCTGCTAAGTCACTTCAGTCGTGTCTGACTCTGTACGACCCCATAGACGGCAGCCCACCAGGCTCCCCCATCCCTGGGATTCTCCAGGCAAGAACACTGGAGTGGGTTGCCGTTTCCTTCTCCAATGCATGAAAGTGAAAAGTGAAAGTGAAGTCGCTCAGTCGTGTCTGACTTTTAGCGACCCCATGGACTGTAGCCTTCTAGGCTCCTCCATCCATGGGATTTTCCAGGCAAGAGTACTGGAGTGGGGTGCCATTGTCTTCTCCGGTGATGGGCGTTAGTTCTCTCTTAAAGCTGATCAGTGTCATGAACTTAGTGGCCTCACTAGGTAAGGTCAAACCCGTAAGTGAGTTAGCAAGAATCCTAAGCTTTTACTTTGCTGCTGTTGTTCAGTCACTAAGTCATGTCTGACACTTTTGCAACCCCATGGACTGTAACCCACCAGGCTCCTCTGTCCATGAGATTTCCCAGGCAAGAATGCTGGAGTGGGTTTCCGTTTTCTTCTCCTTCATTGCAGGTGGATTCTTTACCAATAAGCCACCTGGGAAGCCCAAGCTTTATATAGGGACTGTCCTGTAGTTGCTATTGGCAGTAACAGTATAAAATTGCTAAGAATCAAAATATTGCTAGGCACAAATGCCATTTTTCTCTCCCTGCAGAAATGAAAATAAGTTTATATGTAAGAATGAAAATCACTCTTGCTTTGTCATCCCTTGTTTTCATAGACAATACCTTTTTCTTTTGACTTCTACCCTTTTTCTTTCCAGTGGGGTCCCTACAGGAGCCAGTGTGAGCCAATGCCAACCTAATGTGAAATAATTCTGTTCTCTTCCTTATTATTAACCTGCGTGAGCAAAACCTAGAGCAGTGTTAGCAGCCTGAGCAGGGAAATGACTATTAGACCTGCTACCAGCAGCCTCCCCTGCCCCCCTGACCCTCAACCTGAGCAAATCCTGGGCGGTTCACAGTGACTCATAATTTTGGGTTATCCATTTTCTCCGCCAGTGACTTCTTGGCCGTAGAAAGACTTCTCGCAGGTCTTTAGGGTAGACTGTCGTCATTCAGTTCATCTCGGGGAATGCTTCTTACCTCTGCCACTTTTCTGCTGTCCAGATTCGCCTCGCCACTTCTGGTGGTATCACTTAATCTGCTGGCTGCTGAGCGCTGCCGGAATCATCTGCATTCTGGTAGCACATGAACACTATACCGTCGACGTGATCGTTGCCTATTACATCACAACTCGGCTCTTCTGGTGGTACCATTCCATGGCCAACGAAAAGGTAAGAGCCTTGAAATTATCCTTGGATAAGTTCTTTAAAGGCAGGGGACCCCCTTTTCACACAGCGGGGATTTCATGTAGCTTAATGGGAATAACTGGAGAAGAAAATGGCAATCCACTCCAGCACTCTTGCCTGGAAAATCCCATGGACGGAGAAGCCTGATAGGCTACAGTCCATGGGGTCGCAAAGAGTCAGACACGACTGAGCGACTTCACTTACGTACGTACTTAATGGGAATAGCTGCTGTTGCCACCTAAATGGGTGGTTGAGGTCAGGTGACTTATAGGGATGACTGCCTCTTAAAGAATGCCACAAATATAAATGACAGTTAAGGGTAAAATGCTGTGTAATTATAAAGCACAGTGTTTTACTCATCAGGTAATGTATAGGAGAATTAAAATTGAGTAAAAATTTAGGAGCCTTCTCTGTAGAGGCTTTGTTGTGCAGCTAGGTGAGACAGTGCTTGCACTCGGAGAACTTATTTTAAGGAAGACACCAACTCTTTTAAAGTCAGGCAAAAATGAGTAACTAATGAATAACTGGACTTTGTACATCTTTCAGTGGTACTATGCTCTCTGACTTCCTTTCTTATCCTTCCTTCCTTATTTCTGCTGCCTCTTGTTCCCATATGACTCTCTTTTTCTTCTCCCATTCATTCTCAAAGAGGTGGCTCAGATGTCATCTCTTCTGAGAAGCCTTGCCTATCTTCTGCTCTCTGCCTCTAGTCTCAAGACAGAATGATCCCTTCACCGTGTCTTCCTAGCCTTAGTGTATGTCCTTGGTGTTAACAGGGTTAGTCTGCGTGCCATGACTTACTTATCTGGGGATGTGAGAAAAAAAGTGAAAGTGTTAGTCACTCACTTGTGTCTGACTCTGTGATTCTATGGACTATAGCCTGCCAGGCTTCTCTGTCCATGGGATTTTCCAGGCAAGAATACTGGAGTGGGTTGTCATTCCCTTCTCCAGGGAATCTTCCCAACCCAGGGATTGAACCTGGGTCTCCTGCTTTGCAGGCAGACTCCTTACTGTTTTAGCCTCCATCAAAGCCCACTTATCTTGGGATAGTCTGATTATTGTCCGATACCATATTTTCCATATTGTCTGATGCTTACAGTGTTATGAGAATTTGTGAACAATGAAATATGCTATTCCCTATGGATCTAACTCCAGTTCTCGTTAGTGTTGTGCCCACTAATAAATGCCCTTTCTATGGATTACTTCATTTGTCCTTGTGGCTCTGTTTCCTACTTACATCTTCCTTCTTCCGGTCCCATCTAGATACCTACTAACGCCACTGAACCGAAATCTTCATCTTTCCCCTTAAAAACTGTCAGCCTTATGAGTCTTTCCTCTTCGTTGAGCCATAGATCTGACCACTCACACATCCTGAAAATTTTTCCTCCTGGAGATCTCTCACATCCATTCCTGAGTCTCCATTTCTTCCTGGAATCACAGGCAGATTTGCCTGAGCCACAAAGAGGGGAGGGTGGAGCCAGAGTCTTGTCAGAGTTGATGCATGCGTGCTAAGTCGCTGCAGTTTTGTCCAACTCTTTGCGACCCCATGGACTGTAGCCTGGCAGGCTCCTCTGTCCATGGGGGTTCTCCAGGCAAGAATACTGGAGCAGCTTGCCATGCCCTTCTCCAGGGGATCTTCCCAACCTAGGGATTGAACCTGTGTTTCTTATGTCTCCTTCATTGGCAGGCGGGTTCTTTATCACTAGCGCCCCCTGGAAAGCCCTATCAGAGTTGGGGAAAGGAGCAACGACGACTGTTGGCTTGTGATCCAGATTCTGCTGGTTTCCCTGTTCAGTTAATGCAAATGAGAATTTAATTAAGAAGCAAAGTAGGATGCAAATCGTGAAAAATATGTCTTGTTCTCCTGTTCTTTACCTTTTACAGAACTTGAAGGTGTCTTCACAGACTAATTTCTTGTCTCGAGCGTGGTGGTTCCCCATCTTTTATTTTTTTGAGAAAAACGTACAAGGCTCGATCCCTTGCTGCTTCTCCTGGCCTCTGTCCTGGCCTCCTGGCTGCTTCAAATCATCTTGCAAGAAGTACTCACGGGTTCAGAAGATTGGCGAAGATAATGAGAAATCTACCTGAGGAGCAGAGCAGAGGCATCGGCTCTTACACCAAAAGAGTTATCGCTGTAACCAAAGGTATAGTTTTGATTTTTATTTTAGGAAAACTGATCACTAAAGGAAGAAGCGGACCAAGTTTTGTGCAAGTGATTAGAAAGATGAACGAAGTATTACCCTTTGACTGGTTTTTTTTTTTTAATTCATCCTGAGAAAGTTAAAATTCTCCTTCGGCTCTTCATTCATTGGTGACAAGCCCTCCAGCGGGGATTTTACTAATGAGCTTGTTAAAGAGGTGCCAAAGAACATGCTACTCCTTCCTTATTCTTTCTCCAGGAAAGCTCTCTACTTCAGAATTTTTTCAGGATTTTTTTTTTTTTCCTCCAAGGTCAAAAGAATTTGTTAAAATTTTAAATAAATAAAGATATCTGGATATAGACAGCTACTGTGTAAATAAAATCTCCAAATGTTGAGAGTGGTTTTTTAGCGTTCGGCTTTGCAGCCGTGGGTTGTTGAGTGACCTTTGGGTGAACCTTGCTTCTGCCCTACCTCAGGGGAGGTCAGGGTCAGGTCTGGGAATATGTGCTGCTGCTACCAGCCAATGTACTATGTGTCACTTTCACTTTATTTTTTTTTTAACTGATAATTTTATAACTTAAAAAGTGAACTAAGTCAATAGAGAAGTATTTGAGACACCCCACAGATTTCACATGTGTGTAAATATTTCGAGATCCCTATGACAGGTTTAGAGGAGACATGGTGCTGTGTATGCGAATGTAGGGGGCTTCTGTTCTCCACCTGGTAAATTCACACCTGTACCCCCCAAGGCAGCCAACAGTGTAGCACAGGCTGAACATACATGCATGTGTAAACTGACACTCCTGCCCTGTGGGAAACAAGCCTGTGTTTTTCTGCCAGGTCACACACACCCTGGCTGAGATCTGTCATGGAGCTGTGAATTGGAACTCAGAAATCCAATTGGTCACATGTCACTGAAAACCATTTCTTCCTAGTTCCACTGTGCTTTGTGGAAAAACCAAGATGGGGTCCAAAAGTTGATCTCATCCTTGCCTTTTAGCAAGAGACTCATTTCTTATGTACTGGTCCTAAGGACACATACCACAGTTGAGCAATTTTACTTTGACCCTGAAATGATGCCACGGTGCTGCACTGTAATCTGCGGTTGGAATGGGTGCGTTAGGTGGTGACGGCTCCTCAGTAAAGGGGGTAGCTGTTTCTCAAGTTCTTTCAGGTGATGTTTAAAAAAAAAAAAAAAGATGGATTTTTAAAAAATCCGGCCAGATTTAGTGCATTGTTTAATGCTGTTGAATCTTTTGGATAATTCTTGGCTTGATTTCTTTAAACATCTAGTAATCATAGAAAAAAATTTAAGGTTACAAAATCATCAACAGTAGTCAGAGAGGGGAGAAGTCAGTATGGGTAGCAGGAGGCAGTTACATTTATATTGATGGTGAAGAACTCTCCCCACTTAGAATGGAAAACACCCCTAAGTTTGTCATTGTCGATGAGTCGGCCTCGACTCGGTACACAAAATTGAACTTTACCTTGTCTAAGAGAAGCACAAAACAATTCTGTTCAGAAGGGTCATCATCCTTTGGTGCTAAAATTCTGTGCATGTTTTCTGTATGATTCTTTCTGTAAAAGAGAAACACTAAAGGTTGAATCAGAAGGCAGAAAGACTAACTTACTTATTTAAAACACGAATTGAAACCCTATACATCCTTGGCAGGTTTTGAAATGCAAGAAGTCTTTCCAGTATTTATTAGTAAGTCAATAAGAACCATATGTACAGCTTACGTGGTGTATTTAGCTATAATTCTACATAATTTTCACTTATTTTCATTTGTTAAACATTGACGCTTGCGATAAGACAATGTATTCTACTTGAAAATACTGATTTTAAATTTCTCCTGTCTAATTGTGAGGAAAAGTGTCTGACACAGAAGCTTGAGTTTTGTTCTCCTAACACTGATATATTCCTTGAGCCTTGAATTCAAATAAAACAACTTGATATACCTTAGAGCCTCATTCAGCTATATCTGGCATAACCCACTCTTTTTCAAATTAAGTAAGGAAAGGTGTTTAAGCTTGAAAAATCATGGTGTATTGATTATTGGACAACCTTGAAAACAGTATAAACTTTGCATTTTAATCAAGTAATCCAGTTTTCGTTTTTTTAAATGCCATCACCTTTTGAAGAACTTTAAAAACATCTATGACCCCATGTAAGGACACTGGTGCTCCCATGTATATGCCACTGCTCTTTAATAAATGCTGTGGAAGCATGTGGTATGACAGTAAGGGGAAAGGGGAATATTAGAGTTTCTAGATGGGAAAATAAAGAGAAATAGCAAAACCCATTTACATTTAGGAAACCAAACGAGGTTCAACCCCATATGCCTCTTGGGGATATAAAACATAAACAACTATTAGTCTTACTGTGGTGATAATTTCACAATATGTACAAATAGATCATTACATTGTAAACCTAAAATTCATATGATGTTTTATGTCAATTATACCTCGATTGAAAAAAAACGTAATTATGAGCTTGCCTTTTGAAATAACATAAGATCTTATCTATTATCCTTGTTTTTGTAAGCCAGTGCTCCAGTTTTAAGCTTTTTCTGTGATGAAGTCCTTGGTGCAATATTTCTATAATATATAATTTCTACGAATGATGCCACATTTTAAAAAAAATCTTTCAAGTGAAAATGAGTTCCTTTCAGATTCTTTTTTTTTTTTTTTTTTGAGTTCCTACATTAGCTCTGAAAATAAAGTCTTCTTACCCACTCAGTTCCACCCAAGGTAATTTGGAATTTGGTATTTAATTTCCTGGCATCTTGGGAAACGAGTTTTGCTATGGAAGGAAGGTGGTTGTGACTGAGCCGGTTGATGACAGCGCATAAGGTTCTTTGCTGTACAGCAGTGCCCTCTTGTGGAAATATGTTATATGACTTGGAACACAAACTAGACACAAGGGTATTTCCAAGGTTTTAAAGGTGTTTTAAAGTTATTATTTTTACCAGTAATCTGAAAGCATCATGCAAAAGTAATAATTTTTTTCAAAAGGAATTATTTTAAAGGCATTTTAAACCTTTTCCAAAGGGAAAATGTACTTAGGTCACAGGGGTTATAGTTCTAATATTTTATCCATCTGATCAAAGAAAATGTGCAGACCATTTTTACCTCTCACTATCACAATCATTAATGTCTCCCTTTATAACTTCCTATTCTTTGTTTACCTTGAAACACCAAGTTTGCCATCTTTCTCGTGTGTGTGTGTGTTTTTTTTTTTTTTACATGCTAGAATTCATGCAGTTACTTTTTTGAGTTAACATCTTGTCCCTTGAACATTTTGAATATTTCTCTTAAAATTCTTTTATATTGTTGACTTTGTTTTGCGCTGGAAAGCTGATTTCAAATGTTAGCCGGTCTTAACACCCTCACTCCTGTAGTGTAAGGAAGTGTGAGAAGGAATTTCTTAATAAATGAGTTTACATGTTTAAATCGGACATATTATAATTAATATGCTATATGTTGAAGGCTTTTCTATTTGTATGTATAGTCCTTTTTTAATGTCATTGTGTTGCAATAATTTAACTCCTTTGACTTACTTGCTAAAAATATTTCTTCTATTAAGAAGTGCTCTTGACTTCAATACCTAAACACTGAAAATCATGTCGAAAGGTACCCAAAGATAAGTTTTTATACAGATACACACCTTGTAAGTTCTGATTTATTTTATTACTCATTAAGATAACTATGTTGTGTTCTGAATGAATCATGAATAAGAATAGCTGTTTATTGTGGATTTATTTAAAACTGTCCTTTAAAAGAAAACGAAGAAGCTATAAGCTAATCTAATTGCCAAGTTGGAATTCATTATTTAGTTTACCTCCTATGCAATGATTAATGCTGCAAAATGTATGGTTATGTTTTGCTATATTCACAAAAGAAATATTACAAGGTTTGAGAGGTAGCTAATTGCATCTTTCGGAAATTTACTGTACTGTTTCAATGTGTTAAGTGCCTTGTTGTAAAGTAAAATTCTAAGTCTAGAATTCGTTATTTTCCTGACATATATTTTTCATTATGATATATACTGTATATTATTGTAATAGTTTTATTAAATGCTTATGTTTTAATTAAATATGTAAATTTCAGAAACTCTTTTCTCCTACCCACTGGTACCTTAATCATTGGTCTGTCGTACAGATTTGAATTCAGGTTCTTTTTTTCAAAAGAGGAAATTCTCTTAGTTTAGAAATATGTTTTCCATGCTTGTGCTTTTGTGTTTGTTGAAACATTTCAGGAGGAATTTGGGCGTGTTAACTATAGTTTGTACTTCAAAATGCCATTTTACATTTACATTTTAAGTGCCTAATTGTTAGTTAAAACTAATTTATTTTCTATTCTATAAAAGAATGTGTCTACTTGGTTTCTAATCTCTTTGGCTTTGCTTAAAAAAAAAAAAAAAAGCAAGAGCCTATACTTTGTATTTACCCAATAAACCACCATGACATCAACAGTCTTTTCAAAATTAGTATTATGGGTTTTCTTCAATTAAAACAGATTATTGCTTTCTTTAAATGTTTGTAAAAATTATTTAGTTTTAAGTAGTTATTAAAACCACAGGAGGGTTATTTTCTTCAAGCACTATTTTTTAAATAAGCTGATAACATCATACTAATTAAACTGGGGTGTGTTATTTTCCTGCCCTTGGATTTAAGATGAGAAATAATTCACAACAGTGTAAGGTCATTCGTGGAAAGGTATAAAATCAGGTCCCTGCTCCATAATTCAGAGTCTCATTGTTCACAGAGTAAAAAATAACAAAATGATAAATCATTAATTCTTCAAGGAAAGCAGAGTCCTTTCTGTTGCTCAATTCTGAAAGAAATTATCATCCTCTTCTTTCACAAAGTGAGCCCCAAGGTAATGTCCTTAGCCAGACTTCAGTAGGCACTGCAACAGTGCTTTGCTATAAGTTGTTTTAGGCCCCCTGATAAAAGATGAAGGCATGACCTTCAAAGGACCTCAGTGGGATGAGGGGACAAGGGTAAGATAATATGGTTCAAAGATCAAATTGTTGGATAATTCAGGTTTCTTTGGATTATCTGGAAATGATAGAGTGAGTCTAAATCACAGTAGTCTATTCATCACCTCCACCCCAGTTTTGGATGAAAAACTTGTTCCATCCTTCTGTTTGAAATATTGGCTTGCTGATTTTGCTGGCCAGAGCCTCAAAGATTGCCTTTTTTATCAAGAATGCATGATACAAGGAACTAACGTGCTGTTTGACAAACCTTGACACCTAACTTTTCCCTTTCCTTAAAAAAAATTTTTTTTGTTTTGTTTTTGGCTGCACTGGATCTTCGTTGCTGTACGTGGCTTTCTCTGGTTGCAGAGAGCAGAGGCTACTCTCTAGTTTTGGCACCCAAGCCTCTGATTGCGGTGTGGCTTCTCCTCTTGCTCAGCACGAGCTCTAGAGTGAGGACTCAGTTGTGGCCCATGGGCCCAGTTGCCCCAGGGCATGTGGGATCTTCCTGGACCAGGGATCGAACCCATGTCCCCTGCATTGGCAGGAGGATTCTCAACCACTGGACCACCAGAGAAGTCCTGACATTTCATTTTCTTCTAATAAAATATATAAGACTATCAGAAGCATAGTACTAGATTACTCACCAAATAATGAGTAATAATGCGTGTTAGAATAGTGGATTATGCACTGCTGTTGCTACTGCTGCTAAGTCACTTCAGTCGTGTCCGATTCTGTGCGATCCCATAGACGGCAGCCCACCAGGCTCCCCTGTCCTGGGATTCTCCAGGCAAGAACACTGGAGTGGGTTGCCTTGTCCTTCTCCAATGTGTGAAAGTGAAAAGTGAAAGTGAAGTCGCTCAGTCGTGTCCGACTCTTCGAGACCCCATGGACTGCAGCCCACCAGGCTGCTCCGCCCATGGGATTTTCCAGGCAAGAGTGCTGGAGTAAGGTGCCATCACCTTCTCTGGGATTATGCACTACTGTGTGGCTAGAGCATATTTAATTTATATGTGGCAGATGTACAATGAGCCATCTCATTTTACAGTTTTTATGCTTGACATACATTCTTGAATCTTTACAAAATCCCACAAGGTAGACAAGGAAAGAGTTGGTGACCTCGTTTTGTGAGATGAAAGAGCTAAGAAGTGTTACAGCTGGAACCTGAATCTTGTTTTCTCTGGTTTTCTGCCTCCCTGTGATAATTACTATGGTTACCATCACTGTTCAGAGGTTTTGTTTTTGTAGTTGTTGTTGCTTGTTTTTGGAGAAGTTTATTCTCTTATCGACCAATTCGTTTGTTGAGAGGGAAACTGATCCTTGGAACAAGTTCTTTGTCCAATGCTGCTGATTTTTTCTTATAGTTGGGATTTACTACATTTCAGAGGGGGAGAAAAGTCAACTCTTCTCCTGCAAAATGGCCTTGAAAATAAATAAATCTCTGGGTTTGAGCTTACAAATTTGTTACAATAAAACAAAGTTATTACAAGTATCCCTTATAGGATGCTAAAGCTAAATCACTTCAGTTGTGTCCAACTCTGCGATCCCATGGACTATAGCCTACCAGGCTCCTCTGTCCATGGGATTCTCCAGGCAAGAATTTTGGAGTGTGTTGCCATTTCCTCCAATAGTACATAATTACTGTCATGCACCTTAGCCTTACACAGGTTGGGGTGGTGGTGGTTGGGGAGTGAATAGGTTTTATCTCTAAATGTGACTCTCAGGGATTAGTCTCGAGGGGAAATCAAAAGGAGGAAGAGATACATTGACCTGCTTTCAAAGGACGGCAAAGCTCTGAGGAAATGGAACTGAGTCTTGGGACACATCGTGGTCTGGGTTGATTCTGGGCTCCCCAAAGGACCAAAGTGAAGCCATAGGATTGTTTGGCCCTAGTGTGAACTGGTGAGTTCTCTGTACTAAAAATCTGTCCAACACATGTGCTTGCATCCGACCAAGTGTCTGGGCACACTTTGCCTCAGTTCTTGTTTCCAAGAAGTTATCTTTCTCTACCTAAATTCCTTTAAGCTACCATGATCAGGCACTGCAAGTTGGTGTCCTCTTGTTTAACACCAGGCGAGTCTCATTGTGCTCCTTTTACACTTGAAGGAACTCTGACTGAGAGAGAGAAACGGGGCACACAACTGCTGATGGGCACACAACTGTCCAAGCCCGTAATTTCCCCATTGCACCAGTGGGATGGAAGAATCACCCCACATGGGAGGAATGAAGGAGGAGAAGAATGGCCTCTTGCAGAAATCTTTTGACAACCAAGTTTTGTGTTGTTGAGAGCAAAGTTGAGCAGTGCGTGACCTTGAGCTCTATAAGATGCTATGACCCACATTCTGCAAATGTCCTGTCTCCACGTTAACTCGAGTCCTTTCATCTCTGTGTTCTTTTCTTCTTTATAACCCCATGCCCTGTAACCGATGTGCAATGATAGCATCTTCCCTCTCCTTTCATCACACACCTGCCTCCGGCAGATGGCAGGAGCCCTGGGTCTGCAAGGAGACTCCCCCCAGAGCACACACCCCAGGGTCCCCAGGCACACAGCGCTTTGCAGGGAGGGAGCCATACTTTGTGAACATACTTTGTATTACATCTGGTCAATTTCCTAGTCCATGGTTTGAAGGGAATGTTTACATTTGACACCAGGGGAAAGACATTTCCCTGATGTCCTAGTCGTTTAAGCTGTTTTAACAAAATACCATAACCTGGGTAGCTTAAACAACAAACACTTCTCCTGATTCTGGAGGTTGGGAAGTCGGAGGCCACGGTGCCAGCATGGTCAGTTTCTGGTGAGGCCCATCTTCCCTGTTTCCTCTCACGTGGGACATGGCACATAGAGAGAGCTCTGATCTCTTTCTCTTCTTCTAAGGACCCTTTCATTACCCGTATGACCTCTAAACCCAATAACCTCCCAAAGACCACACCTTTGAATACAGTCCTCTAGAGGTTTTATTTCAACATGATGGATTTGTGTGTGGGGGGGGGGGGGGGGAGGGGGACACAAACATGTAGTCCATAACATCTGGGTTTCAAATTTGTATAAAATCAGACATTTGATTTTACACAGATACATTTTTTAAAAGCAAAGTGCACTTTTTATCAGCTCTGAAGCTCTTTGGGCCCCGAGTCTCTTCTGATCTGGGAGCCTGTTGATGAATGCAAGGCACTTGCCCGCTGCTTCAATGAGCAGCCCCTCTGTCCTGGTCAGGCTGCTCTCCTCCTGGTCTGCTGTGCTGCAGCGCCCAGTCCAGCCACGTGAGGTGCTGCCCCAGATTGTCACCTGCCTGCTGAAGAAGGCAGGGGACATGGTGGCCCTGTGTTCTCTGGGTTTGAATCTCGCTTCTTCCAGTACTGGCTGAGGTGAAGACCTGAAACACGTTGCCTAACCTCTGCGCCTCGGTTTCTTTATCTGTGGGATGGAAATCGTAACAGTCCCTGTCTCACAGAACTGGTGAAAGAAATGAAAGGGGTTGTTATAAGGGACACATTCAGTGTTAGCCAAATGCACTTAAATCTTCTGAGTACAGTAGTTCTAACTCTGAAGTTATTCGTGTATATCCAGATCTTGCTTGTCCTAAAAGTTCAGCAGAAGTCTCATCTCCTGAAAGCTTTGCCTTACTTCTCTGAATCTGAATTCCTCCCTAAAAGATACATGCAAAAAAAATTGTCAAAATGTGAGATACACCCACTGGTTTAAGATCTTAAAAGACAAGCCCTGTTAATATACCAAATTAAAGTTCCTTCAGAGAAAGAATTGTCTTAGTATTTGTCCCAGTGTCTAAGTAAGTTCTTACCACAGCAAGTATTTGTTGAATGATATTTTTCTACCTCCTAACATCATGTTGCAGATTGGAGGTAATGTACAGTAAAGCAGTTGATAGTGCCTGATTATATACGTCTATTATATATTGGGGCTTCCCTGGTGGCGCAGAGGTTAAAGCGTCTGCCTGCAATGTGGGAGACCTGGGTTCAATCCCGGGGTCAGGAATAATGCCTAATTAGAAAATAAACTTCATGGAATTTTAAAATTTTATTGGAAGTAGTTTTAGAATTTTTAAATTGCAAGAACTTAATAATTCTCTACTTAATTCAAGATACATATGTTTGTCATGCTGTACAAGCTTTTTGGATTTCAGTTGAGAACAATGTCAGGTGTTTGAGCTTATGTTCTAAAGTCCCCACATCACCTACCTTCCCCACATTTACCACACTAGATAAAAACAAGCCCCCCCCATATTTATTCCAGTATAATTTTAATAGAAGTTGGAAATAAACTAAGTATTTCTTAGCAGAGGACTGGACTACCGTTGTGACGTACCTGTAGTCTTGGTTTCGTCTCTGCCCCTTTACAGGACAGTCAAAATGATTCTATTAAAACATCAGTGTTAAATAAGAAGAGCGGTGCCATTTATGGGCAGCAGGGGGAATCTGTGTAAGCATATAAGTAATCTGAGAGGAAATGCTTCCCACTTCTAACAGAGATCCCCTCCCACTGGTAGAAGGACAAAGTGCATGAGTGTATGTGTGTATGCACTTTGTTCTATTGGTACTTTGGTCTTAGTACCAATTCTATTTCTTGGTATTTATCTTACTGAAATAACCATAGGTATATATATCACATTATTGTTCATAATAGCAAAAAAATCGAAAATAGCTCATGTTGACAATAGGCTATGGGTCAGATCAATTTTGAAATATTCCTAAACAATGAACAAGATTTTTAAAAGTCCAGAAGTCAGCAGATAATGGCCTGCAGGATAAGTCCAGCTGGTTGCCTGTTTTCTCAATGAGGTTTTACTGAAATACAACCATGACCATTTATTTATTGCCTATGGCTACTTTCCGGCTCCCACAGCACAATTGTACGGTTGTGACAGAGGCCAAATTGTCAACAAAACCAAAAATATTTACTGTTTGGTCCTTTACAGGAAATGTTGCTGAATCCTTGGGCTAGAAGAGAGTAATTAAAAATAATTTGTGGGAGAACAACATAAAAAATGTTAATGACACATATACATATTTATTTATAAAAATTAAAAATATCATAGATATATGAATTAAAAGACTGGAAGGATACATACAGAAATATAATAAATTAACCCTAGGTGGAAAAAATAAAAAGGTTATTATTTTCTCCTTTACAGTTTCTTGCATTTTCAAATTTTCTACAAAACTATGTATTGCCATTTTAAAAATCAGAGTGAAACTATCAATTTTCAAATATCTTATTTGCTGTGAGTATGTTCTTGCCTAAAGGAAAGAGTAGGTAACCTTTGAAGTGAAAGTTGCTCAGCCGTGTCCAACTCTTTGCAACCCCATGGGGGCTGTATAGTCCGTGGAATTCTCCAGCCAGAACACTGGAGTGGGCAGCCGTTCCCTTCTCCAGGGGATTTTCCCAACCCAGGAATTGAACCTAGGTTTCCCACATTGCAGGTGGATTCCTTACCCACTCATGTCCCTCCTAAAACATGATTCTACATGAGACTTAGAAACGAGGCTTCATTATTAGCCAAAGCATGCTGACTGCCATCAGGAAGTAAAAACCCTATGCTTTATTGAGGCAAAGGGCTTTACTTGACCTTGGGAATGTACTTTATTTTTTTCAGATTTTATTAACTAAACATGTTATTAATCAAGGGCCAAGTTCAAGGTCCTGATAATCTACTTAAGAGGGCGAATCTTAGGGACCAGAGGCATTTTAGAGCCTTGGATTAAGCTCCCTCATTTTACAGTGAAGAAGTCGGAAAGGTTAACAACTTGTCCACGCAGCCCATTTAGATCTAGGCAGACTCCATGCTGAGTTCTGCAAAATAAATGGAAATGAGGGAGAAGAAAGGAACAGGGATTCCAGCTTGCTTTGGCTTACATAAAAATCAAAGTCCACAGTCTGTAACCAAATGGCCAGGCTAATTAAAGTAAGGTTATGTTTATTTTGGTGATTGCAGCCATGAAATTAAAAGAAGCTTACTCCTTGGAGAAGGAAATAGCAACCCACTCCAGTACTCTTGCCTGGACAGAGGAGCCTTGTAGGCTACAGTCCATGGGGTCGCAAAGAGTCAGACATGACTGAGCAACTTGACTTCTCACTCACTCCTTGGAAGGAAAGTTATGACCAACCTAGATAGCATATTATAAAGCAGAGATATTACTTTGCTAACAAAGGTCCGTCTAGTCAAGGCTATGGTTTTTCCAGTGGTCACGTATGGATGTGAGAGTTTGACTGTGAAGAAAGCTGAGCACTGAAGAATTGATGCTTTTGAACTGTGGTGCTGGAGAATACTCTTGTGAGTCGCTTAGACTGCAAGGAGATCCAACCAGTCCATCCTAAAGGAGACCAGTCCTGGGTGTTCATTGGAAGGACTGATGCTAAGGCTGAAACTCCAATACTTTGGCCACCTCATGCAAAGAGTTGATTCATTAGAAAAGACCCTGATGCTGGGAGGGATTGGGGGCAGGAGGTGAAGGGGACGACAGAGGATGAGATGGCTGGATGGCATCACCGACTCCATGCACATGAGTTTGGGTGAACTCTAGGAGTTGGTGATGGACAGGGAGGCCTGGCATGCTGCCATTCATGGGGTCACAAAGAGTCGGACATGACTGAGCGACTGAACTGAACTGATGTTTATCTTTTAAGAGGAATGTTACTATTTAACCACTTTCTTATCTCTATTTACATACTAAAGTACTGGTCACTCTTGTTATAACTACATCCCATAACTGTTTATTGGGCATGCATTTCACAATAGGTAGATAAGTCTTCTTACTTCACCTGTGTCTTTTCTTTCCAAGATACTGGATTTCTTTTTTTTTTTTTTTAGTTTGTTTTACTGAGACAAAGTTTACCTTCCATGAAATGCACAGTTCAGTTTTGACAAATGTGTAGGCCCATGGTAACCAACACTCCAATCAACACATACAACATTTCCACCTCACCCCCTGGAAAAGTGTTTCATGTCCCTTTCTCAGTCAGTCCTGCCCTCTGCCCTGGTTTATACCACCACGAGTTAGGCGTGCCTTTCTAGAACTTGTTATAAATGAGTTCTTTCAGTATGTAGACTTTTATGCCTGGCTCTTTGACTCAGAATAGTGGTTTTTTAGAATCATCATGCTCTGGGGTGTATGATACCTTATACCTTTTTACTGATAAGTAGTAGTCTATTTTGGGCTTCTCTGGTGGCTCAGATGGTAAAGCATCCACCTGCAATGCAGGAGACCCAGGTTTGATCTCTGGGCCAGGAAGATCCCTTGGAGAAGCAAATGGCTACCCAGTCCAGTATTCTTGCCCGGAGAATCCCATGGACAGAGGAGCCTGGTGGGCTACAGTCCATGGGGTTGCAGAGTCGGACACAACTGAGCAACCAAGTACCCAGTCTATTTTACAAAGAGGTGGAATCCCCATCCTCTTCTGTTGAAGGACCTCTGGACCAGTTTGGGCAGTAAACAAAAATATATGTTCCGCTCCTACTTTAAAAAGTTTTGAGAATTGGATTTTGTTACTATTGAGATTCTGCCTTCTACCAATACTTTTCAGGGTCCTCCCCTCATCTCCTCTCCAGGAAAATCATAATACATTCAACTAGAGAAGAATGATATGGGTAATATTAAAGATGGGCCAGTTTATTTATTCATCATACAAGTCTGAAAGGCTGAGTATAGAAAGTAAGTTAATATACTGGCCAGTCTCACAATCTAATTTTGGAAAAGGCAGGTGAAGTTGCAAGAGGTGAAAAAGGAAGGTAATACCACCAACCTGTAGAGTCAGGGCCCAGAGATAATTATTACCATTGCCGCTTGTACTCATTGAGCCTGAACTAAATGCTAGACATTGTGCTAATTACTTCATGTAATCCTTACACTTGATGTAGGCACATTGGTTAACCCAGTTTCCTGTAGGGCAAATGGACGCTCAGAGAACATGCATAGAAGTACCTATATACCATAAGTGGAAGTATGTATGAAGGAGTATATATGAAGCAAATCATAGGAACTTAAAGGAAATGAAGGATTTAATTTTTAAATGGCGAGTAGAGTTGTGCAACTAAATAATACAATTAGTATTTCAACTTTTCCTTTCATTAGCATTTTGCAAACTCTTCTTAAGCCGTAAGCTCTCTCTGTTCATGCTCACTGACTCTGGATGGGTATCCTGTGTAGCATTTACTTCCCAGGGAATTACAAGCCGGCTGGACAATTGTAGTTTTACAAATAGAGTAATTTAACACCTCTCTTTTAAAGATTTAACACCACTCTTGATAACAAAATAATAGTACTTAGATATTTTGGATATACTGTTACCAACAATTCTGGCTGAAATCCAGCAAGAAGGATTCCAGTGGGAAGGTGAGTAGTTTAAATGATCTTTGGGGATTCCATTTAAAAATGTTTCCCTTAATACTCCTCTCCTCTTCCTTTCCCTCTCTCCCCACCCCAAAGATCTTTTGGTATTCCTTTCCTTTACTGCTACTGATTATTATATTATTCCTCTATTTAAAATAGGATGGATGAAGTAGACAGTATTCCTTTTTCTGACAAGAAAGGCCTGAATATCATTTGGGAAAATTCATCCTTAAGAAGCACTGGATGAGCTATATGTTTCATGTTAAAATAATTTATCCATAGTATGTATTATGAACAAGGGCTCCCTTTCTGAATTAGTTTGCAAGGGCTGCCATAACAAAGTACTACAGACTTCCTCAATTTCTGGAGGCTAGAAATCTAAGAATCAAGGTGTTGGTAGGGTTGATCTCATTCTGAGTCCTTTCTCCCTGTCTTGTAGATGGCCATCTTCCTCCTGTGTTTTCACACGGTCTTCCCTCTGTGTCTGTTGCTGTCCTAATCTCTTCTTAAAAAGACACCAGTCATACTGGGTTAGGGCCCACTTACATGACCTCATTTTACTCTACCTCTTTAAAGGCCCTGTCTCCAAATACAGTCACATTCTGAGGTACTTGGGCTTAGGACGTCAATATATGAATTTCAGGTGAACACAATTCAGCCCATAATACTTCCTAGCTGCATCACAGAAGAGACTTACTTAGGAAAACAATGTGAATGCAATTATATCCTGTGTGCTGTCAGAAAAAAGGGAGGAGCCATAATTATGGAAAATTAAAGACAGACTTGGAAAGCATTACACAATTCTTAATATGCCAACCTCAGCATTTCTGGTTTGGTATCATAGCTAGAACGATACTGTCACCCCTCCTCGCACAACCTGCTTTTTATATTGTTAGCTAATTAAACCCTCCAAGCAAATTTCTGGATTAGGTCTCGTGCTTTACCTCGGCCACACGCTGAAACGCACGCTGAGCTTTCACTTTCCGCACAAAAGAGATTTTACCACTGCCTGCCGCAAGTTCTACGCGCTTTACTCCATCACCCGCCCTCCCCCGCCCTCTCACGACTATTCCCCACCCATCCTTTCCAAAGCGTTGGTCACCTACATCTACAAATTCTACACATTGCATTTCCATCACCCTGCTGTTTCTGGGTGGAAGAAAGGGTCATTTCTTTCTCCGAATCCCGATTTAGATAAAGCAGCAATCCTGTCTTTTTGCTCCAGGAGACGGGGCGAGGACCTCTCTCCCAGCTCAGGGTAAAAGTGCTAATGTTTAGGCTGAGTCATAAGAGGGGCCTATTGACCTGGCACGGTTTAAGCACGCAACTGACAATGGACACAGGAAGTCCGATAACCAATCAGAGCGTAAATATGTGCGAGAATCTTTTTTTCAGGCGTAGGTCACTGCTAAGTCCGACCCAGCGGAGGGGCGCGAGCCCAGCCGGGTCCGCAGACCTCAACAGCGCGGTTGCGAGCGCGTCCCCGTTTCAGCTCGGGCGACGCTGATTGGAGGGACAGGCGGAGGCGGTGGGTGCAGCCAATCCGGAGTGGCATCCGCGTCTCCTCCCCGCCCCTGGGCGCCCAGGGGAGTTGGCCTGGGGCCCGGCACCAGTGTCTGGGAGACTCTCGTGGGGTCTGCGGCAAGAGGCTGCGGACACCGGTGCACAGGCCATGGCCTCCCCCGGGCTTCCCCAGCCCCCCACCGAGGACGCGGCCTGGCCTCTGCGCCTCCTGCACGCGCCCCCGGGGCTGCTGCGGCTGGACCCCACGGGCGGCGCGCTGCTGCTGCTCGTCCTCGCCGCGCTGCTGGGCTGGAGCTGGCTGTGGCGGCTCCCGGAGCGGGGCATCCCCCCCGGGCCCGCGCCCTGGCCCGTGGTGGGCAACTTCGGCTTCGTGCTGCTGCCGCGTTTTCTCCGAAGGAAGAGCTGGCCGTATCGCCGAGCGAGAAACGGAGGAATGAATGCCTCGGGCCAGGGCGTGCAGTTGCTCCTGGCCGACCTGGGCCGTGTGTACGGCAACATCTTTAGCTTCTTCATCGGCCACTACCTGGTGGTGGTCCTCAACGACTTCCACAGCGTGCGGGAGGCGCTGGTGCAGCAGGCCGAGGTCTTCAGCGACCGCCCGCGGGTGCCGCTGACCTCCATCATGACCAAGGGAAAGGGTGAGCTGGGCCGCGCCTCGGGGTCACGGGCCCTGTGAACGCGCGGCTGGGGCTGCAGGTGCGCAGAGGCTGTGGGTTCTGTGCCCCTGAGGCCGCGCACCTGGCCCGCCGCGCACCTGCATCCGGAGGTGGAGGGAGGCGCTCCTTCCACTCCCGGATCCCGTCCATCCAGCTGGGATAGGCTCCATCCGCCCCAGGAGTATTCACTCCTTCCCAGAACGGGGCCTCACTCTTCAGGCTGTGTTCCCGACGAGGAACTTTGGCCTGGTTAAAAAGAGAGAGGGATATTTACACCGTTGGCCTTCTGAGTGCAAGAATTTAATGTGATTATTTTCCCATAGGATAGGAGCCAACTGACAAACCTAATACATCAGGTTCAGAGCCTCTCTGATTCCTGCTTATGGAAGTCTGAGTTGGGCAGTTTTGAGGGTTGGTAAACATCTTATCTGCTGCAGTCGAATATCACAGTTGCCCTTTATTTATCAGTGTTCCCTCTGTTGTATTGGCCGGCACGGGTCCCAGACTATTTTTCCATCTGTGCCAATCCTATCCTTAACTCAGATGTTAATTTCAATGTCTTTGCTGCAGGGAGTTTTTTTTTTTTTTTTCCTCACTTCTGCAGCAGGTAAGTTAGGCTCCCTTGTTAGAACTTGTTTAATTGCAAAAGTACTTTTCTTCGCTATCAGTCCTGAGGCTTCAGGATTTTCTAACCTTGGGCCCAAAGTTGTGTCTTCACCACTAGACTGACATCCAGGAGGACAGAGTAATTCCTCGTCCTTCCTGGCGTGCAGTAGCGCAGTAGTGTAGTGTGTGTGTGCTCAGTCGTGTCTGACTCTTGGCGACCCCATGGACTGTAGCCCACCAGGCTCCTCTGTCCCTGGAATTTTTCAGATAAGAACGCTGGAGTGGGCTGCCATTCCCTTCTCCAGGGAATCTCCTGACCCAGGGGTTGAACACCTTGTCTCTTGCATCTCCTACATTGGCAGGCAAATACTTCACCATTGTGCCACCTGGAAGTAGGAGCCAGTAACTGTTAAGTAAATGAACTGCTGCTTCCCCTTCTTGGAATGTGGCATAAAGAGATTCAGGCTTTTTAGACCCTGATTAAGCCAGATTTTTGCATCAGGATTTTAAATGAATAGTAAAGACGATCTTAATATTTTAATGTTTAAAACATTAATTTTGATATTACTGAAAAACAAATTACACATGTCATAGTCCACACCTCACCCTCTGCACGCCTTCACACAGGCTGCTGCTTCTACCTGGAATTCTCTTCCGATCTCATGGCCACCTGGAGAACTTCTGCCTGCTTTTCTTCTCTCTCTCTCTCTCTTTTTTAATGAGGTGAAGTACAGATAGCATAAAATTTACCATCTTAATCATTTTTAAGCATACAGTTCAGCGTCATTAAGTCAATAACATTGTGAAAGTATCTCCGCTATCTCTAGAACCCTCTTCATCTTTCAAAACTGGAACTTCATACCCATTAAATAAACACTAAACACCCACGAAACATTAAAGTCTCTAACCTCTGGCAACCATCATTCTATTTTCCATCCTAGGTAATTTATTTAAGTGGAATCATGCAGTATTTATCTTTTTGTGACGGATACATTTCACCTCATACAATGTTTTAAGGGTCATCCATCTTGTGGCACGTGTGAGGATTTTCTTCCTTTTAAGAGTGACTGCTGTTCCATTTAACATTTGCACTGCACTTTGTTTATCCATTCCTCCTTGATGGACTATTGGGTACTTCTGTCTTTAGATTATTGTGAAAAATGCTGCTGTGAACATGGTGTATCCACAAATAACCGCTCAAAGTGCTGCTGTCAGTTCTTCTGGGTGTAAATCCAGAAATGGAATTGCTTGATCATAGGGAACTCTATGTTTAATTTTTGAGTGACTGCCATACCATTTTCCATAGCAGCTGCGCCATTTTACATTCCTACCAGCAATGGCCCACATTCCTACCCGCAACGGCCAACATTCCAGTTTCTCCACATCCTCACCAATACTTGCGCTCTGTTTCCCCATACCTGCTTCAATGTCTCCTCTCTGAGGCTGTGTTCTATGACATATTTCTCTACCCTCCCAGGCAGAGGTTCGATACTCTTTTCTCTGTGATACCACTGTTTTCAGTTAAACTCTCATCCCATTCCCTATCAGTCAATAAGTCTCATCAGTTCCTACTGCAGATACATCCATGTGCTGTATCCATTCACTTTTACCCATCTCCAGCTTATCCAAGCTACAGTCAGTTCTCATCTCTTACTGCAGAAACCTCTTAACTAGCCTGCTTGCTTCTGTCCAATCATTCATATATACAGCAATCAAAGGGATCTCTTAAAAGAAAAACAAAAAACTACGAATCAGAACAAATCATGTCACTCTGCCACTGAAACCAATTGCTTCTGACCCCGTTCTGTACCCTAAAGGGTCTGGCGTCTGTTTGCCTTTTGGACTTTATGTTTTTCTACTCATACCTTCCTTGTACATTTCAAGTACAGTGTCTGCTCTGGACACACTAAGCTGCTTCCTGGAAAGTTGGTGACTGCTTCAGGCTACTGGGTTTTGTTATCCTTGGGCCTGGAATAACTTTGTACTTGGCTGACTCTTTATCATCTCTTAAGTCAAGTGTCACCTTTCACTTCTAGTTTAGACACTGTCCAATATCATAACTGAATCTCATTCATATTTCACCAAACTCATTCATTGAACATTTTGAAAGCATTTAGCCTATTACCAACCCCACCTCCCTCCAGAACGTGACCTCTGTGAGGGTAAAGACTTAGGTCATTTTAACCACTGCACCCCCACTAATTGGCACAGAGTAAGTAGTCAAGAAATGAATGAATGCATGCACCAAGCACCTACTGCTGTACTGACCACATTGTATTGTCACTTTTGTTGCTTGTCTGTCTTTTCCTCCTGATTTTTTAAAGGTAAGAATTAGATTTTCTTTGTTGAGGTCCTTCTTGGTGGATGTATAGTTTGGTCAATAATCCATAATAAGGAAGGTGGTTTTTTTTTTAATTGGAAGATAATTGCTTTACAATTCTGTGCTGGTTTCTGCCATACATCAACATGAATCAGTCACAGGCTCCCCCTTAAACCTCCCTCCTATCTGCCCCCTCGTCCTACCCCTCTAGACTGTCACAGAGCCCTGGGCTGAGCTCCATGTGTCAGCAGCGAATCCCCACCGGCTCTGTTTTGCATATGGTAGCGTGTGTGTTTCCATGCTGCTCTCTCCATGCGTCCCCCTTCCCCCACTGTGTCCACAAGCTTGTCCTCTGTGTCTGTGTCCACTGCTGCCCTGCAGATAGGCTCATCAGCACCGTCTTTCCAGATGCCATCAGATCAGATCAGTCGCTCAGTCGTGTCCGACTCTTTGCGACCCCGTGAATCGCAGCACGCCAGGCCTCCCTGTCCATCGCCAACTCCCGGAGTTCACTGAGACTCACGTCCATCGAGTCAGTGATGCCATCCAGCCATCTCATCCTCTGTCGTTCCCTTCTCCCCCTGCCCCCAATCCCTCCCAGCATCAGAGTCTTTTCCAATGAGTCAACTCTTCACATGAGGTGGCCAAAGTACTGGAGTTTCAGCTTTAGCATCAGTCCTTCCAAAGAACACCCAGGGCTGATCTCCTTCAAAATGGACTGGTTGGATCTCCTTGCAGTCCAAGGGACTCTCAAGAGTCTTCTCCAACACCACAGTTCAAAAGCATCAATTCTTCGGTGCTCAGCTTTCTTCACAGTCCAACTCTCACATCCATACATGACCACAGGAAAAACCATAGCCTTGACTAGACGAACCTTTGTTGGCAAAGTAATGTCATATACATGCGTTAATATACAATGTTTGTCTTTCTCCTTCTGACTCACTCACTCTGTACAATAGGCTCTGTCTCTTGGAGGAATTAATACTTTAAGTGAAGCACCAAATTATCCCTGGCTCTCAAGACTTCCCTAAATAAGGAGGGATCTAATAACAAGCTGTGATCCAACTATACTTAAAAACTGCCTTATTAGATATAATAAGGTAGTTATTATACATAAATATATTGTAAGGCATTTATTATTATACATAATAAGGTAGTTATATATAATGCAGTTATTATTACATATATAAGGTAGTTGTTATATATAACAAGGCAGTTTTTAAGTATTAGTTGGATCACAGTTTGTTATTAGATCCCTCCTTATGGGGAAAGTCTTGGGTGCCCAGGATAATTTGCTGCTGCAGTGTCTGACCTAAAAGTATTAATTCCCCCAAGACACAGCTAGGACTTCTCAGGTGATGCTGCTCTGGTGTTCTGGTGGATGTATGTTGGGCAAATGTGCTGGAAGAAATTTCTGTTGCTAGTGAAGGTGATTGACAGGAGAAGGTAAAGCAAGAACCATATGTAACAAGGGAAATGCTTATGGATTTTACTTGGAATAAACAATAGGCCATCTGCACAGGAAAATGTAGATAGTCAAGGAATCTTTTAATGGAATTGTTTCAAAGGTGAAGAATAAAATGGGAGAAGGTAAATTTATCTCAAGATGACCATCAAGGGATAAAGGAGCAGATGAGTTCTGGGTTGACTTCATAGATCTAGAAGTGGATGGCATGGTCAGCTTGAAGGAGATTGGCCACAGGAGTGAAAGGCTGAGAGACTCAGCAAGATTTGAGGAATGCCCAGGCATTCCTCACTCCCTGCTCACTCCCTTCAGTGTCATTTCCAACAGAAACATTATAAAATGTGAAAATGTAAAATATAAAAGCCAGAAGGAGGATGTGTAGGCTATAAGAGAAGGTGATATTAGGAACTGGAGACCAATAGTGTTATTAAATGTTTCTTACAAGAAATTGTTTTTAAAGAATTTTGCTACTAAAGTGGGTGAGACTAGCAGAGAAGGAATGTTTCATGAACAGTGATGTGCTAGAAATTGTTCACTTAACACATTGTCAACGAGTTCTAGCATGTAGGAAAGTTATTTGAGTTTTTCAAATGATTGTGCTTAGACAAGTTGATGTTGTTTTTAAACATAAAAACTATAGTCAGCTAGATAGGCCATAAAGATGTTCTACGTTAGCTATGCCCATCAAACCTATTGATCCATCTGATTCTGTTCCTGAGCAGGAATAGTTAATAAAGCTACAAAGTCAAGTTAAGAGGTACACACTACTAGGTATGAAATAAATAAGCTACAAGGGTATATTGTACATTACAAGGAATATAGCCAATATTAATAATAATGTTAAATGGAGTATATTTTAAAAATACAGACTCATCTTGTATACCTGAAACTAATTTTGTATACCTGAAATTAATATAATATTGTAAATCAACTGTACTTCAAATAAAAGAAGTTTATTAAGTCAGAGCCAAGTCTACCCAAGAAGTACTTTACTTACCAGAATGGCATAGTTTGAAAACCTCAAGGCAAAACTAATAAATGTAAATTATTCCAAAGTGGTATCACCATGGAATACCTGACTGAAACACTTGAGTCCTTCGGCATTTTTCAGGTTATAACTAGAGAATAGAGGGTTTTAGAAGGGCTTTTCTCTGTAGTGGTGAAAATGGGAGAATGGGCATCTCAGGGTAGCTCCTGATTCTTGGAGAAGCTGGTTCACAGTAAGAAAGAAGAAAGGCAGGCAGGCAGAAAGAAGTGAAAGGGGGTGCGGAGAGAAGGAGTTCTGTGATGTTTAGTCCTCTCTGAGGTGGTGACACCCAGCTCTTTCTGCTTTTTTATTCCGTCCACAGCCTACTTGGCCTTTTTGCCAAACTAGCTTGAGGGTATGTTTTGTCATTTCCAAACCAGAGTCCTGATTTTGCTTTGCAGTCATTTTTATTTTTCAGTGGTTTTTATCCCCTTGAGATGAAGTCTTTGTAGACAACCATTGTATACATAAGAAAATAGTGTGAAGTCACTCAGTCGTGTCCAGCTCTTTGCGATCCTGTGGACTGTAGGCCACCAGGCTCCTCTGTCCATGGGATTTCCCAGGCAAGAATACTGGAGTGGGTTGCCATTTCCTTCTCCAGGGGATCTTCCTGACCCAGGGATCAAACCTGGGTCTCCCTCATTGCAGGCAGATGCTTTAACCTCTGAGCCACCAATGTCAAAAAAAAAAAAAAAGAAAAAAAAAGAATGGAGGTGTCAACAATTGGAAGATGTGCCTGAACCTCTTCCAAACACTCTAAGACTCTAAGCCATTCTGGCTTCCCGACCAGGGTATTTTACAAGGTTTGAAACCCTGATGCCATGAATTCTGTCCATGCCTCTCATCCCTGACATTCTCAGACACTGTCTCCTTGGACACCTCTTACGTCTTGCACTTCATATCTGTCGAAGTGAAAGTGTTAGTCTCTCAGTTGTGTCCGACTTTTGCAACCCCATGGACTGTAGCCTGCCAGGCTCCTCTGTCCCTGGAATTCTCCAGGTAAGAATACTGGAGTGGGTTGCCATTTCCTACTCCAGGGGATCTTCCTGACCCAGGGATCAAACCCAGGTCTCCTGCATGTGAGGCAGATTCTTTACCATCTGAGCTACTGGGGAAGTCCTCATATCTGTCAAGTTGCTGTCAATACCCAATGCCCAAGGACCAGCCTCTCTTGAGAGGGTTCCCTCCTTTTCCCCACCTTATCTAAACCTGAATTTTTCCCTAAAGATAAACCAGCCCCTTTTTAACTTTCCCCAAGTTCTTTATTTTTCTAAAATGTGCCTTCATATACATCCTTATTTACAAATGAAGTATCACCCAGATGTCCTGTCTGAGAAGTACTGCTTTCACTCAGCTGACAGGGTGCTCTTTCCCTTGTCTACACTGAAACCTCAGTAGCCTCCAACATACAACATTTAATACAATGTATCCCAACAACGGAACATTCCGTATAGTCCAACATACAGCGTTCAATCCTGTACAGCCCAACAATGCAACACTCAATACCATACATACCACTTATGCAACTTTAGTGCAACCCACCAGACAACATTTCAATATGCTATGCAACTTCAGTAGAGTCCAGCATAAAACAGTAGAGTTGTTGATTTATCCAGTTCCTCAAAAAAACTGAAAGCATCTCGAGAACAGTGACTGTGTCTTTTAAATCCATATGCCCTTAGTAGCTGGCACATAGGGGACTCTAAATAAATATTGGAAAAACTAATAGAGGGCATTTTGCTAGATAAAATGTTTCTAAAATCCAAATGTATGGATTTAAAGATAAGTTTAAAGGTGAGAGTTTGAAAGATGCTGAGTAGGTGACACAGACTGAAGACCTAACAAAAGAATAAAATCCCTTGAGAAATAGGACAGACCAGAGATGTCATATGTGACAATGTGACATCTTAAATTAGATGGCAGTTAAAATTAGGATAAAATCCTGAAGTTAGAGTGAGAGACCATATCTTTCCAAGGAAAGAGAAGGGAGCCCAATAACACAGCCTCTGAATGCTGACAGCAGCAAAAGATTGGGCATGGTTCAAGACAGGAAGTGTGATTAAGCTGTGGTTCCCTAGAAAATAGTTTATGGGGGTTTAGTAAACAAAGAGAGTCTAGTTTCAGGGGTAGTTAATAAATTTTTATTCCTTCTTGAAAATCACACACTACACCAGAGGAACTTTTCACAGAAGCACCTACCCCATCCATGATGAAATGTTCCTATAACCCCGTACCACAACATCTGAAGACAAAAAACGGAGACAGGATTGGCAGATGACTTCAGAGAGTGGTGGGTGACCACCCTTAGGTTTCTGCAGGGGGAGGTACTAATGGAGTGTGGTCCAGTTCTTCCTAAGGAATCCCAGAAAGGCTCAGGAATCGGAGGTACCAGTGATTGCAGGAGATAGGGATGAGCCAGAGAGCTGAAAACAGCAATTGCTAGAAGTGCATATAAACTGTAGTTAGACCAGTTCCTTATCACCACCACCTTCCCTGCAGAAAATAGATGCTTTTGAAGAGCTTTGGATTTTAGTGACCTCTTGGTCAGCCAGTGATTTGAAGTAGGGAGGGGAATGAGGGCAGAGAGAGATGACCTTGTACCATGCAAGATGAAAAGCCTGTGCACTGCACCTAGAGAGCAGCCCCCACTCGCCGCAACTAGAGACAGCCGGAGTGCAGCAACGAAGACCCAGTACAGCCCCAAAACGAACGAAAGAAAGAATAAGGAAGGCATTACATGATGATAACAGGAACCCTTTTTTTTTAACCAGGAAGATAAAATATTTCTAAATTTGAATGTAGCTGACAATGTTGTCTGGCATATACAACATAGATACATAAAATTTTTGTGTATTTTAATTATATATTTTAATTCTTACAATATATATATATATACACACAACAAAAACTTACATAATTGCAAAAAGAAATTGATAAGTACCATTAGAGCAAAATATTTTAACATAAGTATTTGAATAGTTGAGAGATCAGGCAGATAAAAACTTGGTAAGGATAAAGAAGATGTGATTCTAACAGTTAGCAGCTTTCTTTGTTGGGAAGGACCTTACAGTGGCAGGCTTGGTGTATTTTTACCTGTAGTGGATCATTTTTTAGTGCTCTCGTCCTTCATATGAAAAAAAGATTTAATAAGGTCATGTAACAATATGCAAAAATCACTATCTTTTCGGTTTCTTCTTTAGTTTCAAAGTGACAATTTTACAATGCTACATTTCAATTGTATTGGATACATGTATATGTGTGGCTGAGTCCCTTTGGCTGTTCACCTGAAATTATCACATTGTTCATTGGCCTGGTGTGCTGCGATTCATGGAGTCGCAAAGAGTCAGACATGACTGAGCGACTGAACTGAACTGATAACTCCAATATAAAATTAAAAGTTTTTTTTTAAATTTCAAAAAAAGAGGACCTTATACCCAACAATTGCTTATATAAAAATTCTTCCCTACTTTATTTGGAGATTTATTAAAATTGATCACATTCTAGACTAAAAAGCTAGCCTCATCGATGTAAAAAATCAGCATAAGCCAGTTAACCTAGGTGGCAAAAGAGAATAACAGAAGAAAAACTTTATGCTTCAAATGTATTGAAAAGACATGCAAACAATACTTGTGGACCGCAGCTTAAGTGGATCTCAAAGGCAACTGTAGAGCCTTGAAAAGTGAAAGTGTTAGTCTCTCAATAGTGTTGGACTCTTTGCAACTCCATGGACTGTAGCCCAAGGCTCCTCTGTCCATGGGATTCCCCACGCAAGAATACTGGAGTGGGTAGCCATTCCCCTCTCCAGGGGATCTTCCCAACCCAGGGGTGTCTCCTGCATTGGCATGCAGATTCTTTACACTGAGCCACCTGGGAAACCCTTGTAGAGCCTTCACTATCCTTTCTTAGGATAAAGGTCTGAAAACTAGTGGGCTACCCTGGTGGCTTAGTGATAAAGAATCTGCATGCTAATGCAGGAAACGTGGGTTTGATTACCCATGTTTCCATGCTAATGTAGGAAATGTGGGTCGGGAAGATCCCCTAGAGAAGGAAATGGCAATACACTCCAGTATTCTTGCCTGGGGAATCCCATGGACAGAGAAGCCTAGCGGGCTACAGTCCATGGGGTCCCAAAGAGTTGGGCACAACTTAGCAACTAAACAACAGCAACAATATACAAGAAAGCAGACTAGAAAACCTGTAATGGAGCTGCCGGCATACAGCAAATGTATGACAGAGGAAGTGGTGTAGATCAGTAGGGAAAAGGAGAAGCTGTTCCATTAATGGTGCTTGAATAACAGATTTTCAGAATAGGGGTAAAGTGGATTCCTTCTTCACAACAAGTAGGAATACCTACTGCTACTGCTGCTAAGTCGCTTCAGACGTGTCCGACTCTGTGCGACCCCATGGCAGCCCACCGGGCTCCCCCGTCCCTGGGATTCTCCAGGCAAGAACACTGGAGTGGGTTGCCATTTCCTTCTCCAATGCATGAAAGTGAAAGTGAAGTCGCTCAGTCGTGTCCGACTCTTTGAGACTCCATGGACTTCAGCCTACCAGGCTCCTTCATCCATGGGATTTTCCAGGCAAGAGTACTGGAGTGGGGTGCCATTGCCTTCTTCAGGAATACCTAACATAAGTATAAACTCCAGGTAGGCTATAGAGACTTAAATGTCAAAAAGCAAAATGTTTTAATTTTACAAGAAAATAGTTGTATTTATGAACCTGTGGTAGGAAAAGATTTTTAAAATAAGATACACAGCACAAACCACTAAGAAAAGATTGGTAAATGCAACTACCTTCATATTTAAAACTAGTTTATCAAGTAGTAGCATGAAAACATGAAAAAAAGCAATTCACGTGGTGAAAGACAGTATCTGCTTTGCATGTAGAATATATAAGAAGAAGAAAATTGCACAGTTTATAAGCACAAATCACAGAATAGGAAACTTGGGCAAAAGCCATATGAGAAGCTGTTCCAACTCACTGTAACAGTCAGGGACATGCAAATAAAAATCAGATGAGATACATTTCAGCCCTCTGGCAAAAATAAAATGTCGATAACTGCCAAGTGATGGCAACTATTTGACAAGAGATCGTTAATATACTTCTGGTAGGCACACTTTTGGGGTCTTCTCCACTTTGGAGAGGAGTATGGCAGTATGGCAATGGCACCCCACTCCAGTACTCTTGCCTGGAAAATCCCATGGACGAAGGAGCCTGGTAGGCTGCAGTCCATGGGGTCGCTACAGTCAGACACGACTGAGTGACTTCACTTTCTCTTTTCACTTTCATGCATTGGAGGAGGAAATGGCAACCCACTCCAGTGTTCTTGCCTGGAGAATCCCAGGGACCGGGAAGCCTGGTGGGCTGCCGTCTCTGGGGTCGCACAGAGTCGGACACGACTGACTCGACTTAGCAGCAGCAGTCACATTGAAGGTGTGTGTATTTTAGGACACATCAACATACTGTTAGCAATGTTTTCAAAATTCTGATGGAGGGGGAAAGGTACAATTAATACATGTGCTGAAAATCTTTAGAAAATCTGTCTCTGATGTATCCTTTCCCAGGAAACTACTAGAGGATAGGCTTCAACAAAATTCAGTAGTGAAAGAAGAAAAAGACATAGATTCCAGGGAAATGGGTTCAACATAGGAGGTCCAAAAAGATTTCTACGCTGTGCTGCAACACTTCAGTTGTGTTCAGTTCTTTTTGACCCCGTGGACTGTAGCCTGCCAGGCTCCTCTGTCCATGAGATTCTCCAGGCAAGAATATTGGAGTGGGTTGCCCTGCCCTCCTGCAGGGGATTTTCCCGCCCCAGGGATCAAACCCATGTCTCATTATGTCTCCTGCATTGGCAAGCAGGTTCTTTACCACTAGCACCACCTGGGAAACCCCTACAAAAATTTGTAGTTGATGACAAATGGGAGTCATAAAACACCTAAACAGAAGGCCTAGAAAGAATATCGTATTTGAGCAGATGTGTGGAAGATCCCGGTCAGGAATATGAACCTGATCATTCAAAACAGACCATATGGCTGTTTTTTTTTTTTTTATTGAGAATCATTTTACATAGACAGACTTAACCACTGAGAGAGGTCTTTATTTCATTCTCAGCTGTATTCACAGCATCCCAGTGTCTGGTACATAGTAGGCATTCAGAAATATTCGTTAAGTGAATGAAGCATGTCCTTGAAGGTAGCAGGAATGAAGTAGATGAAAAATAGGAAGGAAGAAGAGCTGGCTGAAACAATAAAGCACACCATGGAAAAGAGGAGGATGAAATAAGTGACAGGAAGCAAAGAATATTTGAGAACAATTTGATACAAAATCTGAGAGCAATTCTGTTGGGGTTGATGGTGAAAGATGTATAACATAAGTGAGAATCAAATAAGCTGTGGTTGTGAATGTCCTAGAGTTCAGAGGCTTTTAAATTAGGGCTGTTTGCAACAACAGACATTTTAGATTACTTGCCCGTTCTTTGATCCAAGCTTTGGTGAGCACCGTTCTAATTCAGTTGGGTCATTCACGTATTCAGTGAATACTTAACAAGCTCCTCCTCTGTATGTAGCCCTATGTCAGAAGTTTGGATTTTAATGAGGAGCAAACTCAGATATTATCCCTGCCCTCATGTGCGCTCTGTTACTGTGCTTCTTGTGTTCATAATGTTTAGAATATGCATGTACCTAGCTTGAGATATTGGAGAAGGAAATGGCGACCCACTCCAGTGTTCTTGCCTGGAGAATCCCAGGGACGGGGGAGCCTGGTGGGCTGCCGTCTATGGGGTCGCACAGAGTCGGACACGACTGAAGTCTGGGTTCACTTTAAGAAAATAAGATTTTGAAATTTAGGTAACTCTAGAAATCGAACCTTGTTTTCTCTTATTTCACCTGAAGTTATAATAATAAGCTTTTTAGCAAAGTTTTCTAGTGAAATTAGATATAATTTTTGTTATTAGAAACATACACTATCTGGATAACTAAATTTTGCCAGTCGTTCTTCTTGGCTGGTGGTCCTTATCTATACGTATATGAGCTTTGCACAAATGACTTGAGAAGTACAAGTCCACTTTATGGTTGGTCCTCTTCAGTGTTAATAATCAAGCTTCGCTGTCCCTCACCTTCTTTCCTGGGTTTCTTTTTGCAGGGATTGTATTTGCACATTATGGTCCAGTCTGGAGACAACAGAGGAAGTTCTCTCATTCAACTCTTCGTCATTTTGGCTTGGGAAAGCTTAGCTTGGAGCCCAAGATTATTGAGGAGTTCAGATATGTGAAAGAGGAAATGCAAAAGCACGGAGACGCCCCTTTCAATCCTTTCCCCATTGTCAACAACGCCGTCTCTAACATCATCTGCTCCTTGTGCTTTGGTCGGCGCTTTGATTACACTAATAGTGAATTTAAGCAAATGCTTAATTTTAT
This sequence comes from Bos indicus, assembly GCF_029378745.1. Classification (NCBI taxonomy): domain Eukaryota; kingdom Metazoa; phylum Chordata; class Mammalia; order Artiodactyla; family Bovidae; genus Bos; species Bos indicus. The sequence goes on along the minus strand of NC_091765.1, from coordinate 18,056,856 downwards.
GTCACGAGCATTAGAAGTTTGTCTGAACACCCAGCTCCTCCTGGTCAACATATGCTCCTGGCTTTATTACCTTCCTTTTGGACCATTTAAGGAATTAAGACAGATTGAAAAGGATTTAACCCTTTTCCTTAAAAAAATCATCAAAGATCATCGAGAGTCTTTGGATGTAGAGAACCCTCAGGACTTCATAGACATGTATCTTCTCCATGTGGAGGAGGAGAAGAAAAATAACAGCAATAGTGGGTTTGATGAAGATTACTTATTTTACATCATCGGCGATCTCTTCATTGCTGGCACTGATACCACAACTAACTCTTTGCTTTGGTGCCTCCTGTATATGTCACTGCACCCCAACATTCAAGGTAATAAACAGATGTTTTCTTTATTCATGGCAAAACCAGGATATTTAAATCAGGATCAACAACCTTGGTGATCCTGTGGCTCCTATCAATAAGCAACATCTTCAGGCTGGAAAACAAAATGGAAATGCTTGCATCTCATAGGGAATTGGTAAGGTGTTAACAGTGAAACTCCAAGATTCTAGACAGTGGCACTAAGGCCACAGCTTGCATGCATCTGCTCTAAATCTCTACAGGTCTGATTCTGTGTGAAATCTAGGATGAAGAAAGAACTTTAGAGAAGACTCTTTTAGAGTTGAATCATAATCATCTGAACCCATCCATCTTTTTTGAAAGTGAGACCAGAGGCCCAGAGTTCTGTGATTTTCACAAGGTCACAGAGCTAGTTCCACCACATCAATACCAGTAGGTAGTGAATATCAGTGGAAGTTCACAGTGGAAGGACAGGGGGAAGAAGTGTATTCATTTTCCATTGCTCCTACAACAAATAACCACACACTTAGTGACTTAACACAAATTTGTTATCTTAGAGTTCTGTACCTTAGAAGTCTGACACTGTCTCAGTGAGCTAAAATCAAGACATTGGCAGGGCTGCGTGCCTTGCTGGACACTCTGGAGGAGAATCCATCTCCTTGCCATTTCCAGCTTCTTTGGCTGGTGGCCCCATTGCTCCCATTTTGAAGCCAGCAATCTTGTATCTCTCCGACCATTTTTTCATAGTCATATCTCCCTCTGATTCTAAACTCAACTGGAAAAAGTTCTCCAATTTTAAAACCCATGTAATTAGACTGTGCACACCGAGAAAATCCAGCATAATCTCCCCAGCTTAAGGTCCTTCGTTTAATCCAAGTCCCTTTACCATATAAGATAGCATATTCACAGGTTCTAAGGGATTATGGACATCTTGGGGGACCATTGTCTGCCTACTGTAGGTGGGATTTTGCCTACCTACATTCATTAACTATTGATGAGTAGCAGATTATCCCAAAATTTAGCATCTTAACAACCATTCATTATGTCACATAGTTTCTGAGGATCAGGAGTTTGGAGCAGCTTAGGCTGGATGTTCTGCATAGGATTTCTTAGGAAATTATAATCATGATGGTGGCCGGGGGTGACAAATACCTGTAGACTTGACTAGGACTAGAGGATCCTCTAGCAAGATGATTCACCCACATGACTGCTGGCGGGCCTTACCCTTCAGACCTTGACTTGGCTGCCAGCTTCTCCCAGAATGAATGACTCGAGAGTGAGTGGTCCAGACAAAAGCCATGGTGGTCAACTCTAACCCAAGCTCAGAATGGTCATACCACTACTTCTCCCTATTCTATTGGTAACAGAGACCAGTTTGGTATAAAGTGGGAGGGGACAGCACAAAGATGTGACCACCAAGAAGTGGGGTCACGGGGGGTCATGTTGAGCTGTCACACGTCATCACAGGTAAAAGTTTAGAGAGCCAGTTCTAAGCTGATACGAGAGAGTGATTCAGACTGGTCCTGAATCCAGTGCACCTTCCCCTTGGCCCCTCTGTCTGCTGTGCCATGCTCCATTAAGCGTCCCAGGCTGGTACAGAGTCCCTGGGACCAGCTGCCTCTACTGGGATATCTGAGCGGTGCTTCATTTCACGGAGGCTAAGTCAGCTTCTATTGCCGACTTCCCAGCTGGGCAGGTGTGGTGATGGGAAGTGTGCATGGGAGGGCAGTCTCTCCTGGCTTATCCTTTGGATTCTGCTTTCCTTTTTTTTTTTTTTTTGTATAGAAAAGATTCATGAAGAAATTGCAAGGGTCATTGGTGCTGACCGCGCCCCCTCCCTCACTGACAAGGCGCAGATGCCCTACACAGAAGCCACCATCATGGAGGTGCAGAGGCTGAGCACTGTGGTGCCGCTATCCATCCCTCACATGACCTCAGAGAAAACAGGCAAGTCCAGGGCCTTCCTCCTCGGAATGCCCTTGAGGGGAACCCAGCCCCTTCACCCAGAGGACCTGAGGTGAGGGTGCAGCCGGGGTTTGGCATGGTCATGGATAATCAAATGTCCAGGGGATGCTTCAGCCTTGCTGTCCCTGTTTGCTGTACTGGCTGGCATTCCAGCACTGGCTGACTGGTAAACATCTCTCTTGGCTTCAGAGCATGCTCATGTACACTGGTCAGGCAAATTCTTCCCTTTAATGTGGCTGTATTGGCAGATACAATAGTTAACAAAGGTCCCTCTCAGTCCTCCTGTTCTTGGAGGTCCGAAGAGCTAGCCTAAATTTGGAATTAAGGAGTTCAACTGGGAATTATCCTGCATCGTTTTTAACAATTCTGCAACTGAAGCACAAATGGTGAAGAATTAGAAGAGCCCATCTGATTCTGAGGGCACGTTTCAGCCTCTCATCTACAGTGACATACAGGCTCTCAGACTGTAAATGTCCTTCATAGCCAGGAGTTGTCCTCTGGAGACAGCCTGTGATGAAATGGCCTTGCATCTACTTATAAGACAATTGTAGGAGGCAATCACTTATAAATGACATTGGATCACTCAACAGTTGGGTGGAAATTAGATACGAAGTATGTGCGGCATCTTTGGGGCATTGTTTAAAGTACATATGATCTTGACAGCTGGTGAGAGCCAGTGCTGATGTCCTGTTATATCCCTTTAGTTTACCTTCTTCATTGCATTGTTGTGTGGACATAAAAGACTGTGAGCTGTAAATTATATATAAGAATTACTGTTGTCTGAAGTGAAGAGAAGTGAAAGTCGCTCAAGTCATGTCTGACTCTTTGCGACTCTGTGGACTGTAGCCTGCCAGGCTCCTCTGTCCATGGAATTCTCCAGACAAGAATGGAGTGGGTAGCTATTCCCTTCTCCAGGGGATCTTCCCGACCCAGGATCAAACACAGGTCTCCTGCATTGTGGGCAGATTCTTTACCATCTGAGTTTAGTTGCTAAGTTATGTTTGACTCTTTGTGACTCCATGGAGTGTGGCTGCCAGGCTCCTCTGTCCATGGGATTTTCCAGTCAAGAATACAGGAGTGGGTTGCCATGCCCTCTTCCAGGGGATCTTCCCAATCCAGGGATCAAACCTGTGTCTCGTGCATTGGCAGGTGGGTTCTTTACCACTGAGCCACCAGGGAGGAATTTATAATTTTTTGGAACAGTTTACTTGACATGCCACATGATTTCTATTTTAATGTTTCTCTTAATTATAATTTTTAATGGTTTGATTGGGTTTATTAACTCAGCATGCATCAGAGCAGCTCCTGTGCTCTGTCTTAGGCTGAGTCTAGGGATCGTGTGGAGACGATGACAGTTAATGAGGTCTTTTCCCTGCCCTCAAAGTACCTGAAAGTTTACTCTCAGCAGCTTAAGAACCTAGATAAATAACTAGCTCTTTTTTTTCAAACAGTGATGTTTACTGAGAGCTATTAGTAAAAGCATGTTGAATGATTCTGTGGTTTTGTTCTGTTTTAGTGCTCCAAGGTTTTACCATTCCTAAAGGCACAATAATATTACCCAACCTATGGTCAGTACACAGAGACCCAGCCATCTGGGAGAAACCAAATGATTTCTACCCTGATCGATTTCTGGATGATCAAGGACAACTTATTAAAAAGGAAACGTTTATTCCTTTTGGGATAGGTCAGTTAAACTTTTATTTTCTTAATGGTATAATTAAGAAAGAAGTAGAACCAGAAGAATCTTTTATTATTTCATGATATTGTTTTAAAAATGTGTCTTTCTTGACAAGCCAATATATGAGAGAAATAATTTAGATAATGCATCTCCACTATGTTCATTTCATATTAAAAAAAATGAAAGCAGTTGATTTTAAATCGTTAAACGTGACTAGAAATCTTCCTTTTTGCGTTGTCCAGGTGATTGTTGAAGTCCCAGAGAACTATTAGAGTTAAGAGCAGCTTTCGACCTGCCTGAATGGTGGGTAAGAGGGTGGGATCTCTGATCTCAGCAGTTACTCTTTTAGGTCCCTAGATGAGGGCAAGGAGGCTTCTTTCTATAGAAAAGGAATGCTCCGGAGATTCTCACGTGATGTCTCTTCTCTTCAATCTTCCAGGTAAGAGCAGGGAAAGAGATAAGTAGGTATGGAGGAGGAGACGAGGTAGCCCGCCTTGTTGGGTCCATCTCCAGTTTCTATCTAGGATGAGCATCGATTTTTGTGAGGAGTCAGCTAAAATGTGAACTTGGTAAAAATTCTAATAGACTATGGGAAGCCCTGGGGTATATGTGGCAATTTTATTTCAAACTTCTCAGTGTCTGCCTTTAAAACACTCAATTTAGAGTTTTTGTATAAATGTATCCCTTTTGAGGTAGGAAAAGGGGTGGTCTTGTAATCCCTTTTTTCTGGTCTTATTTTTAGGGAAGCGGGTGTGTATGGGAGAGCAGCTGGCAAAGATGGAGTTGTTCCTGATGTTCGTGAGCCTAATGCAGAGTTTCACGTTTGTTTTACCTAAGGATTCAAAGCCAATCCTGACTGGGAAATATGGTCTAACTTTAGCCCCACATCCATTTAATATAATCATTTCAAAGAGATAAAGAACATCTCCATGAAGAGATGGTGCAGAGAATGTAAATACACATCCTTCTAAACAGCCTTCCTTCTGTAATTGACAGTGGATCTGGCAACTCTGAAAATCTAGGTTGGCCTCAGATGAGAGAGAGATTGGAAAGAGGGTCAAACATGGGGACTTTTGCTTTTGAGGGGGGGTTCCTCTGCAGGAAACTTCAGCCATTTCAGTAATGCATGTGACTTGGGGGATTGCGACCAAAGTAGTGGATGGGGAAGCAGGCAATATGGATTTTTATGCCCAGTGGGCTCCACCAGTGGGCATTTCATCTCACCTCTCAGTGCCTCAGTCTTTCCACATGGAAGGCAGTGGTAACAAAACTTGCCTCATATCTTGGCATGCATGTGTGCATGCTAAGTCACTTCAGTGGTCTCCAACTCTGTGATCCTATGGACTGCCTGCCAGGCTCCTGTGTCCATGCGATTCTCCAGACAAGAATACTAGAATGGGTTGCCATTCCCTTCTCCAGGGGATCGTCCAGACCCACGGATCAAACCTGGGTCTCCTGCGGCTCCTGCATTGCAGGCAGATTCTTTACCACTGAGCTACTGCAGACACTCATCTCGGCTTGAACGATGGTCAAATGCCCCATATCTTTACTGACATCACTAAGATGCTGTTAAGTTCTGGAGAACAAATCCGGGAGAAGGAAGACCTACCTGTTTAAGACCCATGGCAACATGAAAGTGGTGTTCAGACTTTAATACTTCATCAGAGAAGGATGTGGGCTTGAGTGACAATGAATTAGAACTTATCTTGGAACAGAGTTTATGTCAGTTTTAGGGGACTTGTTATCATTACCCTTTTACGATTTTAGTTTTTACTTTTTGTAGACATAGGATGAAGAGAACCCTTGTTCAGTATGTTGAGGAATGGATATGGTCTGAATGTATGTTTGCCTTCTCTTTCAACTACATCAACAGTGAGCCTAGATGAAGAAGTGGCTTCATGGCAGGATTCCTTTCTGCTGTCTTTACCCACAAGGATGTAGCTCTAGCTTTTAACTTGAGCCCTGAATAGTGAGCTCAGGAATTTTGATACTAGGATTAATAAGGGAAGGATTTGAGCTGTACTGCACGTTCCTTTCCTGTTCTTCCTTCCTGCCACTAGGCCTAACATATCTCATCCTTGAAGACTCACAAAGACAGGAAGGCATTCTTTTGCTTATTAAGATAACTAAATTGTTTCTTAATAAATAAGCTCCTTCTGAAAGAGCAGTTCTCGAAAAAGGTTAACGCCCTCTTTCAGGAGGTGTTTGGAAATATGGGGGTGTGTTTTTCGTTATCATAATCATGGGGGTGCTACTGGCCTTTTTTGCTGCCACGAAGCCAGGATGATAAATGTCTGAGCAGTCCTAGACAGTGAAGAGCAGACCTATCCACAGAGAACATGCCCCAAAAGTGGCCAGGCCTTTCCTTTATTCTCCCATTATATTCCATATATAGAAGGAATCGTGATATAATATGAGCAGCTGTTCTTTTTGAGCCTTCCTCATTCTGGCAACATATTTTATGCTTCAGTTGAATACTTATGTAATTCTTACAGACTGTCCAGTCACAGGATGATATTTTGTAGCTATGAAGCTCAAGCTTAGAGAAGCTAAGGACTTCGTGTAGTTATTAAGAAGAAGTACTACTGTTTGTTTCAAACCTACCAGTTTATAACAGGAGAGTTCTTCCTGTACCACTTCTTGGTACTTCCTCCACTAGATCCCATAGCAGCCTATCTCTCTGCATTTTCAACATGGATAAATGACATACAGGCCAATCTTTAGGTGCCTTGAGCATTTTTTGTTAATTAAAATAGAAAACCTAATGAATGAAATGCCTAGGCACTGTGAGTGAATGGAGAGTTTGTTGTGCAGATCTTGGATGGATGGTGTGGGTTACCCTGCGTCATGAGCAGGGCAGTTTGTTCCTCATTTGAAATTGCATATGCTTTGGAATTGCACTATTAACTTTGCATTAGCAAATTTATTACTCCTCGATTTATAAATACATTTTCAGTATTCCCTAAACAGTTTGCAGCTAATTTGAGAAAAAAAACTATTCTGTGAGAGTATGTTGAAATAAGATGTTTATTAAACTTTAAAACAATGCCTTAAACTGTAGCACTTTAAAAACATCTGTTTATGGCAAATCACTGCGAAGACTTAGTGCTTTCCTCCCATGTGTTGATGTTTTACGATTTTGTACTTTATGATTTACTTGAAGTGTAAAAAGAATAGTACTTTGTTTGGTAATTCTGCCTGATACCTACTTTTAGTCCTCATCGTGAACATAATTTTTGATGTTTTTATTAAACTTTTAATTTTAACTAAGTGTCACTTCTGGGTTTTGGGGGTTTTATTTCAGTTGCTAAGCAAAATTCTTTCTTACCAGATGTCAAGTTAGGAAGTGGAAGAGGGAACAGACCTTCAGAAAGAGAGAGATGGCCACATGTAAGCATGATCTCCAGGCAGGAGGATAATTCTTTTAAAATATGCTCTCTTTTACACAGTTACTCTCAGGGCTGTCTTAAAGCCCACGTTTCTTATTTCCCACATCAAAATCCTGCATGGTTTGAAGGATGGATGAATCTGTACAAGCCCATGGTGGCAAAGTATCAAGTGCTTATCTCAATTACACTTCTTAGCTCAGGAAAACGAGTTTTTAAAATACCCCACCCTATGGATTTTTCCTCTAGATGAGCCCACTGCCAGCCTTTTTCCATGGCCCAGTCTTCCTCCTACAGGTTACAGATCAGAGGTCACCTCCGCAGGCACGGCTTCCACTAGGGTCCAATCTAAAGTGGCCTTTCCTGAGAACTCTCTGGTATAGACTAAATGTATGTGTTCCTTGCCAAGAATTCATTAGTTGAAATCTGATCCCCAGTGTGATGGTATTTGGAGGTAGAATCTTTGGAAGGTGATTATGTCATGAGAGTGGAGCCCTCATGAATGATTAGGGTCCTTATAAGAGCCCCAAGAACTGCCTGGTCCCTTCTGTCATATGAGAACGCAGTGCAGAGATAGCCGTCCATGAACCAGGAAGCAGGCTCTCACCAGACACCGAATCTGCAGATGCCTTGAGTTTGGACTTCTAGCCTCCAGAAGGGTGGCTCAGTGGTAAGGAATCCGCCGATCAATGTAGGAGATGCAGGTTTGATCCCTGGGTCAGAAGATCCCCTAGAGAAGGAAACGGCAACCCACCCTAGCATTCTTGCCTGGGAAATCCCATGGACAGAGGACCCTGGTGGGCCACAGTGTCACAAAAGAGTCAGACACGACTTAGTGACTAAACAACAGCCTCCAGAACCATATGAAATAAATTTATTTGTAAAAATCTCAAGTCTATGGTGTTTTTGTTGTAATACCATAAGTGGATAAAATACTTCCTGATTTATCACCCAGTTTATTTCCTCCAGAGACCTCCTCGTTATTTACAGTTACCCTGTTTATTAAAATCCTCAGTTTCCATCATCTCTTCCACCTCTGGCCAGAGGACCATTGATGCAAAAGTTTTCAATTTTGATGAAGTCCAAATGGCAAACCACTCCAGTGTTCTTGCCTGGAGAATCCCAGGGACGGGGGAGCCTGGTGGGCTTCCGTCTGTGGGGTCACACAGAGTCGGACATGACTGAAGCGACTTAGCAGCAGCAGCAGTCAGTCTATTTTTTCTTTTGTTGCCCGTGTCTTCAGTGTCATATCCAAGAAATCATTGCCAAATCCAATGTCATGAGGCTTTTGCCCTGTTTTCTTCTAAGAGTTTTATAGTTTTAGGTTTTATGTGAGGGTCTTTGATCCATTTTGAATTGACTTTTGTTATTTGGTGTAAGGTAAGGGTCTAACTTTCATGCATGTGGATAACAGTTTTCCCAACACTATTTGTTGAAAAGGCTGTCTTCCCCAATTAATGATCTTGATACTTCTGTCCAAAATTGTTTGACCATATACACAAGGATTTATTTCTTTGTGGATACTATCTTTTTTTTGTTGTTTTTTTCATTGTCTTTTTATTTTGGCTGCACAGCCAGCATGTGGGATCCTAATTTCCTGACCAGGGATGGAATCTGTATCCACTGCATTGGAAGTGTGGGGGCTTAGCCACTGGGCCACTGGGAAGTCCCTGGATACTACTTTTAAAGTAATGAATCACTAAACAGTTTTGTACTAACGCCAGAATATTCAGACGAATCAATGAAACAAAACAGCATATCCTCTAGTGTATAAAAGTGGCATCACGCTGTTGTTCAGTCACTCAGTCGTGTCCAACTCTGTGACTTCATGGACTGCAGCACACCAGGCTTACCTGTCCTTCACCGTCTCCTGGAATTTGCTCAAATTCATGCCCATTGCATCAGTGATGCCATCCAACCATCTCATCCTCTGTTGCCCCCTTCTCTTCCTGCCCTCAATCTTTCCTAGTATCAGGGTCTTTTCCAATGAGCCGGCTCTTTGCATCAGGTGGCCAAAGTATTGGAGCTTCAGCATCAGTCCTTTCAATGAGTATCAGGGTTGATTTCCTTTAGGATTCACTGGTTTGATCTCTCTGCTATCCAAGAGACTCTTCAAGAGTCTCCTCTGGCATCACAGTATGAAAGAACAAAATACTTTAAAAAGCAGTGCTGGGCCCATTGGCTGTTGCTGCATGCCTGCTCAGTCGTGTCCACTCTTTGTGACCCCGTGGACTGTAGCTCGCCAGGCTCCTCTGTCCATGGAATTTTCCAGGCAAGAATGCTGGGCTGAGTTGCTGTTTCCTTCTCCAGGGGGTCAAACGCATCTCTTGCGTTTCCTGCATTGTCAGGTGCTTTCATTATCACTGGCGCAACCTGGGAAGGGCAATTGGTTAATTACTTAGAAAATTAAACAACTCTTCCCTCTTTTCCAAACACCCAAATTCATCCCAAGAGGTCTAATAAGTAAAAATAATACATTTTTATGTATTCCTGAAATATCTGATATGGGAATGGGAAGCGACTTTTCCAAGCATAAAAAAATTATGGACATTTTGAAACACATACAGAAGTTAAGCTCAAATCTTGTTTCATCTACACTATCCCACTTCCCACCAGCCTCATTCTGTACTGATTTATTATGAAGCAAATCTCAGATACATCACAGGAGCATGTTCATCATGTAAAATATGACTTGCAAGGATGCCTCATCTCGAGTTGTAGTTTTATTTCAAAGAAATATTGACAAGGGGTATAAGTGCCGCAGTGGTAAGGAATCCACTTGCCAACGCAGGAGACACAGGTCCAATCCCTGGGTCAGGAAGATCCCCTGGAGAAGGAAATAGCAACTCACTCCAGTATTCTTGCCTGGAAAATTCCACAGATAGAGGAGCCTAGAGGCTACATTCCACAGGGTTGCAAAGAGTCAGACATGACTGAGCACAACACAGCACAAATATACTGAGAAACAGCCCAAGAAAATATATTAGAACGTCAAACAGACCAGAAGACTGTGGTTATTTTTCTCAAACATGTTTAAAATTAAATTACTAATGCAACAATGAGAAGAATACTACTAAATGACCTATATCTTATAGTTCCTTCTTATTCAGATTTATTACTCAGTTTTCTTTCTTTAGGTTGTGCCTCATTTAAAAGACAATTTTCCACAACAAATATATCAATTTGGCATTTCTAATACATGATGCTAAAGATGGAAGTTCCGCCACTGAAAACTCTCTTCTCCCATTGTACCCCACTTGGCAGCATTTGTTCTTATTGTGCTTTTTTCCAATCTGAGTTTGTTTAGCAATCCTCTTCCTACTTGAAATGCAAAGACTTGTAGTGATTTGATGATTATTATAGTTTTTAAAAGATACCTTCCAAGGATATTTGGTCCTTTCTATGGTTTCCTTGTATACAAACTCATGTTTATGGGAAAGCCGGCACTTCAACATAAAAATAAAAACAAATTAAAACTTCAATAAAGCTGTTATTGTAAAGAGGGGGAGAGAGAGACAGAAATAGTCTAGAGTCATGCCATATGTGACTCTAGACTGGATTAAGTACTAGAAGAAAAAAGAACTATAAAGGACATTACTAGGTCAATTAACTAAATTGGATTACAGGTGCCCAAATGGATAGAAATGTTGTATCATATTAAATTTACTAAAGTTGATTACTATTGTTATATAAGAGAATCACCCTATCCCTAGGAAACATGCATTGAAATATTATAAAGGACCATGATGTATGTAACTTACCTTTAAGCGGTTCAGAAATTATTCATCATATGTATATAAAATATCTATTATAGAAAAATAGATATAGACAATTGATAAGATAAAGCAATTTGATAAAATATTAGCAATAGGTAAAAGTGGGTTGGGCTTCCCTGGTGGCTCAGATGGTAAAGCGTCTGCCTGCAATGTGGGAGACCTGGGTTTGACCCCTGGGTTGGGAAGATCCCGTGGAGAAGGAAATGGCAACCCACTCCAGTACACTTGCCTGGAAAATTCCATGGATGGAGGAGCCTAGTAGGCTACGATCCATGGGGTCGCAAAGAGGTGGACACAACTGAGCGACTTCACTTTCACTTTCAAATGTGGGTAAGAGGTATATGGGTTTCTTTGCACTATTCTTGAAACTTTTCTATAAGTTCAGTTATTTCTAAACAAAACAAACTGAAAAGAACATGACTGTGATTATGATTCTCATAAAAACATCCACTCTGATCTGGCCCCTGCCTACCTTTCCAATCTCATCTTCATTCACCTGAAAGTTCCCCGGGCTTTTGTTATCCATCCTGCATTCACTGTATTTCCAGACCACTCTCTATTCTTTGTTCCTTTACAGGCTACATATACACTTTTCTGTCTGAAATGTCCTTATAAATGTTCTCTGCTTGAAAACCTTCTAATCATCCTCACTACTCTGCTGTAACATATCCATCATGATGAAGTAGGTTAGGACATCGGTTATGAGCAACAGCTTTGCACTCGGGTAGCCTGGGGCTCAACACCTGGCTCTGTGCTCTCTCCCTATCACACATCAGGCAAGTTATTTTCTGCTCTAAGCTTCAGTTGTCCCGTATGTGAAACATACACATTATGAAATATACATATGCATTATGAGTATAATTATGTATTATATTTAATTATATGAATATAATGAATGAGTATAAATAAACATATACATTATGAAACAGTAACGTTAGACTGATGGGAGTGGATGGGAAGATATACGTCACAAGCTTGGCACAGAGCCTGGCAAATTAAGCACTTGTTAAATGCTTGTTTTACCCTTGCTTCCTCCCCTTCAATAAAATAATAAATAAATAAATACCTGGCTCTGAAAATCTCAGAAGTATAGTTAGTCAAAATATATTTTACCCTTCAACTCATTTATAAATATTAGGACCTTTATATCAGACAGTTTCCAATTTATAAGCTAGGAAATCAACTTGGTTCTTTGTGGCTAGGACTTAAAGTATTTGAGAAGGAGTAGAAGGAAATAAGTGAGTTTAGAGTACTGGGGCCAGGACTTGAGAAGTTAGGTGATTATCCTGTGGGTAAAGTTTTTAAAAGGATGGGAGTGCAGTGATCCAGTTTATAACTTGAGAAATCAGTCTGAGAAGAATGTGAAACATTAACTGGGAGGAAGAGACATTAGTTTCATCAAGGCATGTTAGGAATGGGCTCAGCCTCTATTCGGGAGACAGTTTGAATAAATGCAGAGGGGGACAAAAGGGAGGAATCCTGGATGGAATCAATGAGTGGAATCGATGACATTTGACCAACCAACATGGTGGTGAGGGGGAAGGAAAACGCTCTTGGTGGATGACCAGGGTCATCATGAACTGAGATGATGAATGCAAGAGGAGGCAAAAAGCATTGTGGGAGGAGAAAAATAATAGGTTCAAATTTGGTAAGTTACAGTGAAGTAGCTGAGGGGTTTCCAAGTAGAGGTGATCAGCAGAGAATTATTAATGGATGTTTCCGTTTGAGAGGCACGAGTCCACATGCTAGAAATCAGAATGGCGTAAAACACATGGCTGTATAGAGTGTTCAGGTGTAAATACTGGAATCACTGTGCAAAACTTACAGTACCGGGGATAATTAGCAGGAAGGTCTAAAAATATTAATCTGCTTAACCTTAATGATTACATTAATATAACAGTTAAAGCTCCAAATCTAGACATACCTATGTGTTACTGGAGCCCACTCCCCCATTTTTTTCTCCTCTAGCAGCAGCAGCACTTTCTAAGGAGTATGAAATTATGAAAGGAGTGATGTTAGAATGGATTCAAATCCGAGCCTAGCCAGTGATTAATCTGAGTGACATTTAACAAATGCCTTAATCACTCAGATCCTCAGTTTCTTCACCTTTGGAGTTGTATAGCAGTGGTCACCTTAAGGTTGCTATGAAGGGAGGCAAAAAACATAGTGGTCAAAAACATGAGTCTCCCAAAAAGAGACTGTCTTGGGGTTGAATTCTACTGTGCCATTCATTAAGCTGTGTGACTTCAGTTAAGTTTCTGAACCTCTCTGGGCCTCAGTTTCCTTACCTGTAAAAAGGGATACCCTTTCCTTTGCTGTTTCTGAATTAATCAGTGACTAGGGCCATGCTTCCCAGTATACCACTCTTCCTGCAGAGAGAAATGAAGCACCACCCCAAGAACAGGGTGAAGGTGCAAGTCAAGGACCACAGAAATTGTTACCAGGTGCCCAGAAGCCCAAGGTTGCACTTAGGAAAAGAATTGCATTTCTGGCAAAAAGAAGAATGATTCTATTGTAACTGTCATCTGATCAGGACTGGGCAGGAATAGAGGTCAGTGTGGCCTTCCTGGTTCAGAAGAGTGTAAATGAGGGTTACACTCTGAGTGTAATACAGCTGGAAAGGTGCCTGAAGCCCAGGTTGTCTGCAGATGGTCATACTCCACACCAGGGACTGAGCAGGACTCTTGATGCTCACTCCAGTGCTCCTTTCTTCACATAATACAGATGGGCTCAGATTTGCTGAAAAATACTGTAGTGGTTCTTTCTTTTCTGAGGAAAGGAAATCAGAGATCTACTGCTAAGTTGCTTCAGTCGTGTCCGACTCTGTGTGACCCCATAGAGGGCAACCCACCAGGCTCCTCTGTCCCTAGGATTCTCCAGGCAAGAACACTGGAGTGGGTTGCCATTTCAGAGATCTGAAAACGTACCAATTACTTGGGCATTATGTTTTACATTACACACAATAAAGCGCTTCCCAGGTGGCGCTAGTGGTGAAGAAACTGCCTGCTAATGAGATCCATGAATTTCATCCATGTCGGGAAGATCCCCTAGAGGAGGGCATGGCAACGCACTCCAGTATTCCTGCCTGGAGAATTCCACAGACAGAGGAGACTGGTGGGCTACAGTCCATAGGATCACAAAGACTTGGACACAACTCAAGTGACTTAGCATTCAAACTCATTAAAAAAATATATGTGGTGATGACAATATGTTTGGCTTAGCATTAGACACAACTTTGAAATAAGAACGAAAATCCACTGAAAGAATCATCTGTGCATCCTCCTATTCTACCATCCTAGCTTCACCCCTAAACATATCTAATTCCTCATCCTTTTCGTGTGGGGCAATATTTTTTTACATTTCTACCTTTACATGTACTGCTTCCTGTGCCTGGAATGCTTTTTTCTTCATAAATTAACTCATCTGTTCAAGTTACTAGGTTTTCTGTGTAATCTACTCGTTTCAATTCTAGTCTTGTTGGTTTTTGCAAGAGGAGTCTGGTAGGCTACAGTCAGTAGGGTCACAAAGATTCCGACACGAATGAGCAATGAACATATGCACACACACACACACACACACACACACACACTCTATGGCACTTAACAGACTTTATTTGGATGTGACAGTGTCTTCAGCCAATAATGATCTCCTTAGAAATGTCCCAAGCCTAACGGAGTGCTCAACACAAGCACTTCTCCCGTATTTTTACAGAATTAGAAATGAGATGAAAGCAAAGGAATGGTGAACAAGGGATTCACTATGTAAGTTACTTCCAATAGGAAGAGGCCGACTTTGGATGGTGGGTTAGCGAATCGTTATAAAATATTTAAAAATAAAATTTAAAAATTCTGTGTTACTAAGGCACAGTAACTAAAAATTACTCACATGAGAAAACTGACCTATTGTTATCAGTTACACTACAAAGGTTGCTCTTTGACTAAACTGTCCACATGTTCGCTCCCTGCATTGATAAAGATGTAAAGTTGAAATGGGCAATTAAAGGTTAAATCTCTCTTTCGCTTAGTGGGCCTGATTTTTACATTAAAACTCATGTGTCAGTAGACATTGCTTTGGCTGTGAGCACTTTATTTCCTTCCGTTTTTAGCAGGAACAATACGCACTGGGTTAGAATATTCCCTATTTCTGCTTTATTGACTATGCCAAAGCCTTTGACTGTGTGGATCACAATAAACTGTGGAAAATTCTGTAAGAGATGGGAATACCAGACCACCTGATCTGCCTCTTGAGAAATTTGTATGCAGGTCAAGAAGCAACAGTTAGAACTGGACATGGAACAACAGACTGGTTCCAAATAGGAAAAGGAGTATGTCAAGGCTGTATATTGTCACCCAGTTTATTTAACTTATATGCAGAGTACATCATGAGAAACGCTGGACTGAAAGAAACACAAGCTGGAATCAAGATTGACAGGAGAAATATCAATAACCTCAGATATGCAGATGACACTACCCTTATGGCAGAAAGTGAAGAGGAACTAAAAAGCCTCTTGATGAAGGTGAAAGTGGAGAGTGAAAAAGTTGGCTTAAAGCTCAACATTCAGAAAACGAAGATCATGGCATCCAGTCCCATCACTTCATGGGAAATAGATGGGGAAACAGTGGAAACAGTGTCAGACTTTATTTTTCTGGGCTCCAGAATCACTGCAGATGGTGACTGCAGCCATGAAATTAAAAGACGCTTACTCCTTGGAAGGAAAGTTATGACCAACCTAGACAGCATATTGAAAAGCAGAGACATTACTTTGCCAACAAAGGTTCGTCTAGTCAAGGCTATGGTTTTTCCTGTGGTCATGTATGGATGTGAGAGTTGGACTGTGAAGAAGGCTGAGCGCGGAAGAATTGATGCTTTTGAAGTGTGGTGTTGGAGAAGACTCTTGAGAGTCCCTCGGACTGCAAGGAGATCCAACCAGTCCATTCTGAAGATCAGTCCTGGGATTTCTTTGGAAGGAATGATGCTAAAGCTGAAACTCCAGTACTTTGGCCACCTCATGCGAAGAGTTGACTCATTGGAAAAGACTGTGATGCTGGGAGGGATGGGGGGCAAGAGGAGAAGGGGACGACAGAGGATGAGATGGCTGGATGGCATCACTGACTCGATGGACAGGAGTCTCAGTGAACTCCGGGAGTTGGTGATGGACAGGGAGGCCTGGCGTGCTGCGATTCATGCGGTCGCAAGAGTCGGACACGACTGAGCGACTGGTCTGATCTGATAGAATATTCCCTAGACTTGGTTATTTGCTGACGTGAATGGAAGGTGCTCATTTTTGGTTCCCCCATCACCACTGCAAAATAGCACGTATTTATTCGGCGCCGAGTTTTACACAAGGACTAACAGCGAGGAGTCAACAAGGCAACACCACCGACTTCGACTTACAAGGGGTCCGTGGCTTTTCCGAGGAAACACTGGGCCAGTACCCGAGCGCTAACAGCCCCTCCGCGTCTGGCCTGGTGGCGGTGACTGAGTTCAGGTCTTCGGATTCTCCAGACGCGGGCGGCTGCCCGAACCAGCCCAATGGGGCTTGGACGCCGCGCACGGACGTTCGAACGCCGTCCCTGGGGCCTCAGCCAATGGGGAAAGCGGGCCGCGAGGCTACGCCCAGCCGTCGGTGACGTCACGGCGACGCCCAGGGCGCGCGGGCTCCTGGGCGCCTGGGCCTCCGCCCCCTGACGTCGGGTAGCTGCTGTTTCTTGGGCTCCGTGCAGGTTGCTACTTAGCCAGGTCTTGTGCCTGTCGCTGCTTTCGCCATCTGCTCCATGGCTTTTGTAACCAGGCAGTTCGTGCGCTCCATGTCCTCCTCCTCCAGCGCCGCGGCCTCGGCGAAAAAAATCCTCGTCAAGCACGTGACGGTCATCGGCGGTGGGCTGATGGGCGCCGGCATTGCCCAGGTGGGCCGTCCGCGGGCACCTCTGCCCGCTCGTTTCTCTGCCCGTCCTGATAGGAAGGCGCTGGCGGGCCGTGACACGGAGTGGAGTGTCCGGCCCGAGGCCAGCGCCACGGGAGTCTTCATCCCGACCCTCCCCCGTGTAGTTTGAAATTTCTGGGCCTGTGGGTCTCCACTCCTCCCAAGGTCTAGTGTCTTTGGGCCGAGCCTCGGTTTCGGGGTTTGCTTCCCGAGACCCGGACTGCGATCACTTTTAATTTTATCAGTTATTCTGCAGTCGTTAGTCAGAGCAGTTTTCTGCTCTCCTAAATGGTCTTTCTCCCCTCCGAGTGTTTGCTTGCTGAAAAGAATAGTAGTCAGCACTTTTGTAGCATTTTGTAGAGTTACCCAATCGGAGCTTGTGAGGCCCTGAGACTTCACTAACAGCTGCACGAGATGTCTTTGACCCAGTGCCCTCTGGCGCTGGGGAGACTGGGAGAGGGGGCGACTGAGGGCTCTGAAGAAGCCTCTAATCTCGCTGCATCTGCAGGACTCTGCCCGGTTCCAGCTGAGCTGTGATTCAGGGTCAGGTGTGCAGTTATTACCTAGGTCCTGGGTTGGGAAGATCCCCTGGAGGAGGAAATGGCAGCCCACTCCAGGATTCTTGCCTGGAGAATTCCATGGACAGAGGACCCTGGCGGGCTGCAGTCCATGGGGTCACAAAGAGTCGGACACGACTGAGCAGGCGCGCGCGCACACACACACGCTGTGATTCTTGTATTTTTACTTACTGATATTTAACGGTTATTTTCTAGATCGGATCAGGTAGCCGTGATTTTCATAGCTTAGCTGATAATATTCTCAGCATTTCAGCCCTTTGCTACTTGTATTGTGGGCGGGGAGCATTTATCTAATTTTTCTTGGAGGAGTGATCATGATAGAGTTTAATTTTTTTTTTTTTTTTAGTGTCTGTTTCTAGCTGCAGCGTCTGTTTTCTGTGCTTCCTTTTTAGAAAAAAATTTTATTAGTAATACCTTAAAGTTTCCTACACTGCAGGTTTTTTGCAACATATTAATTTGAGAGCAATTTCTCTTGAAATCTGTATTTCATTAATGTTTTACCCTGAGATGCTCCTGTTTCTTCTCAGATCACCCTGTTTATTGTGTACATGCCTGGTGCTGGGTTCTGGAATCTTTATTATATGTGAGGTGGGAGGAGTAAGTCCCTTTAACCTTGAAAGTTCTACACTTTATATACTACATGATACTCAAAAGAAAGTTTAGGTTGAATGCCTTTGTATATCCCTGCTCCACCCAAAGCTCCCTGTGCCATGAGAGAGAGATTTATCCTGGGCAGGTATAAAATACTATATTTGCTTAAAAACCTGTAAACAGCATCTTAGTGGCAAGATATTAGAGCCTTGCTGCTGCTGCTGCTGCTATGTTGCTTCAGTCGTGTCCGACTCTGTGCGACCCCATAGATAGCAGCCCACAAGGCTCTGTCCTCCCTGGGATTCTCCAGGCAAGAACACTGGGGTGGGTTGCCATTTCCTTCTCCTATACATGAAAGTGAAAAGTGAGAGTGAAGTCACTCAGTCGTGTCCAACTCTTAGCTACCCCTTGGACTGCAGTCCACCAGGCTCCTCCGTCCATGGGGTTTTCCGGGCAAGAGTACTGGAGTGGGGTGCCATCGCCTTCTCTGATTAGAGCCTTAAGCTCCCAATAACAATACAGGAAATGGGTTAGAAACTACAGTTGATGGTCCCGTCAAGACATCAGTGGAAGAGGATTAGAAGCTAAGTTGCAAGTGTCACTTCAGCTTTTGTACAAATTCAAGTTGCTCCGTTCTTGGAATGTTGTATCCATTATTGGCCAAAAAAGAGTGTTATGTAGTACAAAAATGCACACAGGTAGAACCTTAAATTATAAGTATGATGTCGGGGCTTTCATCTGAGAAAGAAGGGAGGAGCTTGTGCAGTTCAGACTTGTAGATCACATCCTTGCATAGTTGGACCAAGGTGTGCCTTTTGAAACCGAAGGTGTTAAAAAGAAAGCTGTTTACCCCTCAGAATGGAAATATAATGGAACTGTCATTCAAGAAGTTGATAAAGACCAAAGATTTAAGTAATTCTGTCCTTACATAACAAGGTTTAAAAGAGCCTCAGCCACTGTGGGTGGCAGTTTTAATCCTGTGGAGGGGAACCACCCTTTGCTGAAGAATATCTCTGTGCCACTTTCTGCCAGTCGGTTGGCTTTGATCTGTTTTTGCACTCTACCCTAGATCATGCCATTTGAGGCAGTGGTGCCTCATTCTTTATGCTCCTTGACCTACAGCTTTTGGTACTGGCTAAATCTGTTTTGCTTATTTGGTGCCATAGACTTCTTAGTTGCTACATCTTGACTGTAGATTGTATTCAGTTCACTGTGGGGAGCTGGGATGGCCTGTGCTGGCCTGCCTCACATTGGCAGTACTGATATGGGAAACGTGCTTCTGTGCCTTATTTTACTAATCTCTGAGGTAGGAGCAGCCTCCGGGAGAGTGAAGGGATCAAATGGATTAGCACACATCAAGCCCTTAGCACAGTGGCGTTTAGTAGGAACTTGAATGTTAGCTGTCTTGAGGGTTATTACCTTTATGGCGTTAGCCTTGTCCTTTTGTCATTGTCCCCTCACAGCATTCCCATCTCTGATCTTGCTGCTGTGGTAGGACTGTAATATTCAGATGGAGAGTGTTGGTTGTGCTTCTGTCCCTTCTTGTTTGATCTTCAAGGTGAATGCCAGTTGGCAATGCAGTTTGTTATGGGGACCTCTGAAAAGAGGGAAGGTGTTTTTTATCCTCTTCAGTAAAGCTTTAAAAGCATAAGCACAAAGTAACACCTAAATTACGCCCTTAATTTGCATTTAGCTTCATTCTCCAGAACTCTTTCTGAAGTAGTTTAAATTTTAATCAAGGTGTAGTTCTATTTACATTTTTAATACTTTAAAATTTTGTCATTTTTGGCATGTGTTCCAGTTCATGTTGAGTAGGATGAAAAAAAAAACAAACCCTAGATTTTGTGGGAGCCTGACACGTTTCTCAAGCAATTAAGCAATTTAAGACAAGTGAGTTCTGTGTTTAATAATATGAAGTTGATCAGAGTACAGACCATATGTATATTTGTTTTGTCCAAGAGTTCTTTGCCTGTCATTTTTTTTTGCTTGTTTTAAATTAAACACACACACACAACTGACTCATGGTTAATATTTAAGTAAGATTAACTTGTTTTGTGTGTTCACACATTATTCTTACTTGGGTCTGATTGCCAGTTTATCTTCAGCTGGATATTTAGGCCAGCAAAGAAACTTCCACCAGTAATTGACCCTTGAGTAGGGGATGGGTTGTTTTTTGCTTTGTAAAGAAGTGGAAAAGGAAGAAAGTTATTAGCTGTGCATTTCTTCAATTTGTAGAATGAGTTTAAGCTTCGCTTCCTGCATTGCCTTTTTTTCATATAAGGAGCTCAGAGAGTTTATGGCTTTCATTTAGTTACCGGTGGGCAGCCAGTGGGATTTCTGGGAATGACATTTCAGGAGTGGACTTCTTGGCTTTCTGATTTACCTTGCTTTTAGTATGCCATACTTTGAGGAAGTGAGAATTGGCATCTTGAAGGGGGTTGGAGCTGGGTTTGCACCCAAAGACTTTTTTTTTGGTCCCTCTTAAAGAGCAAAAAGTGCACATTTTTTCTGGGGAGAACTCCTTAGGCTGTAAAACAGGATGGGGTTGGGGGAGCCGTATTCTAAACTACAGATATATGTTTCCCTGACGTTGTATTACTGAGGACTCAAGTGGGTTGGAAGTCTCCTCTCTCGGCTCTGCATTGGTTCACCCATCTCTTTTTCCTGCCCCCCAACTCTGACTTTTCTGATGCTGAATAGAAGAATCATCAGAATTGCTTTGTGTTAGTTAGCTTTACTTTTCCCCTGTTGCCTCAGTGAGTTTGCCTCTGTTGAAATTTGCTTGAAAGCAGAGCAGGGGCCTAGGAGAAGTTTTAAGATCTCAGGAGCCTGGCACCATCATTAAGTTGTAAGCTCTCCTTTGGGACTCAGACTTCTTTATGGAGGGAATAGTTTTATTCCCAGGTGTTAACTTTGTCCTCAGGCGCATGGGGTGTGTTTGTCGTGAAGTTCTTTCCTCACTTCTTGTGTTGACGCTCGGTTCTTAATTGGGCTGTTCTCTGATCTCCATGATGTATTGGGGACAGTAAAATAGCTTCTGTCGACATGTTAGTCTTTGGACTTGGGGTGCGGCTGGGGATACTCTAGAAGAGGTAGGGCTGACAGGGAGAAAAATGAATGCCATGGAATATGTTTGGACATTGTAGAGCAGAAATGGTACCTCGGTCAGGTTTTGGGTTTTCTCTGCTGTGTCCTGGATGCACCTCACAATTATCTGCCCCTTTCTTGAGTTTCTAATTTCATTTCTTCTTCCTCCCTCTTCTCCCCAGTTCTGCCTTAGGCACATACCTCACTGCCTAGCTCTCCTGGAACCACAGGCAAGTAATGCTGCTGGTCGCTGTGCTGTATCTTCCTCCAGGATATGCTGAGTGTGTGATGGTTTCTGCTGAGTGTGATTGGAAGTGTGATTGAAAGGCACTTAAGGTGCCTGCTGGATTTGGGTTCCAGCCCTTCTCCTCCTGGCTGTGAGAATCTCGAGCGAGTCTCTTAACCTCTCTCCGCTTCTTCCCTTATCAACAAATAGTGTTACTTCTCTTAGTGTTCTGAGGGAGGAAATGAGCTAAGTGCTTAGAACTGTACTAATGTGTTCAGTGGAAGCTGTTTAATAATTGTTAGCTGCTTTTATTTGGTGTAGATCCATCAGCTCTAATCTGGTGAGGATTTCTCTTATTTTAGATTCTTTTAGCAATGCTAAAAGATCTGATAGTCAGCTTGGGAGAGTTCAAACAATTCTAAAGATTTTAAGACTAATTGTGTGGGTTGTTGAGAGATAACCTTAGTGCTTTCTTTACTCGTATTTGGTTATTACAGTAAGTTCATACTCAGAGCATTTAAATCTGAGCCTGGCACTTAAAAAACACTACAGATGTATGTGTGTTTTGTTCACTTTTTTTCTGTTCTGAGTACTTTAATGTCTCTGTCATTTCTTGTGACCGTTATAATAATCATCCCAGCAGAGCTGTCACCTGGGTTCAAGGGTCAGCGGCAGAACTAAGGCTGGAACTCAGGTCTTTGACTTACCGTTCTGCTGGCTGGAGATTCCTGTGGCTGAGATGACCACCGTTCTGCATGTACCTTTTGGCCTCTACTGTCTTTGGGGAGAAGTGTGGCCTCCATGGTCAAGGGGATCTGTGGGTGTCTGGAGTCAGCAGTTAGCATCTTGTCCTTTCTTCAGCTCCAGATTTAGCTGATCATCTCCATACTCTGCTACCATCTTTCTGCCCATAATAGACTCAGACTCCCCTGGCATGACTTCTTTGTTCTCTCCAGCTTTCCCAGAGAGCTTCCTCCCTCTGTGGTTGACCTTGTGGCCACCTCTGAAGATGGGGTTGCTGTCAGAATGTCCACCATTCTGCAGAAGGCTCTGAGGAATGCTCCTGCCCCTGTTCTTTCCTTTCTAATTCCTAGAACAAGGATTGATACCTGAATTGTTGAGGAAGCATCTTAATTGGTTCATTTCAGCAGAATCTAACAGAAGAAAAAACCCTCCTAATAACCATTGCCATATTAATCTTCCTAGAGAATAGTTAGGATCTGCAGCTCTCTTCTCTACTCAGAAAGTATCCATTCTGGCAATGTCCTTCAGAGATTCTTAATATAATTGAGAGCTGGTTGATACCACTGATGTGTCCGTCTATCCCATCTCCTTTCCAGAATTTGTGGGAGATGGTGTGAAGAGTCCAGGAAGAGAAGTTATTCTTTCTCTCCATCACCAAACCCAGATGCTTACTGAATTTTTAAAAAAAATGTGTATTTAACAGACTCACTTAAAAATGGAGGCACATTCCTTTGGCTTTTTAGAAATAGTTTTTTAAGTATAAAAATATAAGTTAAAAAAAGAGGCGAACCAATGAACTTAACGGTTTTAAGGATAAACCAGCTGTGGTGGTGCTTGAATGCTTCAACAGAATGCCTTTTTCTGATTGTTAAAGTAAGTGAACACAACTGGTATTGATGGCAAAGTTCAAGGCATTGCATAACCGGAGATAATCATGAACCCAGACTTGCCAGCTCTGGGAGATGCAACTGATTTATGATTTTTTTCCTCCCTGGATCACGTCCTGAGAACCCAAGGGCAGGTCTTAATGCAGAGGTGCAGCAGCCTCAGGGGAGCAGTGACTCAGTGTACTTATTCTGGGTGAACACTTCCTCTGGGTATCGAGAAGTCAGAATTTGGTTGTGGCAGAGGGTACATAAAACTCAGCAGTTTTCAGAGTGAGTGTAATGTTGAAATGTAGCCCTCCTGTAGTGTAAAGGCTCATGGAACCCCTCACTGGACCAGTTGCTGCAATTCTCACAAATTGATAACTCAAGTAATAATTCAGAGAAGGGGCTTCAAATCTAGTGGTATGTTTGCAAAAATATAGAAATCCTGCACACTTCTGCTTGGCATGTTTCCTTGGCCCTGGGACTGGAGTACTTGGGCATTTTGACAAGTGTGCTATTTACTGGGCCTATTTTTATAGCTCTGAAGCATCCTTGTCCAAAAATATTTCCCTCTGGCTAAGCCTGCTTTCCACCAAAGCTAGAGGAGTCAGTTGGAGTTGAGGACATAGGCGTCAAATACATTTTTTTTTCCCCGTTGCAGACTTTTTGTCCTCAAGGTCTTGTAGTCACTATTGTATAAAACTAGAGTCCTCAATGGGTCTTCAGTGGGTTGATTCAGATTATTGGTACTCAGGTTAAAGTGCCAGGGAAAGTCCTCCTTATTTATTGAAAATATATCTATGGGAGATGAAAAAGGATCGCTTATTTTTGTGATCTACTCTTCCACTCGGAAAGTTCGGAATAATTCATTGATTAATTTGAGAAAAATGAGTGTGATTGGTTTCCTTGCATCTAAGACATGTGAAATTCTTTCCTAAGTAAGAACCTTCAGTAATGTAATTTTGAAAACCGGTCGTCAATATCACTGTTACGAACAGTGTTGATAAGTGGATACAAACCACCCCCAAGCTTGTTAATGTTGCAGAGCAGCGCTGTAAAGCAGTAGGTCTCACGCCTCGACAGGGACCATCGTGGTGCTTGAGCTTTAGCAGAACTGCTCAGGCTGATTCTAGCCCTGCCTGGGCCGACCTGCACAGCACAGTTGCTATCCACAGTCATGGTCCTGTCTTTTGACACACATACGTGCATGTTTCTCTTGGGTGGAATTGCTGGATTACAAAAGATGAATATATTCAACTTCAGCAGATAATGCTGAACAGTTTTCCAAAGTGGTTATATCAGGTTAGAGTTCTGCCATCAGGGTGTGAAGGTCCTCCTTGCTCTATGGGATTATGTTGTTGTTCCTTTAGTCATTCTAGTGGGTTTAGTGATATTTCATTGTATTTTTATTAGAATTTCCTGTTTACTAATGAGGTGAACCCCTTTTCATATGTTTATTGGCCATATATATTCTTATATAATGTCTTATTAGATTTCATTCCTATTTTACTGTTGTGTTGTACATTTTCCCCTAATTGATTTGTAGGAAATGTTTATGAATTCTGATTATGAATTCTTATATGTATTTCAGATATCTTCAATTTCCTGCATTGACTTTAATTTTCTTTGTGGTTACCATCAGGCTAACATATAATAACTTGTATGTGTAACAGTCTGTATTCGATTTAATAACAACTTAAGTTTGATCCTATTTTGATGCTCAACATTAGTAACCCTCCTTGGTTTATGTGTTTGATGTCACGTTTCATACTTTTTTATCTTGTGCATCCCTTAACTATTCTATTCCAGTAGAACTATTCAAAACCCTAAAGCATGATGCCATCAAGGTGTTGCATTCAATATGTCAGCAAATCTGGAAGACCTAGCAGTGGCCACAGGACTGGACCTTTTCTTATCCCAATTCCCAAGAAGGGTAGTACTGAAGAATGTGCTAACCATCAGACAATTGCACTCATCTCTCATGCTAGTAAGGTCATGCTTAAAATCTTGCATGCTAGGCTTCAGCATTATGTGAACCCAGAACTTCCACATGTCCATGCTGGGTTTAGAAAAGGAAGAGCAACCAGAGGTCAAATTGCCAACATTTGCTAGATCATAGAGAAGGCTAGGGAATTCCAGAAAAACATCTACCTCTGTTTCATCTACTGTGCTAAAGCCTTTGACTGTGTGGATCATAATAAACTGTGGAAAGCTCTTAAAGAGTGGGAATACCAGCCCATCTTATCTGTCTCCTGAGAAATCTGTACGCAGGTCAAGAAGCAACAGTTAGAACGCTGTATGGAACAACTGATTAGTTCAAGATTGAGAAAGGAGTATGACAAGGCTGTCTGCTGTCAACCTGTTTGTCTAACCTATATGCTGAGCACATCATGAGAAATGCTGAACTGGATGAGTTACAAGCTGGAATCAAGATAGGCAGGAGAAACATCAACAACCTCAGATAAGTGGATGATAGCACTCTAATGGCTGAAAGCGAAGAGGAACTAAGAGCCTCTTGATGAGGGTGAAGGAGGAGAGTGAAAGAGCCAGCTTAAAACCAAATATTAAAAAAGCTAAGATCATGGCATCTGGCATCTATTTGCATTGCAAATGGAAGGGGAAAAGGTGGAAGTAGTGACAAATTTCCTCTTCTTGTGCTCTAAAATCACTGCAGATGGTGACTGCAGCCATGAGATCAGAAAACAGCCGCTTCTTGGTGGGAAAGCTATGACAAACCTAGCCAGTGTGTTGAAAAGCAGACACATTACTCTGCCGACAAAGGTCCGTATAGTCAAGGCTGTGGTCTTCCCAGTGGTCATGTAGGGTTGTGAGAACTGGATCGTAAAGAACGCAGAACACCAAAGAATTGATGCCTTTGAACTGTGGAGCTGGAGAAAACTCCTAAGAGTTCCTTGGACAGCAAGAAGATCAAACCAGTCAACCTTAAGGGAAATCAGCCCTGAATGCTCATTGGAAGGACTGATGCTGAAGCTGAAGCTCCAGTATTTTGGTCATCTGATGTGAATAGCTGACTCATTGGAAAAGTCCCTGATGCTGGGAAAGATTGAGGGCAGAAGGAGAAGAGGGCATCAGAGGATGAGATGACTGGATGGCATCACCGATGGGATGGACATGAACTTGGGCAAACTCTGGGAGATGGTGAGGGACAGGGAGGCCCGGCGTGCTGCAGTCCATGGGGTCGCACGGAGTTGGATACGATTGGGTGACTGAACAACAACAATAACCCCTTAACTAATTATAGTAATCATTTTTTTTTTTAAACTGCTTTTTTTTTTTTTGTATTTAACCATTATCTGTTTTTTTTTTTTTAATTTTATTTTATTTTTAAACTTTACATAATTGTATTAGTTTTGCCAAATATCAAAATGAATCCATCACAGGTATACATGTGCTCCCCATCCTGAACCCTCCTCCCTCCTCCCTCCCCATACCATCCCTCTGGGTCATCCCAGTGCACTAGCCCCAAGCCCCCAGCATTGAACCTGGACTGGCATCTCGTTTCATACATGATATTTTACATGTTTCAATGCCATTCTCCCAAATCTTCCCACCCTCTCCCTCTCCCACAGAGTCCAAAAGACTGTTCCATACATCAGTGTCTCTTTTGCTGTCTCGTACACAGGGTTATTGTTACCATCTTTCTAAATTCCATATATATGCGTTAGTATACTGTATTGGTGTTTTTCCTTCTGGCTTACTTCACTCTGTATAATAGGCTCCAGTTTCATCCACCTCATTAGAACTGATTCAAATGTATTCTTTTTAATGGCTGAGTAATACTCCATTGTGTATATGTACCACAGCTTTCTTATCCATTCATCTGCTGATGGACATCTAGGTTGCTTCCATGTCCTGGCTATTATAAACAGTGCTGCGATGAACATTGGGGTACACGTGTCTCTTTCCCTTCTGGTTTCCTCAGTGTGTGTATGCCCAGCAGTGGGATTGCTGGATCATAAGGCAGTTCTATTTCCAGTTTTTTAAGGAATCTCCACACTGTTCTCCATAGTGGCTGTACTAGTTTGCATTCCCACCAACAGTGTAAGAGGGTTCCCTTTTCTCCACACCCTCTCCAGCATTTATTATTTGTAGACTTTTGGATCGCAGCCATTCTGACTGGTGTGAAATGGTACCTCATAGTGCCTTTTTTGTCTTTTAACATTTATACTAGCTTTATAAATGATTAATCTACCACCTTTTTTATATATGTTTACCTTCCTAGTGAGATTTATTCTTTCATATGTGTTCTTGTTACTAATTAGTGCCCTTTCTTTTCAGCTTAAAGTCCCATTAACGTTTCTTGTAATACAGATTTAGTAGTGTTGAACTCCTTCACTCTGAGCTTTGCCAGGGAGAATGTTCTTGGTTGGAAGTTTTTGTTTTTGTTTTCAGTACTTTGTATACATTGTGCCACTCCCTTCTGGCCTACAGTGTTTCTGCTGTTGGTCTTAGTGGGGATTCCCTTGTGTGTAGCAAGTTGGTTTTCTCCTGATGCTTTTAATATTTTACAACATTAATCTTTGTCTTTAACTTTTGACATTTTAATTCTAGTGTGTCTTGGTGTGGGTCTCATTTAGTCAGAATCCAGGAAGAGGAGCTTCCCTGGTAGCTCAGCTGGAAAGGAATCCACCTGCAGTGCAGGCGACCTTGGTTTGATTCCTGTGTTGGGAAGATTCCCTGGAGAAGGGATAGGCTACCCACTCCAGGATTCTTGGGCTTCCCTGGTGGCTCAGACAGCAAAGAATCTGCCCTCAATGAGGGAGACCTGAGTTCGATTCCTGGGTTGGGAAGATCCCCTGTGGGAGGAAATGACAGTTCCTGCCTAGAGAATTCCCATGGACAGAGGTGCCTGGCAGGCTGTAGTCCATGGGGTTGCAAAGGTCAGACATGACTGAGAGACTAAGCACTAAGCACAGGAGTAGGGGAGACGGCACTTAAATGGATGATTGTGACACAGTGTGGTGGGTGCAGGGGTAGGGGAGTGCAGGGGTATTACCGGAACGTGGAGGACTCCTTGCTTGGGACTCGGAGGGTCTTGGGGGTGGCAGTGCTTAGTATCTGGAAGTGATACTTGGGCTTTGTTAATGAGGGAAGTTGGGGAGAAGGTTGGACAGTACAGAGGCCTGGAGGTGAGAGGCGATAGCAGCTGTAGGCACCTATACGCCTTGTGGCAGTCTCTGGCAACAGTGAGCAGTGTGTCTGGAGAGGAGGTGGCTCCCTTTCCTGGAGGGCCTTGAGTGCCATGTGTAGGAGCTTTTATTTTGTGATCACCAGGAGCCATTGAAAAGCTTAGTTAGTAATATAGACAGAAGTACCTTTTACAGAATTATCTTTTGGATAGATATGTGATCTTAGGTGAATAATATTTTTGCTTTAGTTGCTGTGGCTTTTCTCAGTAAAATGAAGGTATGTTGAATTAAAGGTTTTTGTGCGTTGTATGTGGTAAAAAAAAAATACATAAAGTAAAACTTACTTGAAAAATGTACAGTTCACTAAATAGACATTTCTCCAAAGAAAACATACAGATGGCTAACAAACACATGAAAAGATGTTCAACATCACTCATTCTCAGAGAAATGCAAATCAAAATCACAATAAAGTACCATCTCACGCCAGGCAAAATGGCTGCTCTCCAAAAATCTATAAGCAATCAATGCTGGAAAGGGTGTGGATACACTGTTGGTGGGAATGCAAACTAGTACAGCCTCTATGGAGAACAGTGTGGAGATTCCTTAAACAACTGGAAATAGAACTGCCATACGACCCAGCAATCCCACTGCTGGGCATACACACTGAGGAAACCAGAATTGAAGGAGACACATGTACCCCAATGTTCATTGCAGCACTGTTTATAATAGCCAGGACATGGAAGCAACCTAGATGTCCATCAGCAGATGAATGGATAAGAAAGCTGTGGTACATATACACAATGGAGTATTACTCAACCATTAAAAAGAATACATTTGAATCAGTTCTAATGAGGTGGATGAAACTGGAGCCTATTGTACAGAGTGAAGTAAGCCAGAAAGAAAAACACCAATACAGGATACTAACGCATATATATGGAATTTAGAAAGATGGTAACGATAACCCTATATGTGAGACAGCAAAAGAGACAAAGATGTATTGAACAGTCTTTTGGACTCTGTGGGAGAGGGCGAGGGTGGGATGATCTGAGAGAATAGCACTGAAACATGTATATTATCACATGTGAAACAGATCGTCAGTCCAGGTTCGAGGCATGAGACAGGGTGCTCGGGGCTGGTGCACTGGGATGACCCAGAGGGATGGGATGGGGAGGGAGTTGGGAGGGGGGTTCAGGATGGGGAACGTGTACACCCGTGGCTGATTCATGTCAACGTATGACAAAACCACTACAGTGTTGTAAAGTAATTAGCCTATAATTAAAATAAATTAAAAAAAATAAAAACTACAAATAAATACTATAACACACATCAGCTTGGAAAAATTAGAAAAATCTGATAAAGTGTTGGTAAGGATATGGAGAAACAGGAAATTCATGTTTCCTGTTGTTGGTGGGAATGTATCAATAGATTAGTGTAACTGTTTGGGAAATGCTTTGGCATTTATCTAATAAAACTGAAAATATGCACATAAAAAACTGTACAGTTCAGTGGCATTTAAGTACATGCCCGTTAAATAATAATCGCCCATCTCTCCTCCCTCAGCCTCTGGTGGCCATCCTACTTTCAGTCTCTATGAATCCGACTGTTCTAGATTCTTCGTATGAGAGAAATCACTCAGTATTTGTCCTTTTGTGACTGCTTTATTTCATCTAAAAACCTTAAAGGTTTGTCTGTGTTGTAGCATGTGTCAGAATGTCTTTCCTGTTTGAGGAATAATATTGCATCGGGATATTTTTAGTGGAGTCATATTCCGTTGCATGTCTGTAGCACACTGTCTGCCCGTTCATCCATCAGTGGACACTCGGGCTGCTCCCACCTTTTGGTTATTGGGGATGCTGCCATGAACATGGTCTGCAGCTATGTGAGAGTGTTGCTTCTAAGTCTGTGTTAGAGTCCTTTTGGATATATATCCAGAAGTGGAATTCCTGGATAATGTGGTCATTATTTTTAGTGTTTGGAGGAACTCTTATAGCATATTCCACAGGGACTGCATCAGCAGTGTGCAGGAGTTCCAGTCTCTCCATATCTTTGCTAACACTTATTTTATGTTTTTTGTTTTTGTTTCTTTTTTTAAAATAATAGCCATCATAGTAGGTCTGAATAGATCAGAGGGTTTTTGTTTTGAATTTTAATTGGAGGCTAATTACTTTACAGATCAGAGGTTTTTGACACTATACTCTGATGGACTTTAGGGTTAGGAGTTCAGTGCGGTTCCTTGGTGGTTCCCAAACCCCTCTCTCCTGACCTATGCTTTATGTATTGCTCTTCTGTATACATTCTTAGGAGGAATAATTTCATGGCTAAAAAGCCTGAAAACGGTTGCACTGATTCTCCTGCTGTAGTAATTGATGATCTGGATTATCTGTAGCTAATAAAGCTGAACAGTAAATAATTTTCCCTCTCTCTCACCTTGCAGTAGTTGAGAAACTAAGGTGCCTCTCACCCTCTCCTTGCTGTGATAGGGAAGAAAGCTACACTGGAGGGAAGCCTGTGTTGTGTGTCTGCCGCCATCCCTGCCCTGGCTCCCACGTGTCCCTCACAGATGGACGGGCACACACAGGGTCTGCGTGTCTCTTTGCCCACAGCCCCTTTGATAAATGGTACAGGGCACATTGACATGCTGGAGGAAATGAAGCATCAGTCCAGTTTTGAAAGTACAGAGGTGGTCATATTACGTGGCAGTTGCCCTCTAGTTCCCCTTTGCCTGGCATCTCCACCACCAGTGCCAGAGAATGGTTGATCTGCCCACCAAAATAATAGAGAGATTTTTGTGGTTTTTTTTTTTAATCTGGTAATTGACTAAAGAATCCAGTTATTCTTTTTTTTTTTCTGTCTATCCTTTTATATGTGTGATTTTTCATAATTCTATTAATAACTTGATTATGTAAAATTTGTTATAAAGAGTTTCTAGTAGCAAAACCAGTCATGATTTCTTGAGAACTTATTCCTAAGATAGTTCACAAACTGAAGCTTTTAAAAACTAGATCTATTATTCACCCATTCTTTTCATGAAGATTAAGTGTGCCTTTGTGCCAGACATTGAGGTGGGTGAGAGGTAGTATGTGGTTGCTGCCCTTGATTTGCTCACCATCCAGAAGAGGCACAAGTGTGAACAGCTAACGTCATGAAGGCACAGATGCCCTGCTTGCCATATCTGGGATGCCACCTGACACAGATGAAGGTTTTAGTGGGTTAAATACCTTACCTTAAGATACAGCCTTTACACACTTAAAATATGATGTTATAGATATATGGGATATATCTTCTTAGGTAAGGAAAAAGGGACATTAAAAAGTATGTGTTTAAAAAAAGGCGTATGTATGTAACTGCACTACATATATGTGTATGAAATTTGCGTTTACTGGAAATTTTGGTTGGACTGAAGTTCAGAGTATGACAGAACTACCCTATGTTTGGCTTTGTGGTCACAGCTACTTCGGATTCTGAAGAAGTAGACGATGTGGCAGGTCTTTTGAAAAGGTCTCTAGCTATTATTCAGTATTTTGAGTTCATCATCAAAAGCTGGTGTTAGTTAATTTTTCCATGTCTAATTTATCTTTCACATATGGAATTTCTCCTACATCGTCATTGGTTTATGACCTTTATTCTAAAATTCGTGAGATTTTTTACAACTTGAAATCGCTTACAACCATTTGTTTTTTATTTCTCTCTTATATTCATGTCCTGGGGTTTGGGCTGCTGTTAACATAACTGAGTGATCATTGGTAGCTGTGACTCTCACCAGCTCCACACTGTTTTTTTCCCTATGTTTAGGGTCCTGCAGGAAGGACCTGCTATATCTGTAAGTCAGTAGAGCACAAAGGAGCGACTACCTGTGTTAGAGGTTGAGAGAGCATTCTCCGAGGGAGAGAGGGCTGGCATCAGGGAGGCGGAGGCGCTTCCTGAGGGAGGGAACCTCAGGGCCGGGTTGTGGAGCCGGGAAGCAGCCCAAGGAGCATTGTGATGGAGCTGGGGGAGGGCACAGGCTTGGGTCACCCTGCTCTCGGCACCTGGTGGTGAGCAGTGAGTTACCGGACAAGACCACGTACAGGTGATGAGTGGCAGGGGACACAAGGACCAGATCAGTGTCGCCACTAAGGCATTCAGATCTAAGAGCAGAGGCCACGTGGCACCTTTGACTGGTGTCAGGCAGCCTAGTAACAGCAGTAAAAATCTAGCTGTAAGGTTTAAAACAAGAAAAAGCACATTCATTTGGGGAGGGTAGCTTTTGAAAGGGGCCTTAAATGATGGATAGAACTTCTTTGGATGTAATTAGGGCTGAGGCTAAGAAAAAAGTGTTGTCCAGCAACTCTTGTGACCCTCAGGATAGTGGCAACATTAATGGAGGCCAAGAGAACCGGTTTTAGGGTCACAAGGCATTGACTGCAGGCTTCCCAGGTGGCTCAGTGGTAACGAGCCTACCTGCCAATGTAGGAGACCCAAGAGACACAGGTTCAATCCCTGGGTCGGGAGGATCGCCTGGAGGAGGGCCTGGTAACCCACTTCAGTATGCTCGCCTGGAGAATACCATGGACAGTGGAGCCTGGCGGGCTGCAGTCCATGGGGTCACAGAGTTGGACACGACTGAAGCGACCTAGCATGCACGCACATGGCATAGACTAGCTTAGGACAGAATGTGCTGGTGTCACACCTAGCTGGAATTATGAGAATGATTAAGGTTCCAGAAAGAAAAGATGTAAAGACAGAGAAGAATACTGAAGGCAGAACCTTGAAAGATACCTTTGAGAAGATTGAGAGAATTAATATGGCTAAAAGGAACAGATAGAGATAAGAAATGGGAGAATTTCAAAAAGGAAGGCTTAGCTGGCAGCGAGTGGGGCTGTGGGAAAGTAGATGAGGCCAAAGAACAGGCGCTGGCTTTAGCGCCTGGAAGGCCTTTAATGCCTTCTTGCTTTCAGCAGTGCTGGTGCTCGTACAGCTGTGTCCCCTGGTGGTTGAAGGGCTTTTGTAGTGAAGCAAAGGTCAGCTTCAGGTGGCTAAGGAAATTTGTGGGTGTTCCCCCTGCTTTTTAAATGAAAAGGGTTCCTAACCTGTTTGTAAAAATGCAAGGACACAGAAAAGAAAACCTGAAAAGGGGCAATGAAAACCAGAAAGGGGGCAAGTCGTGAGAAGATGTAATTTTAAAGGCAAAGTAAAATATTTTCCTTTAGAGGCAGTACTTGGATCTATGATTAAGCCTTGGACCCTTACAGAAGGAAGAAGGGGCCTGCCTAGAATAAAATCATGAAGCTGTTGTGATATACTGGGCACTGTTCTGGGTGCCTAGCATATCACATGTTCTTTAACTCTTAATCCTCTCAGCAATTCTACTGTGTTAACTCTTTTAATCCTCTCAACATGTATTAACTCTTTTGATCCTCTCAGCAACTCTTCTGCTCCAATTTACATGAGGAGACAGCCTTTGAGAGTTAAGGAATTTTTCTGTCTCATAGTTGGTAGACAGGCTCCAGAGTCTGGCTCTAGCCCAGTTCAGAGCTGTTTCAGACTGTTCCCCTCGGACCCAGCCACGCCTTGCAGGGTCAACAGCCAGCATGTGAGCTCGGGATATGGGCAGGCCTAGCTCCAAAGCCCCTCACGTCTAGACTTTGTTTACAGTGTCTCCCCCAAAGGCTATTATGAAGACCAAATAGGATGATTTATGAGGAGTGGAAGCTCTCTGAGAGCAGGGGATTTGTTTTGTTCATCACCTTGTCCCGGGGCCAGGAACAGGCCCTGCATGGTTGTTGAGTCGAGAGGAGGGAGCAGTAGTGACGGGAATGAATGCAGAGCTGTGCCCAGCATGCTGCGCTAAGGGTGTTTCCAGGGGAGCTCAGGTGTTGGGGCGGTGGGGCAAGAGTGCTCACCTCAGAGAAGCCAAAGCTTTTGTGTGGCCCTCAGTCATTTGGTGCAAAGCATTTTGAAATAATCTGCATTTTTTTCACCCAAACTACTTGAAAGCTTCCCCACTGTCCAGATTGTTTGTATATCCCAGTACAATTACTTGGCTTCCAAGAAAAACACAGCACTTCTTGTTATGTTTTTTCTGGCCTTAGCCTTCAAACCAGCATGTAGCTGAAGCTATGAGTGAAGATCTAACTACTGGCCATGCTTAAGGTTGCATCTGCTTATTGAGCCAGTCTGGGAGGCAGTCATGTACCTTTCAGGTCTGACATGGATTACATGGGGACAAGGGACAGGCTGCCTGCATCCTCACTCTATCTTGACGATAGCCCATAACAGTAGGGAGGAATACCAGCCCCACTTGGAGTAGATGAATAAAATCAGAACATTGGACTCATCCCAGGAAATGTTGTCAGGTGTCTAATACATACCAGGCAGTGGGCTACCTGTGGTTTGTTTGTTCATTTACTTATTCAGCAAATATACATTGAGTGCCTGCTGAAAGGTTGTTGTTGAGCCATGAAAGACACTGGGATTCTTGGCCTCTGGAGGAGAATAATTCTATCCAGGGCCAGTGACGAGGCTTGATTGCTCAGAGCTTTTGTGTAATAAAGTTTTATTAAAGTATAAAAGAGATATAGAAAGCTTCTGACGTAGACATCAGAAGGGGGCTGAAAGAGTGCCCCTCTGCTAGTCTTTAGCCGGATGTTATATAGCTACTAGCAGTCTGCTAATTGGAGAAAGGAAACGTCTCAAAACTCAGAGACTGTCACCAAGCCCCTCACCCACAACACGCGTTTTGGCATAACATTGGCAGAAGGTGGGTTGTCCGGGGCCATTAGGCAATGGTAAATACATAGTTCATTAACATAGCTTAAGACAAATATTTCCATAGGAAAAACGCATTGGTTAGCTCAAGGTTTGAGAAGTTAAGTGCAGGTAGAACCATGTGTTGTCATGGCAACCCAGAAGAACCCTCTTTTAAAATTTGTGTAGAGAAGGGGAAGAAAATCTAACACTTGTTTGTTTCTTCCTACTGGTTAAGAGAGAGAGAAAAAAATGTCTGACACTTGCAGCCTATTTCCTCTGTTTGGAGACCCCTGGTCTTCCTGCCTATTACTCTCTCACCACCATGGACCAGGCACTGGGTTTGTGAAGATGAATAGACAGGAAGTTACCCTCAAGATGTTGCCAACCTTGTGTCTCTTGGGTATGTCTGCAAACAAATGATTCTAAGGGAAGTTCTTTAGGTTGGATTGGGTTGCTGTCTACAGGTGGGTAGAATGAAAATACTGCTTTCATTGAAATTGCTTGAAGTTGTGCTGAAATGGTAGTTTATTGCTATGCAACCAAGAACTTCATCATAAAATGGATAATGTTTCGAGAATTGTATCTTTTTCACCTATATTTTCTCCATTCAGTCTTAATTGTATCCCCTTTGGGTGGGGTGGTGGTGGTGTAGTTTGTTTGGCCATGCCGTGCAAGCTTGTGAGATCTTAGTTCCCTGACCAGGCTTTGAACAAAGGCCATGGCCGTGAAATCTGCCCAGAGTCCTAACTGCTAGACTTCCAGGAAGTTCCCCACTAGCCATGTCTACTTTGGGTTTAAACTAGAATATCTTTTTCTGCCCATGGAATAGCAATACTGTAAGATTTCCTTTGTATTTTATTGAAGCTTTATGAGTAAACCAAGATAAGGAAAGCTGAAGTAGAAAGTGTTTAAAGGGATAACCATTTAGAGTATACAATTATTGCTTTCTCAGTTCAGTTCAGTCGCTCAGTCGTGTCCGACTCTTTGTGACCCCATGAATCGCAGCATGCCAGGCCTCCCTGTCCATCACCATCTCCTGGAGTTCATTCAAACTCACGTCCATCGAGTTGGTGATGCCACCCAGCCATCTCATCCTCTGTCGTCCCCTTCTCCTCCTGCCCCCAATCCCTCCCAGCATAAGAGTCTTTTCCAATGAGTCAGCTCTTCGCATGAGGTGGCCAAAGTACTGGAGTTTCAGCTTTAGTATCATTCCTTCCAAAGAATACCCAGGGCTGATCTCCTTTAGAATGGACTGGTTGGATCTCCTTGCAGTCCAAGGGACTCTCAAGAGTCTTCTCCAACACCACAGTTCAAAAGCATCAATTCTTTGGCGCTCAGGTTTCTTCATAGTCCAACTCTCGCATCCATACATGACCACTGGAAAAACCATAGCCTTGACTAGATGAACCTTTGTTGGCAAAGTAATGTCTCTGCTTTTCAATATGCTATCTAGGTTGGTCATAACTTTTCTTCCAAGGAGTAAGTGTCTTTTAATTTCATGGCTGCAGTCACCATCTGCAGTGATTTTGGAGCCCAAAAAGATAAAGTCTGACACTGTTTCCACTGTTTCCCCATCTATTTCCCATGAAGTGCTGGGACCAGATGCCATGATCTTTGTTTTCTGAATGTTGAGTTTTAAGCCAGCTTTTTCACTCTCCTTTCACTTTCATCAAGAGGCTTTTTAGTTCCTCTTCACTTTCTGCCGTAAGGGTGGTATCATCTGCATATCTGAGGTTATTGATATTTCTCCCAGCAATCTTGATTCCCGCTTGTGCTTCTTCCGGCCCAGCGTTTCTCATGACGTACTCTGCATATAAGTTAAGTAAGCAGGGTGACAATATACAGCTTTGACGTACTCCTTTTCCTATTTGGAACCAGTCTGTTGTTCCATGTCCAGTTCTAACTGTTGCTTCCTGACCTACATACAGGTTTCTCAAGAGGCAGGTCAGGTAGTCTGGTATTCCCATCTCTTTCAGAATTTTCCAGAAATACTAGTCTAGGCATTTTAAAGATCCCACAATTGTAGAAAATGTTCGAGGCAATTGAGTTAGGGAAAACAGTTAAGCTAAGTTCCTACAAGAGCAGCCTCTTTAAAGACTGATGAGGCACTGTGCGCTGAGGGACGTTTTGCAGAGTGAGATGTGATCAGTGGTGCATTGGGAAGGTCTGTCTGCTACCTTTCTGACACTTGGCCCCCGATATGGGAAAGTAAACAGACATTTTGCACACACAGTAACTTTGACATGGATCATTTGACGTGCACTTCGTTCTTCCAGAACATTGCCTAGAGGGCTTTGATTTAATAGCTGAGTTTGGCTGGTGTCTGCATACTGTATCATCTCCAGTGTGCCCATGCAGACGCGGGATGAAGAAAAGCAAGGACTGAATTGCCCAGTGTCTCCTTATGGGTGGGAGTGGGGGTGGGGGAGCTGGGGGTGTTTATCAGAGGACTTTGGATAAGTCCTCATTTAGGCTGAAAATACTTCTTGGCCATGGATTTTCCCAGTTGAATTTTAGTGTTCTTGTAAGTCTGTCTTGCTTCACTTGAATTTTTGAGGGTTGCTTCATCTCTTGGATTGGTTCTGTTTGCAGTTTTTTTAAAAAGTAATTTTAAGGGGATGGCATCATAACTTATCTGCAGCATAACCAAAGATGCCCTGTGACTGTCACAGTCACACACGATTACAGTAACTCTGCAAGTGGCTTTCTAGGGAGATGGCGTGATCCCCCCTACCTCGCTGGCTCCGCTCCACCTCCTTAAGGCTAATGCCTTATTCCTTGGCAGAATGGCATCTTCCAGGTGTACTCCTTTTGGGTACAGAAGGTGTACCCAGCCTTCTGAGACCTGATTCCTGACAGAGTTCTTCACCATGTGGCTTTTATTTTCTTTGACGTCTGACATACGGAGCTTTGTATTGTTGAGTGTTTTTTTTTTTTCCTCCCGTATTTTCTCATTGGGATTTTAAAGTTTCAAAACAAAAGGACACTGCTTTAACTTTGTCTTTTTATTTCTTTGGCCACTCGCTGCAGCTTCTGAGATCTTAGTTCCCAAACCTGGGATCGAACATGTGCCTCCTGCAGTGGAAGCACAGAGTCCTAGCCGCTGAATCACCAGCGAAGTACCTCTGCTGTCTTTCTGTGTCTCTGTTGCCTTCAGCTTCTTCGCTTGTTCCAAAAGTGCTTGAATCTTCCTCCCCAAACCCCTGAGGGGAAAAAATGCTGAGTGATGCTGGAAGTGGAAGTGAGGGAAAGTGTATTGGGACTGGGCAGGGAGGAATCTGAGGAATCCTGTTTGGCCTATTCAAAGGATGAGCTAGGCAGAGGTTAAGAGGAGGGTGAAAATCACTTGTGTTTTTCCAGAGGGTCCGCCACACAGAGGAGCGGAGACAAAAACGGAAGGTCCCCGAGCCAGCACCTCTGCTTGCCCCGTGCTGGACAGAGTTCCCCACCGGTGGCCATCATACCTCCCTTCAGCTCACTAGAGATGCAGAGCCAAGAGTCTTTACTGGGGCTGGTCTCACAGGCACCCTCTGCCTGGCCAGTGCCAGAATTTCAGACTCTGGGAAGGAAAGCAGGTGTGAGTGTGTGCCTAAACTGTGCAGACATGAACCCTCTCCACATGTCCCTTTCCAGACACCAGTTGTGTAACTGTGGGCTCATCTCTTGATCTTCTTGTAAGGTTATTTTGAGAACTGTCATCCATGTTAAGGATTTAAAGCAGTGCCTGAGGAGAGGTGTGTGTTTAATTTCTGTTGGCTTATTGTTATGTTTATGTGGTATTTTGAGTAGAATAGTGCTGGAGTTCATGTAGAATATGCAACTCTACTGGGTTTTGTTTGTTTGTTTGGCGCTGAGCGGCTTGCAGGATCTTAGTTCCCCAACTAGGAACTGAACCCAGGCCCTAGCTGTGAGAGTGCCAAGTCCTGACCACTGGACTGCAGAGAATTCCTGTCTACTAATTTTTTTTAATTTTTATTTTTTCTTGCTTTTTTTTGGTTTTTGTTTTGTTCTAGGTTGCTGCAGCAACTGGCCACACAGTAGTGTTGGTGGACCAAACAGAGGACATCCTGGAAAAATCTAGAAAGGGAATTGAGGAAAGTCTTCGGAAAGTGGCCAAGAAGAAGTTTGCAGAAAACCCCAAGGTGATTTCTTGTCATCATTATCTTCAAGACCAGTTCTCTGACCACTTCACATTTGTGAGAGGGTTCTGGCCTTTGTTTGCTTTTTAAATGTTTGAATTGAAACTTGAGGCCAATAAAACAGGCCTAACTTTAGGCCAGCATAATAACATAATCACTAAATATTCCACGGGGACTGATAACAGAACAGGAGACGTAAATAGCCATATTGTTGGTTCTTTTCACCTTTTGGCTATTGTGAATAGTGCCCTAGTGACCATGAGTGTACTGTCTGTTCAGGCTCCTCTTTTCAGTTCTTTCACGTATATGCCTAGCAGTGCAATCACTGGGTCATACAGCAATCCTAGGTTTAGCTTTTTGGGGAACTGCCAAACTGTCATCCTCAATGGCTGGACCATTTTACATTCCTACAAGTAATGTACAAGGAGGTTCCAATTTCTCCACGTCATGGCCTACAATTATTATTGTTATTTTTGTAACAGCCATCATAGGAGGTATAAAGTGGTATCTCATTGTGATTTGGGTTTGCATCTTCTTAAAATCTAGTCATCTTTTAAAAATCAGAGGAGCAGGGGAGGAGATCATTTTATGTTCTCCCTAAAGAAATCTGAGCAGTATGTATCACAGCAGGTTAAGCTCTCCTTCACATGTCCTCACTGGTCGCGATAGAGAGGAGCATGTTATGACGAGGGTCTGGTCAGGCGGGATTTGAAGAGGGCCAAGGGGAAGCAAGGACAGAGTGCGCGGATCCAGATGACCTGCACTTTTTACCCCGCACACTTCTGCCAGTTGTCCCTCTTTGGGCCGAGGCTCTGGGCCCCACCCTGGGGGTAAGAAGGTGGCATCCGTTCTCAAGGTGCTTCGCTCCTGACTGCCACTCCTCAGGAGTCTGGTCTCCTGGTGTTTCCCGCCTCTGCCAGGGACATGCCTGAAGGGTCAGCTTCCGCTTACTGAGTTGACGTAAACTGTATTCACCTAGCTCTCCGCTGATAAGGATAGTCGCCACTGGCTACAGGTGGCTGTTGAGCACTTTAACTGTGGCTAGTCCAAACCAAGGTGCATTGTAAGATAGACATCAGATTTCAAAGACTGAGTAGAAAAAGAACACAAGACATTTCTATATTGATTACATGTTGAAATGATAGTAGCTTAGATATCTTAGGGTTAAATAAAATTAATTTTACCTGTTTTCACGTGTTAAAATGCAGCTGATAGAAATTTAAAATCAGCTACCATCTTGCATTACATTTCTATTGATCAGCTCTGATAGTTTCTTTTTAACTTTTTATCTTAAATTGTAATATAGCCGATTAACAATGTTGTGATAGTTTGTGGTGGGCAGCGAAGGGACTCAGCCACACATACACATGTGTCTACTTTCCCCTCAACTGCCCTCCCACCCAGGCTGCCACATACCATTGGAACAGCTCTGAGAATTATTTATTCTTTGATGATCTTGGATGCCTTTTCTGGACCGTTTTGAATCCTCATGGGCAAATTATATCTTGAAGTAAAATAGCAGCTAATAAGGGGACCACTTGTCTCTGCCTTGATTGAGATCTATTTGTGGAAACCTGGAGGTACAAATGAGGAAAAGACAGGACTGTACGCTCTTCTAGGGCAGAGGCTGTATCTGGCCT
This sequence comes from Bos indicus, assembly GCF_029378745.1. Lineage (NCBI taxonomy): Eukaryota > Metazoa > Chordata > Mammalia > Artiodactyla > Bovidae > Bos > Bos indicus. Next base: position 18,016,043 of record NC_091765.1, on the reverse strand, counting down.
GTGCTCTTGAACTACCAGTTGCCGGCACATGATGGGTGACTGTTGGTTGGTAAACAACTGCTCAGTCTGGCAGCTCTTCCCTGCCTCCTGCTAGAGGGGAATAGTCAGCACCACCTCTCAGACTCACAGATGGGGCTGAGAGCCACTTTTACCCTTTTCTGGAAGACAGATCACAGGCTTCCAAGAAGTCTGTACTGTCATGGAACAGTACATGGCTGTCTGTTGACACAGAGCAGATAAAACAGGCCAACACCGACGCTGTGAACAAACAGCTTAGTAACCTGAGCAGAGCCGGCTAAGAGTTTGAAAGGTTATGACTGGCACACGACAGTGTGCTGACCAGCACTTGGGATCGTTCACAGGCTGATTCTTGCCCTAGGGTCCAGAAGCACATTGAGATGCCATCTACCCTAAGAAGAGACGTAGAGAGTTTATTTCTCGGGATTCCAGGGCGCGTTCAGGTTGTCTGGGGTGTCCTGCCCTGTCCTCGCCCTCCCGCTTGCCCCCTCTGTGGCACATTGACCATTTTCCAGCGAACCCAGTGACCATTCTCTTCTGCTTCCCCCACGGCATTAGGGCGCTGATGAGTTTGTGGCGAAGACCCTGAGCAGCATATCGACCAGCACGGATGCAGCATCTGTGGTCCACAGCACAGACTTGGTGGTGGAGGCCATTGTAGAGAATCTGCAGATGAAGAACGAGCTGTTCAAGAGGCTGGACAAGTTTGCCGCCGAGTACGTGATGTCTGGGAGACCTCGTTGGTGCTGGGGGCTCCCTTCCTGGTGCTTGGGCTTTCCTCCTGGGAAGGAGTCTCCTGACACTAAGACTTCTTTTTATTACTCTACAGCTGTTTCCAGAAGAGCCAACACTGTTTCCTTTGTTCTCCATCCTCCACCCCCAGTTTGCTTCCTGAGGTGTGGGCTGTCCTGAATCTGATCCTTGTCCCCAGAGGAGGGTAGAGTTTTTCCCTCGTGAATTGGAGGGTCCATCCAGGGACAGGTCTTGGTCTCTCGCAGCGTCTGTGTCATGGCCCCTCCCAGGCCAGAGGGTGGAGGCACTCCGTCACGTCCCTAGATGTCTGCTGAGCAACCTCAGGGCAATTTGGTGTGTCCCCTCTTTTGGATGAAACCAACAGAATAATGTAATTGAAGGGAATGCTTTCTGTTTCCATGGTTTTCCAGGGTCCTCCTGCTTTGAGCCTTCTGTGGGTTAAGTCAAAACAATTGGGGTCCTTTAAGGAGCACGGAGTTGTTACCCAGCTTCCTGGCGAAGGGTGGGCGAGGAGAGCGAGTGTCGTGCAGGTCAGACGCAGGGCCCCTGGCTCAGGACTGTCTGTGCGGCATCAGCGAGCCATGCACATGTGCAGCTCTAGTTCTGCCTGTGACTCCTGGTGGTGTTGGCTCCTGACATGTTCATTCATGCTCATCTTGTGGGTTGCTTGGCCATGCGCCACCCGTCTTGATTGGGACTCAAGTCAGATTAAGATTATATGACAACAGTAATTCTTAGGCAGTCACCAGCGAGCAGTGGCTAAAGAGAGACACTTGCATGCTGGCCTGCTGGCCTGACGGCCCTTAGGGCAGTGTGGCCTGGTGACCCTGACAAAGAGGAGAGGCCTGTCTTTCTGTCCCCCGTGTGTCACTCAGCTGATCAGCATGCTTACGTACTTTACAGGCTTCCCTGGTGGCTCAGAGGGTAAAGTGTCCACCTGCAATGCAGGAGACCTGGGTTCGATCCCTGGGTTGGGAAGATCCCCTGGAGAAGGAAATGGCAACCGACTCCAGTACCCTTGCCTGGAAAATTCCACAGATGGAGGAGCCTGGTAGGACTACAGTCCATGGGGTCGCAAAGAGTCACACATGACTGAGCAGCTTCACTTCTCTTAGGGGCTGTAGCACCATGTGACAGAAACCAGACTGTCTTGGTTAGGGGTGTTGGCTAAAAAGGTTTTTTTCTTTAAGGAGAAGCCCCTTTGCCTGGCCTTTAAATCAGCCAACTTGGAAGTTGTTGAGAAAGGTCACTGTTCTCGTGCCTTAAAAGTGAAGTGCTATTTATGTAGGAGAGTGTTATGCCCCTGTTTTCCTCTAAGAGTTTTATTGTATCTCGCCTTACATTTAGGTCTGTATTCCATTTTTAGTTTATTTTTGCATACAGCATTCTAATTTTATTCTTTTACATGTAGCTATCCGGTTTTCCCAGCACCACTTACTGAAGAGACTGTCTTTTCTCCACTGTATATTTTTGCTTCCTCTGTCATAGATTAAATGACCATAGGTGCGTAGGTTTATCTCTGGGCTTTCTGTTCTATTCTGTTGATCTATAAATCACAGCAAGATCATTTTCGATCCACCTCCTAGAGTAATGAAAATAAAAACAAAAATAAACGGGACCTAATTAAATGTAAAACGTTTTGCATTGCAAAGGAAAGTATGAACAAAATGAAAAGACAACCCTCAGAATGAGGAAAAAGTACTTCCATAAGATGTTATCGTGTCCGACCCTTTGTGACCCCATGGACTGCAGCCCACCGGGCTCTGCTATGTCCATGAGATTTTCCAGGCAAGGATACTGGAGTGGGTTGCCATTTCCTTCTCCAGGGGATTTTCCCGATCCTGGTATCAAACTCAGATCTGCATTGCAGGCAGATTCTTTACTGTCTGAGCCATCAGGGAAGCCCTATGAAATGTTGACCGTCCAAAGTATACAGACAACTCAAGAAGTAAGTAAGTGTTAGTCGCTCAGTCATGCCCGACTCTTTGTGACCCCATGGACTGCAGCCCACCAGGCTCCTGCTCTGTCCATGAGATTTTCCAGGCAAGGATACTGGAGTAGGTTGCCATTTCCTTCTCCAGGGGATCTTCCTGACCCAGGGATCGAACCCAGGTCTCCTATACTGCAGGCAGATTCTTTACCGACTGAGCTACAAGGGAAGACAACTCATGAAGCCCAATATCAAAAAGCCATTCAACCCAATCAGAAAATAAGCAAAAGATCTGAATAGATGTTTCTCAGAAAAGGATACAGATGGCCAAAGGCACATGAAAAGCTGCTCAGCATCACTAATTATTAGAGAAATGCCAATTAAAACTAAGTGAGGTATCACCAGTCAGAATGGCCATCATCAAAAAATCTGCAGTCAGTGCTGGAGAGAGTGTGGAGAAAAGGGAACCCTCTTGCACCATTCTAGGAATGTAAACAGGTACAGCCACTATGGAGAACAGTACGCATGCTCGGTCCCTTCAGTCATGTCTGACTCTGCGACCCCATGGACTGTAGCCCACCAAGCTCCTCTGTCCATGGGATTCTCCCAGCAAGCATGCTGGAGTGTGTTGCCATTTCCTCCTCCAGGAGATCATCCCAACTCAGGAATTGAACCCCCATCTCCTGTTTATCCTGCATTGGCAAGAGGATTCTAGAACAGTTTGGAGGTTCCTTAAATAACTAAAAATAGAGCTACCATATGATCCAGCAATTCTACTCCTGGGCATATATCCGGAGAAAACCATAATTCAAAAGATACATGCACCTCAGTGTTCATTGCAGCACTATTTACAATGGCCAAGATATGGAAGCAACCTAAATACCCATTGACAGAGGAAAGATAAGGAAGATGTGGTACATAGATACAGTGAATCCTACTCATGAAATGGGTCAGTGTTTTTCTATCAGTGTTTTTAAGTTGAAGTATACCAGCTCAGTGGTAAAGAATCTGCCTGCATTGCAGAAGACCCGGGTTTGATTCCTGGGTTGGGAAGATCCCCTGGAAGAGGGCATGGCAACACACTCTAGTATTCTTGCCAGGAGAATGCCCGTGGACAGAGGAGCCTGGCGGGCCGCAGTCCATAGGGTCGCACAGTCGGATATGACTGAAGCAACTAAGCAGCAGCAGCACAGTTAGTTTACAGTGTTTGACTTCTGCCGTGCAGCTCGGTGACTCAGTTATACATGCATTCTCCTCCATTATGGTTTATCGTAGGGTGCTGAATAGAGCTCTCTGTGCTGCACTGTAGCACCGTGCAGTTTACCATCCTCTCTGTAGCATCTCACATCTCTAACCCCACCCTCCCATCCTGTCCCTCTCCCAGACCCTGCCCCTTGACAACCCCTGGGCTGCTCTCTGTCCATGATTCTGTTAGTTTCCTAGCTTGGTTCGTTTGTGTCACAGTCTAGGTTCCACATGGAAGTGGTACCATGTGATACTTGTCTTTCTCTGACTGACTGGCTCAGTATGAAGATCTGTAGGTCCATCCATGTTGCTGCAGATGGCGTGATTTTCTCCTTTTTTGTGGCTGAGTAGTATTCCATCACGCGGCTACACCAGTGTACACCACCAGCCCAGCAGCTGCTTCCGCAACCTCACTCTTCTCTGCTCTTCCCACATTACTGGTTTCTTCTCCCTTCCCTTCTCTCCTCCCACTCGCTCCTGATTTCAGACAGATTAGAGTACTGCCTTTTGGGCACGCGGGAACACCCTAACCTGGTCGTAAGGGATCACCGCCCTTCCTGTGCTGTGGCCAAGCCCTTGTGGTTGCTGTTATTAGTAGAGTTAGTGTATTTATCCACAAGGTGGTGCTGTGGGAAAGCTGATCAGTGTTGCCCATCTCTGAAGACTTGCCTGTCATGCCTTTGGCACCCCACTTGACTGAGGTCTTTAAAACTCAATTTGGTTGAAATCGGCATGGAGTTTTTTAAATTAATAATTTAATATTTTATATACACAAAAGAAGATGCTACTGCTTCTTAAGGAGATTTTATAATAAGAATAGGGCTTCCCTGGTGGCTCAGACGGTAAAAATTCTTCCTGTAATTCAGGAGACCTGGATTTGATCCCTGGGTTGGGAAGATCCCCTGGAGAAGGAAATGGTTGGAGTGGAAACCCACTCCATTATTCTTGCCTGGAGAATCCCATGGACAGAGGACCCTGGTGGGCTGCATTCTGCGGGGCTGCAAAGAGTTGGACACGACTGAGTGACTGACACTTTCACTGCAATTAGAACGCGTTGAGCCGTGTTTATCATGTGTATACACGTATCCTTCCTTCCTCAAACCTACCAGTGTAGCCTTAAAACTTCTTTTGGGCCATGTTGGCTTCCTTCTGTTTTCATTTCAATTCCCAATCAGTGGGGAAGTAAAGCTTTTCATTTGAGGGGAGATGATTTTAGTTCATGTTGGATGTTTCTCACGGAGGATTCGGGTGTTTCTTCACAGTTTTCGTTTATTCTGAGGGTCTGTGGTGCGTCCTGTCTTTCCTCAGCGCTTGTTCACTCGCAGTTTCATCTTGTGACTGCTGTTTTTGCCTCCTTGTGTTCTTCACGAACCATATAAACTAAATAATGCAAGTAGCCAGTAGAAACTTTGTTGCCGAAAATTAAGGAAGGATTAGCAAAGACTAAGCAGACTTTTGGAGCAGGTAACTAGAATTTAAATGAAGCAGGTCACTTGATTTCAGCCTAATGTTAATGAAGTTGTGTCTTTTCCCTGACTGCTTCCAAAGATGGGACTCATTCCAACACCCCAATGTCTTTCTCTCCACAGACACACAATCTTTGCCAGCAACACTTCCTCTTTGCAGATCACAAGCCTAGCCAATTCCACCACCAGACAGGACCGATTCGCCGGGCTCCATTTCTTCAACCCAGTGCCTTTGATGAAGCTTGTGGAGGTCAGTGTGGTCTGCTTGAGTGCTTGCTCTGCCCGCTCTCAGCCCTGCTTCTGAGTGGGGATTGCACTCCACCGGGAATTGTAGTGGGAAGTTGGCAGGTTGGTTGTGCTTGTGCTTGGGTTTCTCTAGCCAGTCTCCTTTCAGAGCCAAAGGAAGAAACAGCACCTCATATCTAGGAAGGCCCCTGGGCTTTATTTCTCTGCAGACCTCTCTTTTGACCAGTGGTGTCCAGGAGGGCTGTTACCTGTGTGGAATATCACTTATTGTTTATGCCATAGCTGATGAGCAGTGCAGAGAGAAGCATCAGATTGGGAAGGTGGTACTGAAGATCACTGGCCTGATGAGCCCACGTAGGGGAGAACCACACGTTCGTGTTGTCTTGTCCAGGCTGGATGAGGAATTTTATTAGAAGCCTGGTTTCCTCCCAGAGCCTCTGTATTACACTGTCCACTGTTGCTGGGTCACACTGGTGTCAGCTCCGGTGACGGGGCCTTTGTACTGTCCCCACAGAGGCGCAGCTCCTCTGTGTTGTGACCACAGCTATGAAGCAGCTCCTCAGAGCCTCGAACCTCCTGACCTCGGCCCCAGGAGGCGGAGGGAAGTGGCCGGGAGGGCTGTTGGGCTGCTGCTGCCACTTGCTTGCTCGAGACTCAGGTACAAGGGAGGTGGAGTCACAGTAGATAATTTGCACTGAAACGCTGCAGCTTGCCTTTTATAGAGGGGCTAATTACAGAGTCCAAGGAGCAGCTTCTATTAAAACAGCATTTGTACTGAGCTTGAGGAGTTATTGCCGTGCGAAGTGTGGGGGCTGTGGACCCGGGCAGACCTGCAGAGACTAGCCGGGGCTCCCTGGGGGAGAGTGGAGATGTGGTCTCCCACTGCTGCCTGCTCCAGGCCCGCTTCCCTCCGGCGTCCCCTTGTTTCTGCCACCTCCTGATGCTCAGCCCCTCCCCTCTATAAGTATTAGCATCTAGTTTAAGGATGACTAAATTTCCCTACAGTTTTCTTTCAGGGACTACTCTGAACCATCCTATGATAGGAATTCTCTCTTCCACTAACATTGCTTCTTGGCTTCTAATTTACTGCCAATCTCTAAGGCTGTTTTTGAAGAAGTTGAGGAACGAAAGGGGCACAGGGAATAGAAGAAAGCGTTTTTCCTAATGCAGGAAAGAGCAAGGAAGTGAAATGAAATTTTCCACGTTTTCGGTTACTATGTCATGTACGTACGTGTTTTGAAGATAAAGACATATTCCAACTCTAATAATGTTTTCAACTGCATTTACCTGATAGTGTCCATTTGTGTCTTTGGAAATATGGTACATTGATTATTAATAGTTAATGTTTGACAAATGTTAACATTTTCTAGAAAATGTTTTCTAAAAGTGCTCTCTTTATGCAACTTTTATTTTTTAACTTGAGCATTCGAGTGTATGTCCCTGGTGGTAAACACCAAAATGAACTGTAAGTTGAGTGGCTCTTTTCCTGTACTTGGGACTGGACACATTTATATGTGTATATGTGTAATTTTTCAGACCCTGTGTTGGAACAGAGTATCTGCAGCACATTGTTTGTTGGATGAATGAATAAGTATGCATTCGTCCTGTTAAAAACAAAACAAGACTCTTTACTGTTGACTCCTTTAAGTCACCAAATTATTTTTAAAACTCCCTGACTCGCAGCCCTTGTCACGGCCCAGTCTGTTTGGTCCAGATGGAGGTGATGTTTCCGCTTCCTCTTGAATAATCCTCAGGTTGCTGTTTGATTCGTGGTGTCTGCAGAGCAGTATCGTGCCATCCTTAACCCCCTCTTAATGGTGCCTTTGGTCTGTTTTCACTCATTAGCTTCCCTCCGTGCCATAGCATACCAGCACATCCCAAGCCGTGATCACGTTAAAGCATGAATGATAATGCTAATGACTCTCTTCATTCATATAGCGCTTTCCATCCTGCACAGACACTATCTCATTACACCACACAGTCCCCTTAGAAGAGAGGGGATGTGTCAGATGTCGTCACCCTGTTTCATATGCGAAAGCGGAGGCACCAGGGCTTGCTTTGACTCACCTGAGCTTACATAAAGGGTCTGCTGTAGAAGCCAAGCCTGTTGGCTTTGACTCTCATTGAAGTCCCTTAACTGGCATTTCAATTACATATTTAACTTATATAAATTTTTCTGGGTCTCTCTTCATATGCTGAAATCTAATTCCTGACAGGCGAGTTCTTTCCTGCGAGCTGACTGCCAGGTGTGGTGCCCGGTGCCAACCCCTGTTGAGCCCTGCAGCCCGCTGTGAGCGGGGCAGCAGGCATGCTTTTGCCGTGCACCTCACAGAGAGGGTCGGGGGGTGGCCTGGGCCTTCCCAGGGTTCGGGTAGGTGGCACGCCCCAGCCATAGGCCTGCCTTTGCTGGATATGAAAGCCTCCCTCTGGGATGAGCCTGTTCTGAGGCAGAGGGAGCTGTTGGCCTTTGGGGCATCTGTGTGGGAGAGGGTGGTGTAATAGGGGGTTACAGGACCCCCTCAGAGTCCACAGGACCTTGGTGGCCTGGGCGCATCACTCAGTTTTCCTGGGGCTCCTTCTCTTCATCTTTGGACTAGGAAAAGGTGCGTCTTCATGCAGAGTGTGTTAAAGGCAAGCATTATATTCTAGTAGACTTCCAGTTACTTCCCTGAACTCATTAACAGTGGCAAGTAAAACCCTAAAAAGAGCCAGTATTTACTGAGCATTTTCTTGGAGCTGCCCTTAATGCTTTACTTCCTAATCTAATTCCAGTCTCACCTCAGTTCCTTGAGGGTAGGTAGAGTGATTTCAATGTTATTTCAATTTCTAGAAACATTCCCAGAGTCACAGAGCCGGTAAGTGGTGTGATTGGGGTTTGAACCCAAGTCTCAGTGACAAGTCTGTGAAACCTCCTACACGCTTATACACACATTTATATCAGTTTTTTAGCCTTGATTTTGTGTGTTCTGTGATAGTCCACTGTCTTGAAGTGGACATTTTGTTTCTGGCTTGAGATCCTTCTTTTCTGAAACTAAAAATTATTTTTGCCACCTGTGTGGCCGTTTTCCCTCAATGTTTCCTTGAACCGTTCTATTGAAATTGTTTGCTGATTTTATGGTTATAATTCTTCTCTACTTTGCATTTCCAGGTCATTAAAACACCAATGACCAGCCAGAAGACGTTTGAATCTCTGCTAGACTTCAGCAGAGCCCTGGGGAAGCATCCTGTTGCTTGCAAGGTAGTGTATGGGTAGCCCGGGGAGGGGGTGATTTTTCTGGGACCTGACTTATTCCAGGAGGGAGTCTCCTGCTGTGGGCTGATGTGGGAGAGGGGCACTCTTCCTGCAGGTCTGTCTGCAGGCTGTAGAGGGCGAGCTGCGTCTAGCAAGGAGTCCTGGTGATTAGATGTAAAGTTATCCCTGGTGCTCTCACCTGCTTTGCTCTGATTACCTTCAGTCTCTGCATTTGCTGTAGTTCTTGTTTAGTTCCCCTCAGATTTAGGAACGGCACTTCTGCATGACTTGGTAGTTTTTCTGAAAGGATAATTGTGTCACAAGATGCCATTACAAATTTTTATGATGGTTGGTGGTTTACTCACTAAGTCGTGTTCGACCCTTGTGATTCCATGAACTGTAGTCTGCCAGGCTCCTCTGTCCGTGGGATTTCCCAGGCAAGAATACGGGAGGGGGTTGTGTCTCCTACATTTCAGGTGGTCTCCTGCATTGTAGGCGGATTCTTTACTGACTGAGCCACCAGGGAAGCCCAATTATTTGTAAATATGTCATTTATCGTTTTGACCATAATTTAATTTTTTTTTAATTTTTAGAGTTTTTATTTTTTCATGTAATTTTTAAAGGTTACGTTGCATTCACAGTTACTACAAAATATTGGCTGTGTTCCCCATGCTGTACAGTGATGCGTCCTTGACCTGTCTCACGTTCGTTAGTTTGTGTCTCCCTCTCTCAGCCCTGTACTGTCCACACCCCACCGCTACCCCATGGTAACCACTAATTTGGTCTCTGTATCTGTGAGTCTGCTCTTTTGTTCTGTTCATTAGTTTGTTGTATTGTTTAGATTCCACGTGTAAGCGATGTACAGTATTTGTCTTTCTCTGTCTGACTTATCTCACTTAGCATAATGCTCTCCAAGTCCATCCATGTTGCTGCAAATGGCAGAGTCTCATTCTTTTTTATATGGCTGAGTAGTATTCCATTGTATACATGCCATGTCTCCTTAGCCAGGTGTCTATTGATGGGCACTTGGGTTGTTTCCATGTCTTGGCTATGAACACTGGGGCGCACATATCTTTTTGAATTAGTGTTTTTGTTTTTTTTCAGATATATACCCAGGTGTGGAATAGCTAGTTGACTGTAATCTTTTAAATATCATGGTGGTTCTTCTCATAGCATACTTTTACTTTCCAAAATAGTCTCAAGTTTGAACTCACAATATTGAATTAATCCATGAAAACTCCCGTGGTTTATGAATCATCTGAATAAGTCATCTGTCAACGTGGACCCCAACAGCCAAAGAGAGCAGACTTAAACATGCCAGTCCCCTGCATTCCAGGACTGGAGTGTTATATTAGGGAATCTCATTTTTTAACACTCATTTTTTGTTGGTTCAGTTTTATGGTTTTAAATCTTATGTATTAAAAAAATATATATCACATTAATAACCAGAGGGTATGGTTGTATTTTGTTACCAGTTTTTGCTTTGTTCATGGCAAAAAGTAGCCATTGTGTGAGAAAAAGCTAGGTGTAAAATGAGAGTGCAGGAACAAGCCAGGGGTGGTCTTTAGCAGCAAAGTCATTAATTCACGGAGAGCAATGATCCATTTTTCCATCGGGATGGCCATGGCGGGTGCAGGCCTGGGAACTGTGGTCTCATGAAATTGCTCTTGTTACATCGTCGCAGAACTCTCTTTTTAGGTGCTACCTTAGGCATTCAGGGAGTCTTTTAGACCCTGACTAACTCTCAGGGTCAGTTATTCAGGCCCTTGGTGTGGCATCCAGATAGTAGAGGAAATCACATAGAACAAACGTCAGCAGGCTTCTCTTTCAAGAGCCAGATAGAAGTATTCTAGGGTGTACAGTCTCTGCTGCAACTGCTGCATTCTGCCGCTGTCACAGGAAAGCAGCATGGACCATACCTGCAAGGAGTAGTGTGCGTCTGCCCCACTGAAACTTGATTTACACAAATAGATGTGGATCTGACCTCCAGGATTATAGCGTAGTAACACCCAACATAGAAGAATGACATCAGTGTGCCTAAAACGTGTCTTTCTTCATAGGAAGACTTCACAGGCAAAGCGTGGTGTGAAAAGGTGAAGGCCGTGGACTTGAGCCAGTCTGCCTGGGCTCACATCCTGGCTTCGGCACTTACTGGATGTGTAACCTTGGGCGGGTCTCGTAACCTCCCTGTGCCTCGGCATCCTCTCCCTCACACAGAGGCAGCAACAGAACTTACCTTACAGGGTTACTGTGAGGAATAAGTGAATGACTGTTTGTAAAGTACTTAGGACAAACAATTCCTGCTATATAATAAGTACAGTAAATAAAGTGTGTTTAATGAATAAGTAAATGTGTACGAAAAATGTAAGGTGTATGAGTACATAAAGTTAAATTGCTTTATCAAAGGGCCGCGTCTCTTTACATTCCAGTGTTATGAGAGTATCTCTGTATCTTCAACAGCATTGAATATCATAATGGGGACAAAGCCCCTTGCCTGTAACCTTACTGGTAACGTGCTCTTTTGTTTTACTGAATATTTCTTCGATTTTTTGTTGTTTAGTCGCTAAGCTGTGTCCGACTCTTTTGCAACCCCATGGACTGTAGCCTACAAGATTTCTCTGTCCGTGGGATTTCCTAGGCAGGAATCCTGGAGTGGGCTGCTATTTCCTTCTCCAGGGGATCTTCCCAACCCAGGGACTGAACCCATGTCTCCTGCATTGGCAGGCAGATTCTTTACCACTGAGCCACCAGAGCAGCCTTGTAGTGATATATGAACACTCCGTATATTGGAGAAAATACTTTTCCCAGGCTACTTTCTGATTTCTAACCTTGTGTATGGTGTGGCCTCCTGTAGTCAGGTACCCTACCCTGTCCTGAATTTCTGCAGTTAATTTTTGAAGTTAAAAAACAGGTTTGCCCTGGTTATTATTAATAAATCAACATAATTATATGAATGGTCTTGGTTAGACAGATAAAGCTCTTCTGTGCATCTCTGTATTCCTGAGAGGTAGCGTAGGGGTGGTTTCAGTTGGTCCAGAGTGAAAGGAGGAACGGCCCTGTGCTACATTATGCAGGCAGGTGAGTAGAGGAACACAGGAGCTGGGCATCTCTGTTCAGATGTGTATGGAGTGCCCAGTGTGTGCTTGAAACGGGACTCACAGCCTGGGCCACGGTGAGGGTTTTTTCCTGAGGGAGGGTCATCAGCCTTTTGTTAAAAGAGGGAACTCTGTTTACTTAATGGAAATCAACTTTCCATAAAAACCACTGAAAAGGTACCAAGCGAGCCTGCCTCACAAGCTCCCAGGAGAGGTCAGCAGACAGAATCCGCATTCCCACCATCCCTCCAGGAGAGATGGTTAAGTGTTTGAGTGAGGAGGGGAACGAAGAAAGGCTTCTTCCTGGGAGGAGTCTTGATCGGTGAGCTGGGAGAGGCCCTCGGTCTGTTGGGACCTGCTAGTTTGTCCCGGGCCCTGTCCCCAGCTCCAGAGTCCTGTGCCCAGCGCCAGAGTGCACATAGAAAGAGCCCGAGGAAATCCTCAACAGCTGGGAAGTTGTGCTCCCGAGGCGCGTTCAGGGTGGAGTGTGACTTTTTCTAGACTCGTTAAGAAATGCAGGAGAGGAGTAAAGGGTCTACTGTTTGAGGGGAGCATAATAATGCTATATGTGCAGCATTTTATGTGCTTTCATTTATCTTCACAACTAGTGAGGTAGAAATTACTGCTCCCATTTCACAGATGATGAAACTGAGTTTCAGAATGATGCAAGGTCAAAGAGTGTTCGAATCTGAGCCCAGACCCGCCCGCTCCCAAAGCTGTGCTCTTTCTAGTGGCCCCCTGGCTCCGCCTTTACTCCTTTCAGGACCCGTGCAGTAGGGGCTTCTGGTTACTGTAATAGTTGGTTAAACTGTCATGTGGCATAGAAACGAGGCTGTCTTGGCGCTTTGAAACATTGAAAATGTACAGCTTGATAAATGTGTGTGATAATCCAGGGTGAGAAGGAGCGAGCTGGTGACTTTACGTAAAGATAAAGTTCACAGAAATTCACTTGTTGTCCGTTTTTCTCTCTCCTCTGACAGGACACGCCTGGGTTTATCGTGAACCGTCTTCTGGTGCCGTACCTCATGGAAGCAGTCAGGCTGTGTGAGCGAGGTAGCTGTCCCCGCCCGGGCCGCGGGCAGCAGGCGTGGAGGCCTTCTGTGCGAGGGCTGGGCCCTGTGGAGCAGGGGAGGAGCTTCTGTTCTCCCACTCCCGTGAATCAGCCTCACCCCGAGCCCGGCGCCTTTGTCACTGTGTTCCTAGGACCCCCTCGATTCCCTTGGAGGCTTCGGGGGTGACTCTGGGGACTTCCCCCTCAGCCACCTCCAACTACAGTCTCAGGCAGAGCAGTCATAGGCCAACGTGGGTTTCTATCCTGGATCTCTGGCTAAGAGGTTTATTGCTTAAAACGATGACAGTGATATAAAAATCACTGGGCTAGGGAACCTTTGAAATTCCCTAAGGTTGTAAAATTGTGACAGGAGATAGGAAATTTTAACAAGATTGTAACGTGACAAGGAATGTTTCTGACAGTGGTGTCGGTCCTTCCTGAATGATGTTATGATGCATTTTTTTTTTAAACCTTAAGAATGGTCTAAAATGGTTTTTCGTCAATACTGGTAGATTGACAAAGAATGATTTTCCCTGTTGTAGAAATAGACCTGGGACATGATCCAAGGTTAGAAAATGTCATGTATCTTCCTGCCTACCTTCCCTATGGCATTTGTGGAAGGTAATTGTTTCATCTCTGCTTCAAAGGCAAACAGGCCTTAATAGGACTGAATGAAAAGCAACTGTAATTGTTTTCAGTTACTTCATTCACAAATGCTTGCTCCTGAGAATGTCATTTTTGAAACAAAGCATTTATACCAGCTCTTCTAGAGAGATGAAAGCATATTTGCTTCCTCAAAATCTGCTTTAAATATTAAAACTTTTCTCTGTGTTTTATGGAGGCATTTGCCTCACTTTTGCTTCAAGATCAAACCAACACTTCTGTATTTTTCTATCAACAAATACATCTAATTGCACCTCAAAGACAGCATGAAGCGTTTTGCCCTCCTTTGAAAGACAGGGGTTTTCTTGGTAATGTAATGTTTTAGAATATAGCATATGGGTGATCCACCTCTGAACGGTGTTCTTCTCACTGACACATACTGTCACTTTTGATACATTTTCACCTGAACCGCGTGTCTGGCTGTAAGTTGAAAGTCACTTTCTTGTCTTCCGCTTTCCTCCCATCAGCAGTGGTCCTTTTCTGTACAGATGGATCCCTCTGACCTTCACCATCATAGCCACCGGGGAGATGAAACTGGGCGGGGGATCTGACCCCAGGGGGAAGTGCTTGTATTTGCCCTTGGTGCTGCTTCAGTGTGCTGGACGGACTGAGTATTGGAGTGGGTGGGCGCTGTTTCCTGGAAAGCCGCTCTGTGGTCTGGACTCCTCAGCCTCAGGCTTCTTACTGTGTCCCTTCTGCCACCTCACGGTTCTGCCAGCGGCAAGCATGCTCACATGCCCGCCTGCCATCCCATTTGCGTTCACCTGCTGGAGTGACTGAGCTGCCTCCGTTCTCCTTTGAAATCTGAGAGTGTTATGGATTACCCTCCTTCACCTGCCATGTCTGTTCATTTGTCACTTGACTCCCACCTGTCATCTAGTCTCCCCCTGCCAGCCTGCCTGTAGTGCGGCTCCTCAGGCAACAAGGGATCGCACTTAGCTTCTGCCTTTTCCAAACTGCTCTCCTCAATATCGTGTTGTCCAGGAGGGTGAGGGGACAGTGCATTCCATTTCTGCACGGCAGCAGAGTTGGACCGTGAGGGCAGCTTAGCCCACCCCTTTCCGAACGCATGGTGGAGAACTTCTCTGTATGACATTATTTTGGTCAGCTTATGTGCTCTTAAAAAAAAACAGCGATATAGACTGGGTGGTATATAAATGACCGCAATTTATTTCTCACATTTCTGGAGACAATAGTCCAAGACTAGGGTGCCAGCACGATCGAGTGTCTGGTGAGAGCCCTCCTCTGGCTGCAGACCGCTGACTTCTCGTGTCCTCACATGGTAGAGAGCGGAGCGAGGAAACCAGCTCTCCTGTGACTCTGGGAAGAGCTCTGCGAGCTCCACCCCCGTGACTCTTCAATTCCTACAAGGTCCTACCTCCTTATACCACTGTATTTAGGGAGTAGGGTTTCATTGTGAATTTTGGGCACATAACAAATACTTGATATACCTGAGGTGAGCATGCCTCTTAAGACAGGTGGGCGGAGCGCTGCTTTGAGTGGTAGGGGGTCGTCGGAAGGATGTGTGGGGTGTTAGAACAGAGAATCCGCTCCATCACTGTCCACTCGGGCCTCCTGGGCAGCTGAACAGCTTTCAGAGTTCACAGGCCCTTAGCGGTGCATCTGCCAACTGTCCGTGGGGTCTTGGGCACACTGCTGCCGCTCACCACGCTCCCTGGCTGTGGGCCTCCTTGCTCCTGGGTCAGGCCTTCCTCCGCAGTGCCTCGCAGCCTCTGTCCTCACTCCTGGTGCTGCCGGTGTTCCCACTGTAATCTCATCCCTGGGGTCAGGGCTCTCTCTGCAGACCTCTGAGCAGGCTGGTGGCCGCAGCAGACAGCACTTGCTCTCGGACGCCACTGACGGGTCAGAGGCAGCTCTGGCAGGGTGGTGGGGCTGTGTGGTTAGCTTTTCTTGGGTGACACCTGGGAGTGTCACGAGCCTGTGCCCCAGTCACCGTGTGACCTCCTGCTCACAGTGTCCCTGCCGTGCTCGGGACACGTTCAGTGGTTCCGTCGGAGCCTACCGGATAAGTGCCCTCGCCAGGGAGCCTTCTTTCTCCTCACCCTCTGCCTTCTTGTCTTGCCTCACGCCTTACTCCCACCTTCTCTCAAGGCCCCACTGGACCGTCCCCAGTGCTCCAAGCTGGATGTAATCTTTGTTGTTGTCATAACTCTCTATGCTTTGCTTCTGCTTTAGGGCACATGCCTGCCGCATGGCGCACATCTTTCTTCTCCTACTGTACTCCGTTTTCAGTGTTTGGGTCCTCATCTTCATATTTCCAAGGTGCTTGTGTAAGTCAGGCTTTAGGTAGCTGCTGTTGGATAAAGGAATGGTGGCTGCGCTGAAGTTCTGATCCTGTTGCCTGTGACCCTGGTTTGTTGTTTTGCCAAGAATGGTCGGTAGGTGGTGCTGATGATTCGGCAGAAGAAGCCTATTTGGGCAGGTCCCCAGTTCCCAGGTCTGTAGAAGAGCTGGGAGTTCACTGAGGATGCTTTTCTTTGTCCAGAGTTAGGGGATAGGGAGTGGGGGTGGGGGGCCCTATCAACCTTCTAAGGTTGATGCAGAATTTCGTGTATATGCACATTTTTTTTGGAAAAGGTATCAGATTTGAAGTGCTTGACTCTAAAAATTAGGAATTAATGATCTAAAGCATGATACCATGTTTAACTCCCACTTGGCATTCCAGTCTCTTTTATATATTTCTCTCTCTCCCCCCTCCTTTTACTCTCTTACTCAGAACAGAATTTTTAGAATTGTGCTGACTTTGTAAAACTGTTCAGATTTTTTTCCCCATAATGTGCTATGTCTTCATATTATTTTTTAGAAATAAAATAGTCAAGTGAGTCTCTGAATCTAGGATAACACTCTTGACTCTAGGGTTTATTGTCTTTCCTGAATATTGATTTGATTAAATGGCTTTAAGGTAAGTTGGAACCATTATGCTATGAGATTTCTATCCGCAGGAAGCTGATATTCTAATAAGGGGAGACAGCCTATAGCAAGTGAACCAATAGATAACATGTTAGGTTGTGACCAGTAATCCTTGAGAAAGATAAATATAGGGGGTCTAGGGGGTGGCAGGAGTCCTAGCCTGGAGTCTTGATAGCTCTTAGGTTATGTGCAGAGAGGAGGGGAGTCTCTGATGCTCTGGCACCTGAGCAGAGGTCTGCAGATGTTGAGGACAGGATCCCAGTGCAAGGAGCAGCAGGAGCGAGCCCCAGAAGCATGCTAGGCTTGCTTCAGTGTTCGGCCTCTGCACCGCAGAAGCCTGGGAGCCTAATGAAATCCTCTCAGCAGACTCTTTTATCAGCTGCCATGTGCTTTCTCATTCCTGCTTTGCACATGCTGTTCTTGCTGTCTGGAATGCCCTTCCCTGCCTGCTCTTCCCTGGGGATTCTCTTCAGGACCATCAGGACCCATTCCTGGGTAGTGGTTTTGGTGAAGTCATAGCATTGTGAGTAAACCTCTCCATCTTTGCCCACATAGCCGTGTGAATCTTCCTGAATCTTCAGCACTTGTTAGATGAAAGTTTTGGTTTGCCCATCTGAATCCTCACATTAGATCATGAACACTGCAGTACTTGTCTTTCTTTGTTTCATTCCAAGTCTCTGGTGCCTGATACATAACAGATATTAAACAGAAGTTGAATGAATGAGTGAGGCTGCCTGATAAGGCTAATGTCTGTGTGATCATTTTTGCTCTCTTCTGACCTGAAACTCAAATCATTCTAAAGAACTTCTGGTTGACTAATCAGAGGAGTACCGATAAAGTCACCCAGGAGAAATAATTGGTTGGTATTTTAATCATCCTGAACCACCTTGAAATCCTTTGGCATTATCTTAGTACTTCATATGCTTTTAAAAATAGAACGTTTATGCCTGTTTAAGTAGTTCTTGTTCCTCATGCCTAAAATATCTGAAATATTTAGGTTGTGACGTCCTCTCAAGTTTTTTAATCACTTTTTTTATTTAGCTTTGTTTTAACTGACCATTTCTTTATGCTTTGGAACAAAATTCTAGACAGACACTCGTTACAGGCTAGTTGTGCTCCTGATGTTGGAGAAAGGGGACAGGTTGCTCTCTCTAAAGACCTCTGGTCCACAGACATTATGTGAAGGATAATATTCCACGGAAAAAGCACTTTGGTTCTTGTCTTAGTTTCCTCAACACACTTTCAAACTTGAGTGGCAGTTCTAAGTCAGGTTTCGGCTTTTCTTTAAACATTATCTTGACTAAAGAGTTTATTTGTGTGGGATTTCAAAGGAATGACTCATTACTTACAAAACCAAGAAAGGTAAAAAAGAAAAGTATACATACAATACATAGAAAAACATATAGCTTCATTGTTTCCTTTTTTAAAAAACAGTCCCTTTATCAGTCACAAACATGCTGTAGCTTTAAAGGATTTTTTAGTAAGTTATTCCAGAGAAGGAGAATCCCAATGCATTAGAAAGTAACTAATGTTTCCTGGCCTCTGGGGCCTTCTCTCTCCACGAACAGAATGGTAATGCTTGAGAATTTACCTCACAGAGTAACTTCATGTAGTAGCTTTGAAAATCTTGTTACCTCTTAGAAAAATCTTACCCAAGCCGGAAATCCTGACTCCAGAACTTTCTTGAATGTGCATGACATGTAGAACACTGGTAATTCAGGGACTAAGCGCGGACAGGGTGACCATGGGAAGGGTGGTGGTGGCTCAGTGCTGCCCTCTGCTGCTTAGGTGAAGCATCCAAGGAGGACATCGACATGGCGATGAAGCTGGGCGCCGGCTACCCCATGGGTCCGTTTGAGCTTCTCGATTATGTTGGGCTGGATACTACGAAGTTCATCCTAGACGGTAAGAACTGGAATTCCCTGTTGTCTGTCTAGAGTTGAGTTGAGGTAGTCTCTTTCAACTGTGAATTAAATTAAATGCCTATTTAAATAGATAAGGAGCCTTAGTAGACCTTCCAAAGTCCTGTCCCACCAGCTGAAAGAGTCAAGTAACATGACTGAAGGAAAAATATGACTGCCTAGTCTCATAAGGTAACTTTAAAAAAATCTTTCTGTTTTGAAAGACTTGTGAATTCATAGGAAGTCCCACATTCAGTGAAATACAGCACAGACAGGGCCTGTGTACCAGTTTCCCCTTAGGGTTGTATCTCATAGCAGCCACAGTGATAGCAGAGCCAGGAAACTGGCATTGGTACACAGTCATTCTGTCAGGCATGCTGATCTGTGTAGCCACTGCATTCAAGATGCGGAACCATTTAAAACTGTGTATTCATTTTACTGTAGTGGCTACTGAAGTTGAATGTAGCTCATAGTACCAAGTTGTACGAAGAATACCTATGGGAAGGAGCAAGGGGAGGTTCTAGTGGAAGCAAGAACTTTATGAGGATATAAAATACCAGTAGCAGCAAATTCAGATTTTTAACATGCCTGAAAGTCATTTCACTGTGTCACTGAGGGGTCCAGCCACCAAATTAATGGACACCTTTGGCATCAGCTATTTCCAGGAAGGGGTTGGATGAACAGAAGGGCCATGGGAGAGCTGGGCCTCAAGCGAGACACGGCCCAGTGGTGCAACCCTGCTTTGAGGCTCATGTTCAGCCTTCCCTCTGCCTCTGCGAGTCTGGAGGCAGAGCGTGGGGAGAAGGGTTCCTACTCTGACGTGGGAGAGGCCCACGGGCCTCACTCATGCGACTCAGGCCAACAGACTCACCCTGGGAATGCTGAGATGTAAAATAAACCCAGCACTTCATCTTAAGCTCTTTTTCCCTCTCTCAATAGGTTGGCATGAAATGGACTCAAAGAACCCCCTGTTTCAGCCCTGCCCATCCCTGAATAAGCTGGTAGCAGAGAAAAAGTTTGGCAAGAAATCTGGAGAAGGATTTTACAAATACAAGTGAGCAGCTTCCCTGGCTCGAGGACGAAGCCCCGTAAGCACATACCAGCAGCTCCCCAAGTGCCCGCGGGAATGGTCTTTGGTCAGATGTTCCCTCCCACAGCACGATCTGTTCGATGTACGTTTTGATTGTAATCTATCTGAATTAATCATTTACAAGAGTTAGAGTAATGGCAGATTCCTCCACTGAGAAGCTAATTCCCTTTCCCTTTTTCAGTCTGTTCATTTCTGTGTATCTTCTAAAAAGCTTTACACCCTTGGTGCCTTGGAGCAGACATTTCTTTTGAACCTGTTGTTTTCATGAAGAGTTGCCAGAACCTGAATTCGTTTACTTATAGCGAGAGCATCCTGTGTCCATTGTTAGCGCACGGGAAAGTCTCCAGCCACTGACACTGTGTTGTGTCTGTGGAGGCTGCGAGGCAGCACCTGCCTCTTGCCTTTACCGGGTTATCTCCTGCCTGCAGCCTCAAGCCTTACCCTCCTTTGGGCATGATGTCAGGTATCATGTCTTGATTCAACTCATCATTGAGATGTTGCTGCTGGATTAGTGGGAAGATCTCCAAGTGCAGGAAGATGTTTTGTTCAAATCCGAAATCTGAATGATTATTGTCTGTCTCTCTTTTTCCCATGAGAAATCATTGCTGCAAATTGACTCTAATAAAATGCAGTTTTTTTAATCTGTGAAAATTTGAATTGAAATAAACATGTATAATTTAAAATCATAATATGTTTAAATGGTTATAAAAGTAAAAGCTGGTAATTTAGGCGGAAGCTGTGCCGTCTTCGGCCTGTGGTCGCTTTTTTGAGTGGCAATGGTGAGGAAGGAGTGGCCGGAGAAGGTGTTTATGTACAGCCTGCCTGTAGCTGTCACTCCAGATTTCTTACCAGGAAAGCAGTAATAAAGGCACAAAAACCAGTTTTTAAGGAACATCTGTTTCTTCTTTGCCAGCAGAAAGAAATAGTGTAACATAAGCTTCTTTTAATCATTGGCTTGAGAAAGTGTCTTCCAAGATAGAATTTTGAGGCTGCAAAGACATCAGAAACCCTGAGGTCCAGTGGCCTCATTAACAGAGAGCTGATGTGATGTGCTCAAGGTGACCAGAAGTTTTGTGACAGAGCCAGGATTAGAACTAGGTTTTGATAAAATACAGCAAATTTGAAAATTTCAAATCCAGACTTCCTTACAGTACTGTCCCTAAAATGGGCATCCTTGTTTGGAATTCTTGGTCACGGTGCTCATGGTTAAGAGACTGTCCTCCACCCATTTCATGATGGATAAAGGGGAGCTTATTAAATTTTTTTACTTGAATCTAACTACAGCATAATGGAAAAATAACCATGTGCATAAATTTCTACCACACATAGAACCTGGTTTAGGAAACTTGTAGGTTATTCTTATATTTCCTAACGAAAAAAAGGAAGCACCTGTGACACCCTCACCATTTCCATTACTTAAGGTTACCCTGTGGTCTGACAGCCCCCTGCTCACTCTCAGGCTGGCTCCTGACCTTTGACAGGAGTCCTGGGCTTAGGAGGGGCTTCCTTTCCTTCTCATTCTCTGACTGGACTGCCCACAGGATGTGGGCCCTCATCCTGGAAATGGCAGGGCTCACTCTTGACCACTGGATTCCAGGAAAGAGCAGGCTCAGGGATGTGGCCATCAGCCTGCCTGGGGTGAGGGTGGGGGGTTGCAGCCGTCTCCCTGGCTGACGTTTCTCCGTGTGCCCTTAGCCTGCCAGAAAGTCAGAACACCTGGCCTCTGAATATTTTGTTATTTTCGAAAATTCTCTTGCATGTGTCATGTTTGGGTCTGGGAAGGAATTTTGAACATCTTCTTACACACAGGAGTGGAGAGTGGCTTTCTCAGCCCCGTGCTCCAGTCTCTGCTTTCTCAGGTGAGCACAGCTACTGCCTGCCAAGGGCTGCGAGGGGAGAAGGGTCTTTGTGGTCAGTCAGGTCCTCTGCTTTCAAATCAGGACCGGCTACTGTATAGTCACCGCCTATACAACACACACTATACACCTATACAACATACACTAGTTTCACTTCCATAGTTTGCAAATTACACTTTTCACACTTTGAAACAAGCTTTTGTCTTGACCCACCTTGATTTTAATCCCTTTAACATTTCAATCTAAGTAACCAGTTAAGTCTTACCAAAATACAAAGTGTGGCTGTAATTTTGTGGAACCAATTCTCCTGTAAACAGGCATTGATGGTACATAAATATTAATCAAAAATGCTTTGAACAATGGAAGCATTGCTGCATTTTCAACCCATTTGGTTGTGTAAATTGTTCTTAAAATCACTCAATATTTTATAATCACATTTTTATTTCTATGGCAGAACAAATTTTAACTCCTGAAAGACAGAAAAATCTAATTCTATTTAATGTTTTATTTAAAATGACCAACTATGGCTGTTGCAGAATTAATTGGTATAAATGATGAACACAAAGGGCTTTGGAATTAAACAGACTTGGGATCTAGTGCTGAGCTCCACTCTTTTACCTATGCAGCCTAACCTTGGCGGGGGGGGGGGGGGGGGGGGGGGGCGGTTACTTGTCTTCTGGAGAGAGCTGGCAGAATGGTGGGTCCTGTCCCACGAAGTGGCTGAGATGAAATGAGATGATGGATGTTAGGTGATGAGCTCTCTGCCAGGCTTAATAGACGGATTGCGACCACCTTCCTCCTCTGCGCCCTATTTGAAAGGAAGCCACGGTTCACCTCGAACCTACAGGCTTACAGAGAGCCTGAACTTTTACCGTTGGGGGAGTAGGCTGACGATTGGGAATAGTCCCACGGGTCTACTGAAAAGAGAGTCCTAGAAGTGAAGCCGTGGGGCCACTTCCGCTGCTGCTCCGGAAGTGCTTCCCAATGCGGTGGGCGGGGTGCGGACCCTTCCCGGCTGACCCGGAAAGAGAAACTCGCAGGAAGCATCTAGCGAGCAGGCGAGGCGGCTGTCTCCTAGGTATTAGATGTTTTGTGTTTGGTAAACTGAGGATGATTTAAGACCCCGGAAAAAAGGCTCCTAACAGAGACGGAAATCAGGGCAGGGGTGGTATGCAAACAGGAGCAATGCGAAGGCCACTGGTCAGCAAGGCAGAGCGAAGAGCAGGCCTTACACGGACAGGGCTGCGGTGGGGCTGGGTGTCCAGGCCTCGTGCCTGCCAGAAACACGTAGCCTGTTCTCAGGCGAGCGAGCACGTGCCGGAAGGGAAAACCTGAAAGAACTCATAATCACTTGCCTCCCTGAGGTTTAGAAGACAGGAAACAGAAGCATCCCCAACAGACCTGGGGAGTGTTTGAGCCAAGCTTTCTGGTCGCGGTGTTTGAAGGGCTGAACTCTGGAGCCCCGTGGAGGTTTCACCACCTGCTCTTGGGAGGTGGATTTCCAGCGCTTTTCCGCTCGTGTTGAAGTTGCAGGGAAGTGTGCAGGTACAGCGGCAGCCTGCCTGGCATGGATTCGGGCAGGCCAGGCAGCCAGAGCAGGTGCGCCCCGTTTGGTCCTGTGGCCTTCCATCCTCCCGCCGCGTCCAGGGGAGAGGCTGTCTGCCCTGAGTGCCCCCAGGTGATGCTCCTGCTTAACTGGCGTCAGGGAAAAGGTGATGGGTGAGGGAGGGAAGCCGTCATCCTGAGAGGGGGCCTGCACACCTGGCAGAGCTTCAGCAGATGCCCCACATCCTAGGCTGAGAACCAACGCGTGTGGGGATGTTTAGAGAGAATCTGCTGCCCTTTGGGTGGGTGGGGGTCGGCTTGCAGGTGGCCCAGTGATGAAGAACCTCCCTGCCAATGCAAGAGACATAGGAAGACTCAGACTGGATCCCTGTGTCAGGAAGATCCCCTGGAGCAGGGCATGGCAAGCCACTCCAGTATTCTTGCCTAGAGAATCCCATGGACAAAGGAGCCTGGCAGGCCAGGGTCTGTGGGGTTGCAAGGAGTTGAACATGACTTTGTGACTGAACAATTCTGTACAGCAAAGTGATTCAGTTACATTTTTTATATTCTTTTTCATTATGGTTTATTATAGAATATTGAATATAGTTCTCTGTGCTATACAGTGGGACCTTGTTGTTTATCTGTCCTCTGTATAAAATCTTACATCCCCTAACCCTAACCTTCCACTCCATCCCTCTCCCACATCCCTCTCCCACTAGTCTATTCTGCTTGTCCCTGAGCGTGTTTGTTTCTTAGGTTCCTTTGTGTTATATTTTAGATTCTACACGTAAGTGATACCATATGGTATTTTTATTTCTCTTTCTGAATTCCATTATTATGAATAACCTGTAAGTCCATCCGTGTGTTGCAAATGGCATTTTGCTCTGTTCCTGGCTGAGTAGTATTCCGTTGTATATGTATATCGCATCTTCTTTCTCCATTCATCTGCCATTGGACATTTGTTTCCGTGGCTTGGCTATTGTGAATAATGTTCCTGTGAACATAGGCGTGCATGTATATTTTTTAATTATCCAGTTTTTTTCTGGATATATGCTCAGGAGTGGGATTGCTGGATCATATGGTAATTCTGTTTTTAATTTTCTAAGGAACCTCCATACGATCTTCCACAGTGACTGCACCAACTTGCATTCCCATCAGCTGTGTAGGTGGGTTTCCTTTTCTCCACACCTTCTCCAGCATTTATTTGTAGGCTTTCTGATGATGGCCATTCTGAGTGGTGTGAGGTGGTACCTCATTGTAGCTTTGATTTGTATTTCTTTGTTAATTAGCAGTGTTGAGCATCTTTCCATATGCCTGCCTATTGGCCATCTGTATTTCTTTGAAGAAGTTTGTTTAGGTCTTCTGGAAGATGGGCCATTTTTGTAAGCAGTGCCTGGATGGGTTGGCGCTCTCTGAGATCAGGCACTGAGGGAAGAATGCCAGCTAACTGGACCATTGGAATTGGAGCAGGCACAGTCTGTGCTAGATGCTGGCATGGGAACAGATGAAGCTGTTCAGCAGGTACCTCTGGGCTTTGTAAAGCCCCCCTGAGCACTGCACAGGCTTTGCTTTATGTGCAGCTTGATGGCTAGAACTGAGTATTCGAGCGGGCTAGATTTTAAAACCGTGGGTTGCCTTTCTCCAGGTGAGCAAGGTTGATGGGATCTGTCAGAACTACAGGCCATTTTGTATAAGGCTCTGTTTTACTTTGCTTGTTTTATACCATTTTCCTGATGGGAGAAAATATGATCACAGTGTAGAACATAAGTCATTGATTCTACTCAGTTCAAATTCTCAGACAATTAAGTTACAAACAGAAGAGACTAATCTACTAATCCCTCTGTGACTACAAAGAGAAACCATTGTGTGATTGTCTGTTTGTAGGCCGTTTTCTCATTCCATTCAGCAAATAATACATCTCCTACCAGATTTTCCATATATTTAATGGAGATCAAAAATTAACTTGCTGCTGCTGCCAAGTCGCTTCAGTCGTGTCCGACTCTGTGCAACCCCATAGACGGCAGGCCACCAGGCTCCACCATCCCTGGGATTCTCCAGGCAAGAACACTGGAGTGGGTTGCCATTGCCTTCTCCAGTGCATGAAAGTGAAAAGTGAAAGTGAAGTTGCTCAGTCATGTCCGACTCCTAGCCAGCCCATGGACTTCAGCCTCCCTGGGTCCTCCGTCCATGGGATTTTCTAGGCAAGAGGACAGGAGTGGGTTGCCATTGCCTTCTCCGAAAAATTAACTTAGGTGGTTAATAATAATCTCAAGATATTATAGGTAAAGAACAATAATAAATACACCAGTGTAAATGACCCAGTAAAATCCAGACTCTGCCCCCTTTGTGTAAGTATTTCCTTGGTCTTTGGTCCAAAAGAGAATAGTTAGGTCTGGTTACTAACTGCTTCCATGGATAGAAGAAATATGTTCCCATGTTCTATGGCTTATAAGTATTTTTTTACATTGGGGTGGGGGGGGGGAAACCTGTTTAATAATAGATTATGAAGCAATTCAAAGAAAATTCATTTGCTAGTTATTTTGTGTGTGTGGAGCATCTCTCATTTTCCACTCACTGTCCGTTTGTAGAGGTCAGTGAGGTTGTCTTCAGCCCAAGAGGAGGTGTGAACTGAGGGTTGGAGGACACCGTCCAGCTCTCCAAACCTGGGCTTTCCCCACTGTGAACCTCTTTCCATGATAAGAACTTGATATTTAAAGTTTACTATTGGAAGAGAAGGATGCCTGTGTTATAACAAATCCAGGTGGTGAACAAGCTTACCAACAGCAAAAAACATTTTCCTAGGGGGCAAGTTATTTCAATAGAGCCCATGGGCAAGTAAATAGGTATTGGATGAGTGCATCAACCATTTGTGTTTAACGCTGGTTTACTATGCCTATGACACTGCTGAGGACCACATTCTTCTATTAGTATTAAGATGCTTAACTTAGTTCAGTCAGTTCAGTCGCTCAGTCCTGTCCTACTCTTTGTGACCCCAGGGACTGCAGCACGCCAGGCCTCCCTGTCCATCACCAACTCCTGGAGTTTACTCAAACTCATATCCATTGCATCGGTCATGCCATCCCACCATCTCATCCTCTGTCGTCCTCTTCTCCTGCCTTCAATCTTTCCCAGGATCAGGGTCTTTTCCAATGAGTTGGTTCTTTGCATCAGGTGGCTAAAGTATTGGAGGTTCAGCTTCAGCATCAGTCCTTCCAGTGAATATTCATGACTGATTTCCTTTAGGATGGACTGATTGGCTCTCCTTGCAGTCCAAGGGCCTCTCAAGAGTCTTCTCCAGCACCACAGTTCAAAAGCATCAATTCGGCGCTCAAGCTTTATAGTCCAACTCTCACATCCATACATGACTACTGGAAAAATCATAGCTTTGAGTAGATGGACCTTTGTTAGTCTATTCAATTTCTGTTAAAAAGTAGTTCAAATCTTGTGTGCGTGTATCTGTATGTATCCCTAGGTTTCACGGGGCAGCTCTTAAAATTTCTGTGTATGAACAGTAACATCCTGTGGCAGATGTAGTAATTTGTACAACTACTGTGTCATGTGGAATTTGTTTTCTCTTCTCTCCCTCGTGACTTCTCTCCTTTTAAAGGAAACCTATGCAGACATATTGTTGGAATCTTAGACCAAAGTATGGAGGAAACAAGTGACATTTAGGACAGTGAAACTGTTGAAGATCTCTTCCAGCTAAACAGGTGGTTGCTGGCAACCTTGCAAGCAAACAAACTGAAGCCAGGAGGAGAGCACCCATCCATGGGGACCAGCCACGACCTCGAAAAAGGCTGAACCCCCACAGGAAGGTGGGCCTGTCCTCCTCTTGGCCCAGGCCAGCTCCGAGCTCACTGCAGGGAAGGAGGCAAGCTCACTGCAAGACTGAAGAGAAGCAGGGGCCGGAAAGGAGTCCCTCTGCCCAGATGCCCCAGGAGAGAAGCCCTGGCCTGCGTGTGCCTCTCAGGGCACTCTGGACTCTCCTGCCCGCAGAAGCAGGATTTGGGTAGAATGGGCCATGGTGGGCACCCATGTTACCTGGGAAAAGTTATTCTGAAGGAAATCCAGGGAACTAGGAGGGACCAAGTTGTGGAAGAAACAACTGGCTCAGGAGATTCAAACAAGCCATTTCTTTCAATATCGTTTATTCATTTTTAGTGTCATAAAAATGCAGAGGAGGAACCCGGGAGAGGAGACTCAACTGGCTTTGGCTGAGGCGCGAGTCGCACTGGTACCCTTGCTCTCCTCGCTTGGTGGACAGACTTACTGCTAATCAGTTTCTTTCTAAAGCTCAGAAGGGACAATGTGTTGCTTCTACCTTTTTTCCCTCCAAAGTACAGTGTCACTTCCACAGCATTTTCTAGTTAATTCTGGAGAGAACATAGTGGCAGCTTTAAACAGTTACAACCACTTGGTTCATGTATGTTAAGAAAATGGAGAGAATTTCAAATGAATATGAAACCTTTAACAAGTAGATCCCCTGAACATAATAGATATTTTCCCCTGGTTCAAGTTTAGGACTAAATGAGGGGGAATTGGAGAGGGTCCAGAGGATAGTAATGAAAATGATTAAAGGACCAATGATGAAAGGTTCAAGGCATTGGGATTACTTAGCCTGGAGAAGAGAAATTTGAGGGGTGATTTAATGGCAATCTTCAAGTATAGTATGTGGAGGGTTATTACAAGTATGGTAGCCAGCTGTTATCCAGCTGTATTGAAGGTTGAAAAAAGGAAACAGAACTAGAATTTCAGCAGGAGATTGAAGTTAGACCAGTGGTGTCAGTGGTTCTCAAAGTAGCTCAATGGATTGTGGAACCTTTGTGGAAGATCATGAACTATTGATGTTTTAAACTTAAAATATGTAGGATCTGCTAAACCTGATACCAGGCTGTATAATAGTATCAGAAGCTTAAGGGAGGGAGAATTCTAGACTCCAAATTGGGAAACTGTCCATCTGGGGAGGTGAGTGGGAGTTAGACACAGGGATCCTTGACGGGGGAGCCCAGTTTGAGAAGCAGGGGGTCTGACCGTGGGCACCTGCAGAGGTGCTGAGCGCTGCCGGCAGAGCCCGTCAGGGTGCCTGCAGGCTCCCGGCTGAATCCCGCGGCCCTGACTCACCCCGAGCCCTGCGCGTGGCGGTGGCGGTGGTCCAGGCCGCGCACGCAGGGCCTCTGAGGACTCATGGCCCGCGGAGGGGGCGGCCATGGGCCTGCTCACGGAGGCTGGCCGGCAGGCCTTCCGTCCCAGCCCTGGCCTGGCCTGTGGATGCAGGTCACCATAACCAACTGTAGAGCATCAGGAATTTCACTCTTTAAAAAAAACTTTTTAAATGTTTTATTACAAAGCTTCTTTTAAAAAATGCTCAGCACGTTAACTCAAACTGGAATGACAAACGTTAGATTGACAGTTTGGGGCAAAGGCTGTGCCTTGTTATTAAAAAAAAAAAAAAATGGGTACATATCAATGCTCGTTTTAACAACTGGCATAAATCCCACTAATTGGCTAATAAAAACAGATACAAATACAGAACATTTAAAGTAATAACAATTCAAGTGCTGGGCTTTTTACAACAAGGGGGTGAGAAGGAAAGAAATGAAAATTCACTGCAAACTGGTCTGCTGAAAGTATCTGTTAAGGTTATCATTAAAAAAAAAGAGATCATAAGAAAAATAAAGAGGACTGCCAACTGCTGCCCACAGAGTGGACTGGCTGTTAGGTTTATTTAGCTCTATCAGACACCTTACAAAGACAGAGAGGCCACTATTGTTACAGGTAATTCACAAGAAGCCACTCAGCAGACGAGATCTCTCTCAAAAGGAGGAGGCTTCTTTTCATTTCGTTTTTATTTCAAACAGTTCCAGATCTTTGAATTTTACTTAAAAAGCTCATAGCTAGCAAAATATACAAGAAAAATAAAAGAAGTGTCAATTTAAAAAAATTCAAGTTTAAAAAAAGAAGCAAACAAGACAGATCCTTTTGCACTGTTAAATAAAAGCTTGAGGAGAAGAAGAAACACGAAGCCGGAAACAGAGGGAACTCTTCCCCACATTCCTGCGGGGACGCTGGAGGCTCTGCTGCAGCTGCTCCCAGTGCTCAGGTGCTTGGGGCAGGCGGAAGCAGCCAGGTTACTGTCCTTGCCAGAAGGTTACAGATACGGATGCAGGACGCTCTGGGAAGTGCACAGCGGAGGGGGGAGGAAAGCTGCTCAGCTGACCCAGGGCCTGCTAGCATTCTCGTGCTTTTTCTTTTAAAAAAACCTTATATGCTTTACTGTGGAACTTGGCTCTTGCAGTAGATGAAAGGGGGTTGGCAGTGATTGTCTTTATGGATCAGCGTCTCTAGCAGTGACCTCAGGGTGAAGTTGGTGTCATTTCTCCTTTGGGGTCGACTGGGCAAGCCGTGGAGACTGGGTTTTCAACAAGCTTCCATCTCCAGGAGAGGTCCCGGGGTCGCTGCCTTGGCTTTGCACGTTGGGAATGAACTTCGTTTTCCACCTCGAGAAGGAACAAATAAAATGCTGTTAATGCGCATTTGCCACAGACCTTTACGGATTTTGAACCTCAGCTGCATACAGCACGTCTTAAGAGCTCTGCATTTAATTAATCCTCTTTGTTGATCTGGTGATAGCTAAGACAGATTGCCCTAAGGTAGCCCTAAATCCTGAGATTACGTTAGAGAATAAGTGTACTTTACTCAAGTGTTTACCTTGGTTCCATGTAATGTATATATATGTACAGAGTTATGATGGGAAATACGCATAATACTTTGGATCACGGTTCTTAAAAATAACTCTGAAAAACGTCAGAAGAGAATGGCCAAACATGAACCGTAATGGCGGGCCACGGCCAGCTCTGGAGGGTCTGTCATTCTAAAGTGTTTGGTCTTTTCAGTCCACTGTGGGGAGCTGTTGTAGGACTCTGCACACGTGCGTATGTGCTAAGTCACTTCAGTTGCGCCACACTCCTTGCGACCCTGACAGGAGACTAAAGCACACTCAAGTGAGTGAGTGCCCCACATTCCCACAACAAGCAGCCGTGCGGCCGGGATGTCTTCTGTCCGCTCATATTCAGTCTGAGGAGCATAAGCTTCTCCAATATTCAGGCTTCAATTCTCAGTATTTTTTTTTCCCTTTATAACAACTAGGATCTCTAATATTATGCTTGGGATGTACACTGAACAAGTATTTAAAGATGTTGCTAATGACAAGAGCATTCAGAAAGGATAATCCCTAAATCCCAAAAGTTTTAATAATCTTAGACCCAAAGAGTGATTACAAATAAAACATTGCAACAGAATCAGAGACTAAAGGAAAGCAAAAGCACCCCCAAGTTCAGCTCCTCTGTGGAGCACATCAAATGCCCCTCCTTTGCAACTGGGGAGACGGCCTCTTCCAGCTGCAGGGAGGTCACCTCCCCCACCTGGTCCCCTGGCAGCTCAGACGAATCTCAACCGTCTGTGCTGCAACGTCCTTTCATTAGCAAACATTTCCTTGAAAAAAAAAATTAATTCTAAATAGTGGAGTGCATTCCTTTATGCTTTTTGAGTAGAAAGAAACCTTGGAGGAGAAGTAAAAGGAAACTTTGAAATAGTTTAATAATGAGAAACTAAACTCAGGATGGTGCGTTCCAATCCACATGGTGTTGTTCAGAGAAGAGCGGTCCGAGCCCAGGGGCTGGGAGGAGCGGTGCCATGGGCTGTGGTGAGGACGGGCGCGGCCAGTACCCTGGAGGGACGCGCGGAGCACAGTGAGTCCCTGCGTTTAGGGCTCTGACCAGCTACGTGTCAGCGTTACGATTACGGCCACCACCACCAGTGCTGTCCCTCAAGACGACGCGTCATCACAACTGTGAAGAGATGTTTATCTGGTGGCTAGTGAGTAGGCAAGTGGAAGCACGAGGGGAGGAAAGCAGCCACAGAATGCTGCCTTCAACACAGCGAGGTCTTCAGTGACAGTTTCAATTCCTCTCCTGCAAGACTGCCCTTTGTCCAATTGACAGGAAAACCATGCTACAGCTCTGTGGTTTTTAAAAGTTTAAGCAGAGTACAGATGCTTCACACAGGAGGATGGAAGCGCTGCAAAGGGCCTGGCTTTCCAAGGAGACGGGCAGAGCCTGGGCAAGGGGTGGAGGCGCTGCCCACAGATTCCTAGGCACAGGGTGCTTGGGCACCCCTGACTCCCGGAGCCAGGTCCATTTCCTAAAAAAGCCAGTTCTTTCTGTAGTGTCACACATTCCCACCATTATTTTACTACCACAGTATCCTCTTACAGGATCCTCCTGGAAAGCTGGTTCCAGAGGTGCTCTGTACAACTCCAATCAAAAAGCGCCTCTTTCCCACCTTGGATGCTCTAATAGTGTAACTAGTGTTTAAATAAAGTGGTAAAGAGACTGTCTATCAAATGAACACCTTATTTGAATCTGGTTGGTCCTTTAAAATATAAGGTTGTCAGGGGAGACCAGTTTTACCCCAAATGGGAAAAATGGGGGCCTTCCAGTGTTGCTTTACAGATATATAAAACAGGTCAAATCAAGATTCTTTTCAAGAAACCACAGGCATGAGGCTTGGGAGACTGGAGACTTCCACATCTAAGGCTTCACTGGGGGGCCTGTGGCTGAGGCTGGGCTGGCCAGGCAAGCCCCAGTGCAGCCCAACCCAGCAGCGGAGTCGGTGCAATCAAAGCTGCAATTACTGTGCCCGCTTCAAAGGGAGCTTGGAGCCCCATCTTACATGTCAGGCTTGGGCTCCCTCCGCGAGGAGTCACCACGTGGGCCATTTGTTGAGTGACTCTGAAGGAGGCACAAGAAAACACCCTCCCCCCACCATCCAGCTGAAATCCAGCACTCTCTCCTGGACTGAACTCCAGTCTTGACAGAATATCCTGCTAACCAAATGGAACCAGGAGCCCAGACAGAGTTGCTTATTAAGAGCCCAAGTGCTAAAGGGAAATCTCAATTTCAAGACGGACCTGTGTCTGGGAGATGACCTTGGCTCAAAAGATGTGAAGAAAGGGAAAGGGGAGATGTCTTCTTAAGTGCAAACATCAGCCTCTATTGGAAGCCAAGTGCTTTGTCAGCCCTTATCCTTGGGGTTCTGTGGCCCAGCCCTCCCCCAAGTCTGTCCTCCAGCAGAAGGGGCAAGGAACCAAGCCCATCAGCAGGGCCAAGGTGGAGAAGAGGAGGCCTGACACGTGATGAGGACCCACCCGGTCAGATGCTGCCACGTGGGCACAACACACTGAGAGATGCCTTGTCATGTAACAGCACCTCCTCGTACAGAAACAGTGAGGAACACACAAAGGTGGTTGGAATAAGAGATCCTTCCCCTCCCAAATGTTACTAGCAAGGAGCAGGAACTTTAAAACGTTTTTAGTTATGATGTGAAGTTTGAGGAGAGAGCATCAGAGATGAGTCTGTGAAAGGTGAACAGGAGCAGAGACTTTGTAAAGAGCGCCTGCCTCTCCGCAGCACACCACACACCCCCTGGGCACGGCCAAGTTTTCCCGCCTCACCTCTGGGCAAACCGACACAAGCCTGCTCTCTTGGGGCGGGTGCCCCTCTGCATGTGTTTACACAGCAGACTTCTAGAGCAGAGAGCAAGCATGGCAGAGCTGGTCTGCCCTGTCCTTCTAGAGGGGATGGAGGCATTTGCTCATCAGTGACTGGTCTGAGGGACCCCTAGAGATTCGCTGGGGCTCCTGGTTCCCCGTAGGTCACAGGAGCTGGTGAGGAGGAAGGGACAGTGTGGGCTGAGCCCGGCGGCACCAGGCACTGGGACAGACACGGCGTCATGCAACCGCAACGGCTCCGCTGACTTCGGCCCATCTGCAGAGAAGGACCGGGCTGTGTGAGGCGAAAGGCCTTGGCTAAGGTCACCATAGGGGGCAGAATTAGCTTCTGAGCCTTCAACCCAATTTCTTTCCACCGTAGTGCAGAGCGGAATTATCACGCCTTTGCTTCTCGCCTGCCCGCCTGCCATACCCATGAGCCAGTCAACAGCACTGTTATGACAGTGGAGGTGGTGGCGGTCTACATCTAGACCACTGTCCACCCCAAGATGACCTGCTCTCAGAGCAGGGTGGAGGACAAAGAGCATGGGAAATGAACTGGGAAATTAAATCTCTAAGATTTAAAGTATCACCTACAGAAGGCAGGTTCAGGTCTTTGAAAGGATTACCCAGTATTTGAGAAAAAGAAAGAACGATAATGTGTGGCTGGGAAGGTTGGTGCTGTCTATTCTTTCTACAGTGGAGTTAGTCCTTAAGTCCCAGCATCAAGCTAGCCGGCCCCCAGTCCCCAGCTATAAGCTCTGATGCAAGATGATTCCACAACGTGGAGGAAGGAGGGAGAGGTCAGGGCCATGAGGGGTCACTGGCCTTGGGCTTGGACGCAGGTCATATAGACCAAGGCAAGGTCACTGCATCTGTGTGGTTTCTTCCCTTGTGGTCATTCAGAGTGAATCATTATCTGGGCAAGCAGATTTTGGCAATGTTAAGATGACTCTGAGGCAGGCCTGTAACTATTAATAAACTGCTCTAGGGGACTTTCTTATTTCCATCTGCAGCTACTGGCTTCTCTTCTCATCAGCCCTTTGCCTCTCCCTTGTGAGGAAGTACATCACATTGGTTGGCGGGGCCTCACAGATCCCACCCTAGACTCTTACCTCCACGGGAAACACTGCAGAAATATTCTTGAGGAAAGTTTTGAATAAGAGAGCCTCAAAATCCATTTTACTTCTGTATATCAAAGTATTTCAGGAGGACAGTATCTATGGAGACTCATACCCATTTCTAAATTCTTTATCCAGTTCACCTTTTCTCTCTACAAGTTCTCCTACACTAAAGATGCTAACTTCACCTTCTAAAAGTGAGGCAATAGAACTAGCGCGGGCTCTTTTTCCTTTCCACTGTCATTTCTGTATGTGTAGGAGTCTGTGAGTCTTAAGTATACTAGGGAGGTGACAATGCGTTACGGGTTCTGAGCACGAGCTCTGAGAATAGTCAGTCCTGGGCTGGGTGAACCCCAGCCTCTATCACATCACCTGAGTTATCCTCAGCAAGTTACGTAAAAACCTCAGTCTCCTCACCTGTAAAATAGAAATAGCGATAGTCCATCATTACACCTCATAATGTACGCTGAGGGGGGTGAAAGGAGATAATCACCCATGACAGATTACATGCCTAGCATCTGAACGGTGCAGTTGAGTGCTGGTTACTGTGGTGGGTGGAGACGTGAGCTAAAGAGAAACAGAGCTAGGTCTGAGCCTGACACCGCTGCACGCCGGCCGCACGGCCCTAGGCAAGTTACTGACATCTTCTCACCCCTCACACAGCGCCAAGACCCCTCCCCATACAGGGCTGCCACAAAGCAGGGCGTAGAGGCTTCTGTTAGCGCATCCAGGACGGAACGCGCGCCGTCCAGCAGTGTTAGTTCCGTTTTTGTTGTTCCGACCCCATGTGGCACGTTTGGGGGTAAAAGCAACTGTTGTATTATTTACAGAATTTCTGGTGGAAAATTAAGAATAGAGAATTCTGCAAAGTCTCTCTTATCAAATGTATTATAAAATATCTTCTACAATGTCTACAGAAATGCAGTGATACCTGGGAAAAGTAATACCAAAGGGCAGCAAAAATTTTGTTGTTATATTTACAGAGGATATATCTAAAAATTTAGAAAACTTCAAGTTAGATTTGACTTAGGACTTAAACAAAAAAGTTGGCACTACTGTTTGACTGAAATGCTTTCATTTCTTCCCCCTCATTCTGTCAAAAAAAAAAAGAGTGACTTTGCTAAGGCAGGATCACCTCAGATTATTAGACTCACTCCTCGGATCTAAGACCTGGCAGCTTCAGACCCACAGAGCACAGCTGAGGAAGTGGAAGGGCCTTAAGCTCTCACTGCAGTAACAAAAGATTCATGCAAAAAAAAAAAAAAAGGCACATTTACCCTTCCCAATAAGAGCACCTTCCATACGCCAACTCAGACTCTATTTAATGTATATATTATTCAAATAAGCTTTGTTTTCTGGTTCCCAAATCCACAAAATGGATCTGAAGGAACATATTTACTACTGTCAGGGAGAGGTACAGTCCCTAGTCAGAATGAGAAGACAGTAAATTCAAAAGAGCAGATCTTTAGAAATCCCCTATTATTTGGGGTCATTTACAAGTGTCAGATACCATCAATTCCTTGTTGCCATATACCATACAGTACATTACAGAATAATGGCATGAGGTATTAAAAAACATTTAAATAACATGTACTCTGCTGAACAAAGAGCAGTACTCACAAGAGTTAAAAAGTACATGTTTTGATACTTAAACAGGTAAACCTAGAGTTCGCTAGCAAACTCCATTATCCAGAAGGAAAATTCTGTTTCAGACAACTCAGTGAGGAAACTGTTATACCAAATTTGTCCAAAATATTTTATTCTGTGAACTATTCTTAAGTGCTTGGATCTTAATTTCACAGGTTTCCATGGACAATACTGAAGACCATGTGTCTCGAGGGTTGTAAGAGCCTTGTTCTTCTCTCTACTATCATTTTTTAATGGCACGTGATCACTCCTGCTAGCCAAGGGGTCAGTTTCCTATTTGTTTCCCAAGGCAACTTAAACCTGATTTTAGCTCTTCTGACCATTCAAGAGCGGCACAGAACTGATGGGAAGGACACTGTGGCACTGCAGAGATTTTCAGAGCTTTCACTGTAAGCATGATCCTCTCCCTGTTCCTTCACCAGCGTACAGCCGCCGAGATAAATCACCATGTGCGCTAGACTAACAGCTCAGCCCCCGGTGCATAGTGCACCGAGGTGGCCATCTGCCTGCCCCCCTCTTGATTATTCCAACGCCAACACACCCCTGGTTTTTTCACTTTCTCATTATCAAAGCCTTCATTTCTACTTTGAGACTTTGGACAAGCCTTCCTGTTTCCTAGGTATTTCCAGTTTTACTAGTCTGTAAACAGTTGGCTTTGCTTTCTAACTTGACCAGCCAATCTGGGAACCAGAGGCTCACTGATAGTTAATGTGGGTGACTACATCTGTCCTCGGGGAACAGAGTTCAGGGCAAAGATTAGGCAAAAGTGTCAAACTCACTAGGGTGAGCTTCAAAAACTGTATGAAGTAAATGTTTTTTTCAAGGAGACTCCTGAAAATATTTAGACCTCTCCCTGACTCTTAGGAGCACACAGCCAAGTCTCAGGCTTGAGGCAAGTCTCCTGGAAGACCTTCAGTCAGTTCTGAGGAGGACTCCAGTCCAATCAAATGGAAAGCTAGAAAAAATTTTTAAAAGATATAAATCCAAGCACTGCACAATTAACTATTGTGCTGTCTACTATACTAGAAATTACTTCTCCCACACACCTGTTGGCCCAGGAAAATAAAGGCTAAAGTTTTCATTTAGGAAAAAATATTTTAAATTCTCAGTTTAGCAAGTGTATAAGGTAAAGATTATTCCAAGGCCAAAATCATAGTGTAGTGTGTCTGTATATGGGTGCCTGTCTGTATCTCTTGCTGTGCTTAACTCTTTTTTTTTTTTTTAAAGGTAGCTTGTTTTTAAACTAGCCTTTTGGTGTTATATGATCAAAGGAAATACACTGAAATATCATAATTTCAATCTATATAATTTTAAGATAATGGACTTTTTATATGTTTTGCTAAAGTAAATATTAGTAAACCAATCAGTAATGTTTTTTAAGTTAGTAAATGGAGAATAATAATCTTCTCCACCTTTTCAAAAATTTTTAATTCTTTGCTGCTTCAATTCCTCATGAATCTTAAGTCAGGAAGAAAGGCAAGTATTTGATGATCATCTTTGACTTCTGACAACCTTGAGATGTTACGTATTTCAAATCTAACATGTACCAGAATACTGGAAACTCACAACTTGATCATTGTTCTTTCAAACCCAGGAATTCTTCCATGACTGGACAGCTCAAGCGTGACTTCCTACTCCAGGAAGCCTTCCTTGATCTCGTCTGATTTGTGTGTTAACACTTCTGGTTCTCTTTAACACAGTGTGCCGTATGTGCTTCCTCTCTACCGTGCACATATTATTTTGTAATTATTCATTTATACGTCTGTATCCTCTTAAACAGAGAGTTCCTCTGGGAATGGGCAGGGTTCATTTAGCAAGTCACCCCACTGCCTAAAGCAGTTCTTGATTTGCTCAAGTAGACCTCACTGGATGTTCACCAAGTGAACAAACAGTTGGCGTTTAGGACATTGGCCTTCACGGGAGTGTGTGTGCAGTCTCACTGCCTGGGGCCCTGGGCTCCCGGCATTCCCGCAAGTGAAGAGTCAGTTTAAAAAAAGCTAAGGATGAATTTGGATTTCTTCAAAGATCCCACAGCTTGGAAATCACCTCCGATTTGGAGGAATGTCTTTTGTAGATCCTAATTCTAATTATTCCTAAAGTTGGCTACAAGATGTTGAGACTGGGTTAATGCTAATTTCTTTGTTTCAACTTGATTTCACCAGAATGACTATTTTTATATAATGCACAAAAGTTGAAACACATAGGCAGATGGGGACACAGCTGGGTGTATGAAGCAACTCCAATGGCATTTCCCACCGACAAAGTGAAAGCATTAAATGAAGCTCGTGTCTTTTAAGGAGTAGAGACAAGTTCTCAGACGGCTTTTGTTCACAGAGGAGTCTTTTCCCTATAATCCACCATATCCCATGCTAGTTCAGAGTAATGAGAGCTCCCTACCATTTGAGCTACATCACAGACTTCTAAGCTCAGTGATCTAATTTAATGGGAATTTCTTTTAAGGAGAGTAGGGTAATGGTAAATTCATTGTACAGAGAGAAACCCTCTCAAAAATCTCTTCACGTTGGAGTCACAGCATCTTCCCCGTCTGGGCACTGCGTTCCATCAACTTTGCCTTCCTGCAGGGATAGCCTGACTCCAGGATTTCCCTTCAGAGCTGAGAGCAAGCCCTAAGAGACCTCACACACACTGTGGGCAGGATCGAGCCTAACCAAAGACTCCATCTGTCTTGGGCTCCTCTCTAAGGTGGAGCCAGCACAAGTGGGACTGAAGTCTGGCAGACAAGAGGCCACGTGGCGGCATCAGTAGGGAAGCGAAGCCTCGAACGAGAGGCAGTGCATCTGTCACTCATTCCGGGAGTGGGGGGAGGTGACCTGCACAGGACTGAAGAGCAAGCACACCGTGCACAAGTTGTTTTCAAGATCATACAGGCACCTTATTAGTTCTACAGAGCCGCTCCACCCAGACCTAGAATGAGGACAGATTAGTAAACAGAAAAGAGACTTCGAGTCCCTTTACTAACACTTGGGAGGCAGGGCAGCCCGCGGAAGCACAAAGCAAACCAGGAAAAGCTGGAACTGGAGGCAGCTGGGAGCTTAGAGGCCAGGAAATAGTCTTCTTTCACTTCTGCCTTCTGCTGAGGGACCGGAGGCTCCTGACTTAAACCTAATGCCCCAGGTCATCACATGGCACAGAGAGGGCTAATGTGAGAGCCTGGGTGGCCTCACTCCCAGTCTAAGCTCTTTCTAACAGCGGGATGCTCTGTTGCCCTGGTCTTCCGTTTAGAACAATACACAGAATACCCTCCATGGAAAATAATCGGTTATTACTGAGTGTCACCTCCTCAGAAGGCCCTTTATCATCATCATTCCAAAGCCGACCCTCCGTCACTCCGCTTTACTTGTGTTACAGCACTTCCACGTTTCTGTTTTTAATCAGTTGCCCTGCCAGCAATGTAAGCAGTACAGAGCAGGGACCTCCGGAGCCTCGTTCAATGGTGTGTATTTCTAGGTATTACAGAGCTAACTGGCATTTATAAAGTGCCCAATAAATGCTGGATAGTAACTAAACAAGTCAACTGCTACCCATAGAAGTTTCTGAATTCTTAAAACAAAGAAAGGGGTGGGGAAACAGTAGGGGTAGTATCATTCCTAATTTGCTGAAATCTTTATGAATGCAAATCTGACCTCCTCTCTGCTTAGTAACTCTTATCAAATGACTGGCAGCGCAGTTCTCTAAAATAGGATAGTGTGGAGGACAGGACTTCAAAGGCTGCATGACTGATCCAGCACCGAGAGGGGAGAGGAACACTCAAGACTCTGATTAAGTGCAGCCCAGCTGACAAGAGCCAAGAATTTTTCTCTTGGGGCTGGGGGAAGGTAAGCTTTGTTGTGCTTTTCAGGAGCAGGGCAGAGGGGACACCCTGACCTCAAAAAAAAAAAAAAAAGGCAAACACAAAAGTGACAAGGAAGCATAATGATCACTGTAACATTATTTTTTAAAAAGGAGATATTTGGGGTACATTCTAGGACAAAAAGGCATTTAGCTAATCTTGGAATCTAAAATACTATATAATCATAAAGGACACAAAACCAAATATTAAAGTCTGAAGTATAGAAACACATTTCTGCATGATTTTTGAATAGAAACAGCATTAAAGATGGTGGTGCAAACAGAGGACAGAGTAAATCAGACCATTATCAGTCCTTAGCATGTTGTGCTTATGAGGGTTTTCCATTTAGAACCAAGCATTAAAGGGGCTGCTGTCCATACCCAGGTGTTCAGTAATTAAAAGGACAATAGTCTTCAAAAAATAAAACGTGACAAAAAGGTACAAAAGCATATGTGTTTACTACTAGAACTATTTCTAAACTATGATGCCCTAAGTACCCGGGGACTGGGCCTGTGCTCCTGGTAACCCAGCTACAAGGCCAGCTCAGAAGAGGTCCTCAGTAATAGCTATTAAGCTAAATTAAATATGAACATCAACTGTGACATTATTTTGCTGATACCTGTTTGGTCACCTGTATGAAGGTCTGATCTTTATACCTGGAGAAAAGCCTGCCACTAACTACTACTTTATAGGACTTTTGATATCATAAAACAATGATGAAATTGTGAAGAACTCTGGGACTCTGAATAAAGATGAAGAAAGGCTCACAGAGAAGAGGACAGCTGAGTTGGGTCTTGGTGTGGGGTGGAGGGACGAAGGGAGGCCACTGATGATAAGCAAAGAACCCTAAGGGGTGGCGCTTACTGTTCCCATTTTAGAGTGGAGGGAAATGAAGATTAAGAACCTCAAGCTGGGCAAACAGTGGATGTAAAATTCATATCTATTTGGTACCAAAATCTCTGCAGGCTTTCCCAGGAAAGCCCATTGAAATTTTAGCACCAAAATTAAGTTCTAAAAGTTTAAGTGGTCATCTGGTTCTAGTCAAGAACTAAATGACCCACAAGCTAATGCTCTTCTCCTGAGAAACACCACACTCAGGCAGAGGAAATGGGCTTTCCGAGCACAGGGACAGCATGTGCAGCAACCTCCATCTGTCTGGGGGACGCAGATGATTTTGCTTGTATGGAGCACAGGACGCATGGCTGGAGGTGAGGAGAGGCAGAGCACGGAACCTCAAGCAGAGGGTAGATGCAGGCCAGCGCTAACGTGGTCTACACTGTGTCCTTCAGACGGGGAGGCACTGGCCCTTTTCAAGCAGGGAAGTGGACCATTCATGTGTGTTTCAGCAAATCCCTCTGAGAGCAACACAAAGAACTGGCAGAAATGAAGTCTGGCAGCAGGACAGTTATCCAAAGGCTAGTACAGTAACCCAGATGGAAAGTTAGAGCACCTGAGCTGAGGCTGTGGACTGCTGAGTGTGAGAGGAAAGACTCAAGACAGACCCCAAAGACCAAGTTGAAGGGACTGGATGCGGGTTCCAAGAGAGAAGAGAATCAAAGGGAGCGCCTTTGAGAAGAACTGAGAATTCACAGACACACCATGAAACTGAAGCCTAGCAAAGAATGAGGCAGTTTACAAAGCCGGGTTTCCACCAGGGATGCTGGTCACATGGTCAAAAATCAAATAACTACAATAAGCAGGAATGAAATAAATTTAGATATAAAGATGAAAGCGAGATCTAGCAATGGTTACCAGTAACGAACTTGATAGTAACAATATGGTTAATAAGTCCTCGAGCCATATATTTAAATAATAGAAAAAAATGAAGCCTCTTTCTCCCTAGAAATAAATACATAACTTGTAAGCCTCTATATATCATCCCAACTGAGAAAAAGTCTCTACAGAGCAAAACCTTCCAAGTCCTGGGCCAGTGTGGGCCTGAGTTCCTCCAGCACAGCCCCCGGTTTGCAGAGTAAAATGGCATTTTGCTGGGTTTTGTTATTTGTCTTTTAAGCAGGCAGATTGCCACTGGTTAGTAAGGAATGTTTGACAAGAATTAGGGGAAAGGGAATGGAGAAAGATTAAAGGGGCAAAAAAGGGAAGAAGAGAGACACATACTATATTGCAAGTCTATAGCCGGTATAAAAACCATCAGATGTTTTAAAGCACTGCTTGGATTTTGGTGGTCTTTCCTCTTTAAAGGAGCAATGCTGAACGGCATCAGTATAAGCAAGAAGATTCACAAGCAAGTGCCTCTGTTTATAAATAACGTCAGTAGGACCAGAGAGTCGTTCTTACCATGTTTCAGATGTAGGCAGCTGTCATTCTTGGACCTGTACCTGCAGAAAATTGTGTCTTTA
Source organism: Bos indicus (assembly GCF_029378745.1). Classification (NCBI taxonomy): domain Eukaryota; kingdom Metazoa; phylum Chordata; class Mammalia; order Artiodactyla; family Bovidae; genus Bos; species Bos indicus. Next base: position 17,974,496 of record NC_091765.1, on the reverse strand, counting down.
ACAAATTTTTATTGAAGAGGTTTTTGTACATTCCAAATACGTAGTAGCTACAATATAATGTGGACCTCTTTGCTTTATTTTTTATGGTTCTTATACCAGCCATTTTTTATTTGTGCAGTACAAGTAGAGGCCTTATCTTTAATGAAAGAAAAGGGGAAATAAATAGGACCTCACTGATTGATGCCTTGAATTATTGTACAGGAAAGATAAACCCTAGCATCATGTTTTATATTTTTAAATAACCCCAAACCATAGAAAAGATTCTCCAGGGGATACAAGGTGGCATATCACAGGGTCATCATAAAAAAACTGTAATGTGAGGAATTATGCAACTAGAAGAACAGGAGTGTTAAAGCAAAGAGAAGACACACAACAAAAGCAAAAACAAAACTAAGGAAAAAAGAAAACAATCACAGTTAACAACGAGGATTCCCGGTAACAGGGATTGGGGGAGCTTTTTAGAGGTACCTTCACATAGTCACATTTAAAAGAAAGGTCTTGCAAACATTTTAAAAGAATTTCAGGAAGAAAAGCCGAGTTTAGGAATCACAGTATAGTTGAAAAATAAAGCAGTGTATAGAAAGATGCAGACTGCTTTAAAGGTGTTCCTCAGAAGCAGAGCGGGCTGGGAAGTCACACGGGGCCTACCTGATGTGGATTCCTGTAGCTTCTCTCTCTTCCTCTTCTTTTTCTTACCCTGGAAGAAGACAGGCACACTGTCACAGACTGCACTGTGAGCACATGGACGCACGTGATACAAAAGGACAGGCAGGCAGTCAACCGAGAGCTAAGACACCTCAATATCTCTTTCTTTACCATCTGTACCTAGAAACCGAGAGCAAGAGAACAATTCTGATCTGTGACCTTTGTCTTTTTGGCTTCACATTTAATATTGTAAGTGACCACACACACACAGGATAATGATGTCCCAGGGCTGTGGTGGGCTTCCCTGGTGGCTCAGGGGTAAAGAATCCACCTGCCAATGCAGAAGACGCAGGTTCAGTCCGTGGGTCGGGAAGATCCCCTGGAGAAGGAAATGACGACCCACTCCAGGATTCTTGCCTGGAAAGTCCCATGGACAGAGGAACCTAGCAGCTACAGTCCACGGGGTAGCAGAGAGCCAGACACGACTTAGCAGCTAAACAACAACAAGGGCTGTGGCCACAGACACCACCTCCCACTCAAGGAAAGCCCACATAAGGAGGTACTCCGGTACTCCTTTTATTGCTAACCATCGCACTTAGTATCCAATTCTGGTAGAGGTGATGATAAATCTTCCTTACTATGAATTTGACCATGTAATTAAAAATCCACTATGTTAACAGGATCTTCAGCCCCTGTGGCACAGACACGACATAACCGAGACAGCAGTAGGAGGGTAAGACAGAACCTGAGAAAACTCAAAAGGTAATTGTAGAGACTTATTTATGGCAGCTAAAGACCTTGCTTCCCAAAAGACATAATAACATGAATATGCCTGCAATTTAAAATACATTTCAAAATCATCTTAATCACATATTTGCATTTTAGGTCCATTTATCCTGGTTTAATTTTCTGTTTTCCTTCATAATTACTTTCCCCTCAAAAATAACTGTAACAAGGCATAGACACAGTATGTATTCCACTTATATGAATAGTAAATGGCCAACCTAGATTAGGATAGTCTTTTCAAATAAGTATAACAGAACACATATCACATCCAGTTTCTCTGTCTGCTGTAATAATCACATTCACAAAAAATAAAACCATAAGATTATATTGAGTATATTGTATACATATATAAAAGTATGTATTTTTATGCACCTCAAGATAGTTTTTTTCCGTGTCACATGACCTGATCTTGGGAAAGTTGACTGAAACTGTCCTCTTAAACACTAAGGCAAACAACAGATATTAGTAGCCTTGGGAAATAGCATACCAAAAATAGTGGAGTCGTCTTTAAGATGATTAAGGTACTCCAGGGAGAGGGGAGCGGACAGAGGAAGCACATGCTCCTCATAGGCATCTACTGTCTCCCTTTCAGATGCGATGACTTATGGTTTTCAGAAGGCGCAATAAGGTAGTTTCACGTACACGGAGCTTTCTTCCTCACCTCCTCCTCCTCCAAGCTCCCATTCACCCTTTTAAGATTCATCTCCAGTGTCATTTAGGACTCTTCTCTGAGAGCTTCCCACCATAGCCTGACTCCTCACAGGGGCCATGATGAGCTGTGTCCCTGAGCCGCTGATCACAGGGCTGTTAGCACTGCCTGAACCTCCGCTCGTCTCTGCCACCCAGCACATGCCTAGCACGTGCTTAGAACAGGCAACTGTGGCCTGACATGTCAGACTAATGTTGCTTTTGTGAAATCACCTGTACTATATTCTAGGAATACACCTGTGCTTCAAGAGAACTTACCTTTATGGTAGACAAAATTAAGGAGTTTGGATATATTTGTGTTAGAATACACAAAAACAAACAAAATTTCATGTGTAGTAAATAAACTTTTCATGAAAATCATAAATAGTACTGGGGTTTTAAGCACTACATTTAGAAGCTCCAATAATACAAATATAACAATACACCTAACAATATATGTTCACTGTTGATTTATGAAAGCCAGTTATAAAAATGAAAGTTATAAAAACAAATTGAAGCTTTACAATCTGTGATGCCTTAGGGCATTTTAATATTAAATATTGAGATATATATTTAATATGATCTCAGTGAGCATTAGGATAGCATTCTGACAATGAAAAGCTAAGTTACAGGGCATATATCTTATTTAGACTGTATTCTTGTACTTCTAAGAATACTCCGTAATATCTTTAGCTAAATTGATACCACTTGATTGACTTCTGTTTGCCTTAGTAATTAACAGGCTTATTTTGATTATTATAAAAAATTTAAGTTACAAAGCTGGGGTTCCCCTTCATTCAAAGAGATCCTAAAAGTCAAATTGTGCAAACAACTTCCTTTAAAAGTTGTGCCAAGGAAAATCTTTAAAGGAAAATTCACATTACACTGGTCTTCCTTAAAAACTACTTCCCATCTCTCCACATGGAGAGGAGGGTAGAGAGAGAAAAATAACATATGTTTCTTTTATCTCTTTTTATAAGTGGCAACTCACTCTTTAAGGATCAGAAACTTCATTCAAAGACATGATATCACCTGTATGTAGAATCTAAAGTACAACACAGATGAACATATCTATGACACAGAAATAAACTCACAGACATACGGAACCTTTGGTTGCCAAGGTGGGTGGGGTGGGGAAGGAAAGGATTGGGTGTTTGGGACAGATGCAAACTATTACATAGAGGATGGATAAACAACCAGTTCCTATTGTACAGAACAGGGAACTCTATTCAGTATCCTGTGGTAAACCATAATGGAAAATAATATAAAAAAGTGTATATATATATATATATATATACACACACACAGATAACTGAATCACTTTGCTGTACAACAGAAATGAACACTGTAAATCAACTATACTTCAATAACATAAAAAGAAAAAAAAGACATTCAACATGCAACACTTAATCTATGTAAATTCTCAGCACAGCAAAGCTCTCCCAGGGGGTCAAAGAAGGAAGACCATTCTTCCCTACAGGCCAACCACATCCAGAAGAGACCCAGGACAGGGTTAAAGGAGTATACTTTAGGACTGAAACCGTTTAGGTGGGGGATTGATCTTCCCACTTAAAGGGCATCACAGAGGCTCTATCCAGAAAATACAGTCCAGAGAACAGAAGCCAGTTCTGAGAGGAAACTCTTCAACTAAAGCTGTCTTCCTAAGGAGGCCCTGGAAGACCAAGCTGGTCTGTCTGGGGGAGGGAAACGGCATAGACTGTGCAGTCTGGGGGAACTGGCTGCTCCTTAGCCACTACATAGCCCCAGACAAGTTACCTAACCTCTTGACTCTTCAATTTCCCTCATCTGTAAAATGTAACAATACTGTTTATGTCACAGGATTATCCTAAGGACTAGAAAACAACACACAAAGCATTTAAGACAGTTCTTGACAATTGGCATGCAGCAGTTACTAAAACAACCAAGACACAATCCAGGAGAGTCGATGAAGCTGCTGCTCCCAAGTCACAAACAGCAGGACTCTTACTTCCTATGTCAGACTTGTATCCAATGAGGAGGCTCCAAATCCTGACCAGTAGGGACTTTTTCTTCCAACATGTTACAGGAGACTGTGTTCCCAAAGTCTCTGTGCCTCATTATATGGGATGCATGACCTCATACTTGTGGCCCCACAGGATCATGCACAGCAATGGCCACACGGTAATCTACATGTTGATTCATGGATTCACCGTTCTTAAAAAGGACAACTACATCTAATAAGAAGACTGTCCTAGCTGGCACTTTGAATGCGAGCCTCACAAGAAACATGAAAATGATCTTCAAATTTTTAAATTAAGAGCTTAAGTGACCAAAAACATTCCCCTCTATAAAATAGGATACAACTGATATCACTTACAATATTCTTTCTCAGAAGTAGTTTTTGTTGTATCAAGACAAGAACAAGATGTTCAAACTATAAAGTAACAAAACAACTGGAAATAAAAATGAGGTGCTTACTGCAAGGAGATCCAACCAGTCCATTCTAAAGGAGATCAGTCCTGGGTGTTCTTTGGAAGGACTGATGCTAAAGCTGAAACTCCAATACTTTGGCCACCTCATGCGAAGACTTGACTCATTGGAAAAGACTCTGATGCTGGGAGGGATTGGGGGAGGGAGGAGAAGGGGACGACAGAGGATGAGATGGCTGGATGGCATCACTGACTCGATGGACATGAGTTTGGGTGAACTCTGGGAGTTGGTGATGGACAGGGAGGCCTGGAGTGCTGCGATTCATGGGGTCGCAAAGAGTCGGACACGACTGAGCAACTGAACTGAACTGAAAATTATGATAATACCTACTCCATCTAAATAAAATATATAATGGACATCAGGGTATGTTAATATGAAACAAAAAAGTGGATTTTTACCTAGCTCTAATTAGTCTGTGGCAAAACAGTCACATGAATACACTATAATAAGTGTAAAATAACATAATCCTTTTTGGAAAGAAGTCTAATATATATCAAAAGCCTTTATAATCTGTACTCAACAATTTCACTACTTTGAATCTATCCTATAAAAATAAGTCCTAAATACAGGGAAAAAAACCCTGTTATTATGCACAGTTCATCGCAGGATTATTTCCACTTATTAAAAAAAACATATCTAAAAATCAGGGAAAAATGGTTAATTGTGACATTCACTCAATGTATATTGTATACCTATTAAAACTGATACATAGAAACACTATGCCATAACAGAAAAAACGCGTATTGTATATAAGAGCAAGTAGCATGGCACAAAAGTGTATGTATATACAAACCCACCTACCCTCCCTCAAACACACATCCAAGTAAAAATGGAAAAATATGCACAGAAAATATACTGGAAGATAGTTAACTAGTTATTAATAATAATAATCTCATCATTATTTACATGATGAGACTGCGGGCTTTAAAAACAATCTTTTCACCAACATTTTAATGATTAGGATTTTTCTGATTAAAAAATCTTACTTAAAAAATGTCATTAGCATATAGCCAAAAAATTATGACAGCGCAGTTTTCAAAATGAAATATAACCATGAAGTCTTTATTACAAAGTTCATTAACTTTCAAAAATAGAAAACAATGCCAGCATTAGTTCCACTCTACAACACATTTCCCTTAGGAGAGCAACACAGGGAGAGAACGAGCGAGAAGAGAGAGCCGTCGGTGTGCAGAAGGCGCTTACATAATTGTCTCTTGCAGACCAGCCTGGATAGAGCTGCATATGTAGCTGTCTTTCCTTCCGCGCTAATTCATAATATTTAGCCTGCTCTTCACGAGAGAGGGCATGCCACTGAAAAACAAAGGGGAAGGAGGGGAAAAAAATCAAGTAAAAGCAAAACAGCAATAGTATTATATATTTCATATTTCAGACAGTGGAGAATGAAAATGTTAAGAATGTAAACTTTGATTTTTAAATGGCAGAAGACCACGTGTTGCAGAAATCCATCTGGAGTTTGGTGGCTGCAACGAAATTCCAACTTTTGTTTTCCTGTCCTGCTCTCACATTACATGAAACCTGTCCAAGTATCCAAAATGAAGTGGCCTCTCGCCCAGCCTTTCTCTTCTCCAGGGCCAGTTAAAGGGAATGTTCACCAGTAAGCTTCAACACCCAAGTTACCCCTTTTTCATAGTTTGTGGCATATTCTGCCATTGAGCCCAAGTGCTATTTATTAATGCAAAATTTCCACAGGTCTTTTCCACACAGATATCTCCTCACCTCACATGCACACTCTCCCACTCTGTCATATGAGGAATCTGAAACCTTCATCATATGATCCTGTCTATAAAGCAAGACATCAAAAGTCAGTCTGTCTCAGTCTCTTCAGCCTCCCCTCACACTTACAGAAACACTAATTGTCCACAGGGAGAACACAGGTAACACTGTATAATCACCATGCACACTGTGTGTTTTGGTCTTCTGATGGAAAACAAGGAGCATGGCCTCAATTCATTTTGACATCTACACTTTCAGACTGTAGGATCTAATTTGGAGAATGTAGCACTTGACACCTTGCAAATTTTCCATTTCCCTTTAGGTAACAGGTATCTATAGATCATACAGAGCAAAACTGCAAGGCACTGTTTGGGATTTTAAGCAGCCTGAATCCTGTATGGAATAACTGACTGGTTCAAGATAGAAAAAGGAGTACAGCAGGGATGTCTGCTGTCACCCTGTTTGTTTAAACCATACACCAAGCACATCATGAGAAATGCTGGGCTGGATGAGTTACAAGCTGGAATCAAGACAGGCAGGAGAAATATCAACAACCTCAGATATGCAGATGATACCACTCTAATGGCAGAAAGTGAAGAGGAACCAAGAGCCTCTTGATGAAGGTGAAGGAGTAGAGTCAGAGAGCTAGCTTAAAACTAAATATTAAAAAAACTAAGATCATAGCATCCAGCTGTGTGGCAAATAGAAGGGGAAAAGGTAGAAATAGCTTTCCTCATCTAGGTCTCCAAAAATCACTGCGGACAGTGAGTGCAGTCATGAAATCATAAGACGATGGCTTCTTGGCAGGAAAGCAATGACAAGCCTAGACAGGGTGTTGAAAAGCAGAGACATTACTCTGCCAACCAAGTTCATACAGTCAAGGCTGTGGTCTTTCCAATGGTCAAAAATGCTTGTGAGAGCTGGACCATAAAGAAGGCAGTTCAGGTGCTCAGTTGTGTCCGACTATTTGTGACCCCATGGACTGCAGCAACCCAGGCTTCCCTGTGTATCACCAACTCTCGGAGCTTGCTCAAATTCATGTCCATCAAGTCGGTGATGCCATCCAACCATCTCATCCTCTGTCATCCCCTTCTCCTGCCTTCAGTCTTTCCCAGCATCAGGGTCTTTTCCAATGGGTCAGTTCTTCTCATCAGGTGGCCAAAGTATTGGAGTGTTAGCTTCAGCGTCAGTCTTTCCAATGAATATTCAGAGCTGATTGATTTCCTTTAGGATTGACTGGTTGGATCTCCTTGCAGTCCAAGGGATTCTCAAGAGTCTTCTTCAACACCACAGTTCAAAAGGATCAATTCTTCAGTGTTCAGCTTTCTGTAGAGTTCAATTCTCACATCCATACATGACTACTGGATAAACCATAGCTTTGATTAGACAGATCTTTGTTGGCAAAGTAATGTCTCCGCTTTTTAATATGCTGTCTAGTCTAGGTTGGTCATAGCTTTTCTTCCAAGGAGCAAGTGTCTTTTAATTTCATGTCTACAGTCACCATCTGCAGTGATTTTGGAGTCCAAAAAATCAAAGTCTCTCCACTGTTTCCACTGTTTTCCCCATCCATTTGCCATGAAGTGATGGGACCAGATGCCATGATCTTAGTTTTCTGAATGTTGAGCTTTAAGCCAACTTTCTCACTCTCCTCTTTCACTTTCATCAAGAGGGTCTTTAGTTTTTCTTCACTTTCTGCCATAAGGGTGGTGTCATCTGTGTATCTGAGGTTATTTGTATTTCTCTTGGCAATCTTATGGATTCCAGCTTTTGCTTCATCCAGCCCAGCGTTTCTCAGGATGTTCTCTGCATATAAATTAAATAAGCAGGGTGACAATATACAGCCTTGATGTACTCCTTTCCCTGTTTGGAACCAGTCTGTTGTTCCATGTCCAGTTCTAACTGTTGCTTCTTGACCTGCATACAGATTTCTCAGGAGGAAGGTCAGGTGGTCTGGTATTCCTATCTCTTTCAGAATTTTCCACAGTTTGTTGTGATTCACACAGTCAAAGGCTTTGGCATAGTCAATAAAGCAGATGTTTTTCTGGAACTCCTTGCTTTTTTGATGATCTAATGGATGTTGGCAATTTTATCTCTGGTTCCTCTGCCTTTTCTAAATCCAGCTTCAACATCATGGAAGTTCATGGCTCATGTACTGTTGAAGCCTGGCTTGTAGAATTTTGAGCATTACTTTGCTAGCATGTGGGATGAGTGCAATTGTGCGGTAGTTTGAACACCCTTTGGCACTGCCTTTCTTTGGGACTGGAATGAAAACCGGCCTTTTCCAGTCCTGTGGCCACTGCTGAGTTTTGCACATTTGCTGGCATATTGAGTGCAGCACTTTCACAGCATCATCTTTCAGGATTGGAAATAGCTTAATTGGAATTCCATCACCTCCACTAGCTTTGTTTGTACTGATGCTTCCTTAAGGCCCACTTGACTTCGCGTTCCAGGATGACTGGCTCTAGGTGAGTGATTACACCATTGTGGTTATCTGGGTCATGAAAATATATTTTGTACAGTTCTTTTGTGTATTCTTGCCACCTCTTAATATCTTCTGCTTCTGTTAGGTCCATACCATTTCTGTCCTTTACTGAGCCCATCTTTGCATGAAGTGTTTCCTTGTTATCTCTAATTTTCTTGAAGAGATCTTTAGTCTTTCCATTCTGTCGTTTTCCTCTATTGCTTTGCACTGATCACTGAGGAAGGCTTACTCTGCATTCAAATGGGTGTATCTTTCCTTTTCTCCTTTGCCTTTAGCTTCTCTTCTTTTCTCAGCTATTTGTAAGGCCTCCTCAGACAACCATTTTGCCTTTTTGCATTTCTTTTTCTTGGGGATGGTCTTCATCACTGCCTCCTGTACAATGTCATGAACCTCTGTCCATAGTTCTTCAGGCACTCTATCAGATCTAATCCCTTTAATCTATTTCTCACTTCCACTGTATAATCATAAGGGATTTGATTTAGGTCATACCTGAATGGTCTAGTGGTTTTCCCTACTTTCTTCAATTTAAGTCTGAATTTGGCAATAAGGAGTTCATGATCTAAGCCACAGTCAGCTCCCGGTCTTGTTTCTGCTGACTGTATAGAGCTTCTCCATCTTTGGCTGCAAAGAACATAATCAATCTGATTTTGGTATTGATCATCTGCTGATGTCCATGTGTAGAGTCTTCTCTTGTGTTGTTGGAAGAAGGTGTTTGCTATAACCAGTGTGTTCTCTTGGCAAAACTCTGTTAGCCTTTGCTCTGCTTCATTCTGTACTCTAAGGGCAATTTTGCCTATTATTCCAGGTATCTCTTGATCTCCTACTTTTGCATTCCAGTTCCCTATAATGAAAAAGACATCTCTTTGGGGTGTTATTTCTAGAAGGTCTTATAGGTCTTCATAGAACCATTCAAATTCAGCTTCTTCAGCATTACTGGTTGGGGCATAGACTTGGATTACTGTGATACTGACTGGTTTGCCTTGGAAACAAAGAGATCATTCTGTTGTTTTTGAGATTGCATCCATGAATTGCATTTCAGACTCTTGTTGATTATGAGGGCTACTACATTTCTTCTAAGAAGCAAAAAGAAGACAGAATGTCAAAGAATTGATGCCTTTGAACTGTGGTGCTGGAGAAGACTCCTGAGAATCCCTTGGACAGCAAGGAGATCAAAGCAGTCAATCTGAGGGGAAATCAACCCAGAATATTCACTGGAAGGACAGATGCTGAAGCTGAAGCTCCACTATTTTGGTTATCTGATGTGAAGAGCTGACTCACTGAAAAAGTCCCTGATGCTGAGAAAGATCGAGGGCAGAAGGAGAAGAGGATGTCAGAGGATGATATGGATGGATGACATCACAAACTCCGGGAGATGGTGAGGGACAGGGAGGCCTGGCGTGCTGTAGTCCATGGGGTTGCAAAGAGTCGGACACGACTGCATGACTGAACAACAACACTGACACTTTGTGTGTGTTTACATAAAACTTACCCCAGGCCCCCTGTAAGCAGTCTCCTAGTGCGTCTTCCTACTTCCCAAATGCCAGGGTCTGTTGTCAGCCACTCCCAGAGAACTGGCTGCACTCTGGGGGACCCACTGGCCAGAGGTGATGGCACAGGGGCAGTGGCTGTAGGAGGCATGGGCCAGAGCCCACACCACTCACGCCTGCACACACTCTGGATGAGTCCCGCTTCCACTCCAGCGCTCCCAATTCTAGGGTGTACTGCTTCCATTTCACTTCCTGTTAAAGGCTGGGTGGTTCTTTCTCATTCATGTCTACTGTGCATATTTATTTTAATTACTCTCGTTTTAATTATGGACAGAAAGGTATGACTGGACTGGAGAAGGGAAGGAGAAGTGAGGGAGAGAGGCCGGTGAGCAAGAAGAGGCTGTGCTTGAGGACCGTGGGCCAGTGGTCAGGACACAGGACCTACAGCACAATGGGGACCTGCCTCCTCAAGGACGCAAACAATTGCTGCCCTTGCCCCTGGCAGGAGGGGACCTCACCTCAAAGAGAGCACAGCACCAAAGCGCCTGTGGCCTCATCCTGGCCTCCCCTCCAGCCTCCGGCCCAGAGGTGGTGGGACCCACAGGCAGGGCAACAGATTCCACTTCCTTCAAACCGCCCCTTGACGGCCAGAGCCTCTAAGTTGATAGGACAATGATTTAATTGCTTTAAAGTGCAGAGTGTAAAGTTAAGAACCATGACACTCAGTGGACTTGGCCTGAGCCTACAGGCAAATCAAATAATATACTTTTCTTAAAAAAAAAAAAGGTGGGGGAGGGAGGGACGGGAGATGGGGAGGTGACAGAAAAAATACAAAACCTGAAAGAAGTTACCTGAGACACAATTCTTTGTACCAGCAGAGTAATCACAATTAGTCAAGCTGAGCCTAAAAAGGCATGTCTGGGGAGCAGTGGAAGCTGAGGCAGGAAAAGTCACACTGCCTCTGTCCACTGAAAGTGAAAGAAAGTTTAAGTCACTCAGTTGTGTCCAACTCTCTATGACCCCATGGACTACACAGTCCATGGAATTCTCCAGGTCAGAATACTGGAGTGGGTAGCCATTCCCTTCTCCAGGGGATCTTCCCAACCCAGGGATCGAACCCAGGTCTCCTGCATTGCAGGCAGATTCTTTACCAGCTGAGCCACAAGGGAAGCCACTTTTCTAAACCTGAGGTTCTGACCTAGAGCCCTTCACGGGGAGAAAAAGCCACACCAGGCACAGTGCAAGAGATCAGCCTACCTTAAAAAAAAAAGACTCATCATTAGTATTTAGATAGTTCTGGTGCTAACATGATTGGCAAGAGGCAAGGCATTATCAAAAAGGAACAAAAAGAAGACTAAGAAGAAAAAAAGATAAGAAGTCTTACTTTGTAAATTTGTTCATTCATTTGATCAATAATCTCTCATGCTACTGCAATATGTCAGTATAGAGATATATTTTATCTGGACTTGTAAATAAAACTTATCTCCCAAAATACATATGGAGGTTGGGTCTTCTGCCCAAACAACCGGTTAAACAAGCAGGAATTTTTCAGTTCCAGCAGGAAACTTAGGTTGACAAGACCCCAGCTAACAAAACTGAGCAAAATTCAAAGTGAAAAAACAGACCACAAACTAAACTGCTTACCTGCCTTTCCAACTGCTTTTAGTTCCTAGGGATTTACAATTCACAAATGCAATTCACAAACGAAGCATCATTTACTAGAGTAAAACAGTTCAGTAAAATTATGATATTAAAGTTTTACATTGAAAACAAAAGTAAAGTCTGATGCAAGCTAGAAAGATGATATCAACAGGCATTTCTGAAACATATTGACTAAAAACGTTTTTCCATCTCTTTTGCTTACTGAAAGATTCATCAAGTTGTTGGGAAAGTACCCATTTGAAGAAACTTAACACAGGTCCAAGATTTAGAAATTCTGACACTAAATATGCAATAAATGGACTTCCTTTAATAGTCTAGAAGGTCTGAAAAGAAAAACCATAAAATAATATTTATGTTATTATTTATAATATGAAGAAGAAAACTGAGTCATTCATATGAATGAACATTTCTATGTTAGAGATAAAGGTGAGTAAAAATCAAAAGAAAAAATGTTCCAGCATGAATTTCAATTCCACTATTAAGAATTCTAATTATCCTAGTGTAAAACTTCATGATTTTAAAGCTAGGAACTTTAAAGAACTAGCAAGAACTATCCTGCCAGAGGGGAGTTATGAAAGGATAGAAAACCTGATCTTAATCAAAGATCTCAGAGGCCTATAAATAGAAACAGGTGTCCAAATCAAAGACAGAGAGAGACCCTAAATGAGAACCATCCTTTAGGACACATGCTCTGATCTGGGGATTGTTAAGGGAGCTGACAAAGTAGCAACTGTTGGAAATGTGCATTAAAAATAGGAAGCATACATCCATATCATATCCTTAACTCTCTTGAGCAGGAAAATAATTCCCACTGGAGGACCATGGACCTTTAACTTGGGGTGAGGGGGAATAAGATTTTACACAAGCTAAAAAAGGAACCCTTCTTTTCCTCTAATTTCTTCTTTTGAAGGTTCAGGGGGGAAAAAAATGATGGGAATCACTCATCTGCTATGATCTGGCTTTGAAAATCATTGTAATTATTGTTATTAAGTGTTTAAGAATCCACAGGGAGATAGAGTATTGTACACAGGGCACCAAAAGAGCTATAATCTGCCACCACATCCTACCCCCGAAACCCTGGTGTCTTGAAGATTGGAAATAGCTGCGTTTTTATGCCATCCAAGAGGAATCTATAATTCAACAACGCCTGCTCTCCGCCATCTGCTTTCCTCACATGGACTGGAAATCTCCTAATGTTTTCTGTCATGGATGCTGAAATGTATGAGGTTTTTAACAAACATGATGAAAACGTTCATCAGCAACAGCTAAAACATGACTTTAAGTCCCACAAAGGTTGTCAAGACCTTCCTTCTCCTGAATGTTCATTTGCAAACCATGAATTTCTTGAGAGTTTGCAAAAACAAATACACAAGGTCATATTTTAAGAAGTCACCACACATATATGAAGAGCATCATACAAGTTAAGCTGAAGCATTCCTAAAACTTCAATGTAATTATAGTAAAATGCAATTTCAATGAGAAAAATTCCAATTTTCTCCACCACCCTTCAGATACCCAACTAAACCCATTTCAACCCTGAGAAAAGTACTGGGAAGGACTGACTCGTCTCTGGGCTGGTGGTTGGACAAAGAAATCTAAGAGCATCTGTTCTAGTTATAAGTCTAGTGCCTGGGACATGACAGGTGCTCAGAAAAATACCTCTGCATGGGTGAAAGCAACAACATCAACAGCAAAGGTGGGCGATCGAGAAACCTGGCCCATGTACACCTGGAGAATCAGAGAACAATGCTTCTAGAATTAAGACTTCTCCGGCCCACACCAATTCTTCTATGTAAAGCTTTAAGGTAGAATGATCTGCTTACGTCTTGGAAGGAGCAGCCACTGCTGACTGCCAGGGTTTATCCAGAAATGTGGCTGGCCCCACAGGCCTTGCTGTAGCTCGCCGCTTGCTTGCTTCAGAGTCTGCACACACACACACACGCACACACACACGCACACACACACGCACACACACTGCTTCATGTGGGGACAGTCCACCTCACCCCCTTCATCAGGGGTTAACCCCCACTCATCTCTCAACTACTTTCTCAGGGGGCCATTCCCCAGCCCCACCCCACCTCCATTATTCTCTGATTCTTGCTCTTCATATTAACAGTATTTATCACAATTTTAATTATATATATAATAGGGAATTATTTCATATCAGTATCCTGTCACAAAACTTCAAGATCTGTGAAGGCAAGGACTACATCTATTTTACTCAGCAAACATTATGTAATGCCTACTACACTGCCTGGCACATAAAAGACACTCAAGATATACTCATTTAACGTATGATAATAGGAAAATAGTTATCATTTACAGGAAATGTTCCAAGTGCCAGATACAATCTCAGTTGTTGATACAATGCATCATATCATTCCTCCTAAAGGTTGTCATGCTCTCTCTGTTACTCCCTGAGTGACTGGTGACTATACAGATGATTCTATGACTACCTGATGTGTAAGTGCATTTGGGCAGCTGTTAATGAACCAGTTCCATGGTTACCATAAACATTTACATACCATCCCACTACTTACCCTTCTGCCTAGAATCTGGTTGATAGCTGCACTTTCCTTTAGAGTACACTCGGCTACGACATTCGCTCTCATTTCTTTCATGTATAACATAAAAGCATTCAGAGGCTTTTTAATGTGAGGTCTTTTTGGCTCCTGCTCCTTTCTCTGTTCATGCTGAGGCTTCCTAAAAGTTGGGAGTGGGGAAGGGGTTAGACGAATCAGGAAGAGATGGGAGGAGAGGAGCAGAGCATCCGCTTATTTCATGAGTCCACCTCAGGCTGGGACCACCCTCTGGGCTCTCTATAAGCCCCCAGGACACTGTCCACTTAAATGAGTGACTCATCTACTGCTGATACATAAGGATCCTTTGGTTTGCGAAAGCTTACCTATATGGGCTTGTGCAGATGCTGCATCTAGATTTTAGATGCTCCCTGGTCACCTTAGGAAAAGCTGAACATACAGTGCAGGAAGTCAGTCCTCCTCTAGAACTGGCATTCTTAACTTCGGTGGGTCAGCGCTCCTCTGAGAAGCTAATGAAACCTTAGACTCTCTCCCCCAGACAAATGCATGCTGGATTTGCCTGTACTTGCAGGGGTGTTATGGACAATGTTCACATGCTCCCTGCTACCACATCCTTCTGTTCCAGTACAAACTCTAGACTAAGAAATTCAATTAATTACTAATCTTTTGGGAGAATTCAGCTGTGCTGTAAGAGCCTGCAACAACCCTGGTCCGATAGGAAATCCTGGGTTTTGGTTTGCCCCCTTCCTTTCAATTCAGTGCTTCCAAAGCCCTGATGCAGATGCAGGGTGACTGTATTTCTAGAAGGAAATGCACTGAACCCCCCAAGCTACTTCACTCTCAGGCTCCCCAAGAGTGGGAACCCAATTAAAGCCTTGCACTAAATGGCTGAACAGCTCCATATCTTCAGTCTCTCCGCTCTGAAGATCTCTGCTCTTTAGTGAGTTTCCCTTCATCTTTTGAGATTCGTGCTCCTTTTCCATCTCAGAACCAAATCAGAGCACTGAGAATCAAGCTGCTCGGTGTCCTCAGGGGCAGAGCTTTCAAGGCGGAGCTACACTGACTTTCAGGATAACAGACAGGGGTACAATTCGGCAACAGCAAAGGAGAAACTGTGGGGTTTAAGTACTTGGTACCATAAGGTGTTCACAGGTGCAGAGAGAGGCGACTTACACGTGCATTAGGTCGCTGTCAGTGTGGGGGTGTTCCTGTTTGACCTGAGGCGTTACAATGGCTGGATGAGGGATGCCAGTTGTGTGGGGACCGGGAGGACCAGGAATCATATGATGAGAAAACCTGAAAGAAGGAAAGATGAGAAAACAAAATGTACTGCTGTAGCAAGAGCTGGTTGGAATTTTGAAACAACTCACTAACTGCTATTGGCTGAGAGTAAAAACACATCTTCACACACAGACATATTAACTATAAGAGCAGGCTGATGATTAATTTCTTTCCTTTCTGTATTCAGGTGGAAAATACTTATAATTACACACCACCTAACAGATTTTTTTTTTTTTTTTTTCAAGCTAATGGTGGAATCTGGCATTTTTCCTGGGAGGGCTCTAGGCAATAGGAGTTAAAAAAAAAAAAAAAGTGAGTCACTTTTCTTGCAAAGCAGTTTTCAGAGAAGAATTTCAGTAAGAATAATTATTGGAAATACAATATTTTATGAAGATTTAGCTTTTTAAGATGGTTTTAAAATCTAAAGACATCATATTTTAAAATCTCTGTCTACATCCGAGTGGACCTTCATATTAAGTCTTCTCCTGTTGGCTTTTTCCCTAACATCAGGAGAGAGCAACTGAGAAGACAAGGGACAGGAAGATTTGTTCAGTCTCTAATTTAATAAGGTTGCCATCAGCATCATTCCAAATAATTTTCTACACATAAAGAAGGTAGTGTCTGAGGGATCTAGCCTCATGGAAAATTGATAACAAAATTAAGGGGAAGAATTTAATTAAAGGGAAGGATACAGTTCTGCTTCAAGGTAAAAATGATACACAAGCTCAAATAAAGGCTTTTTCCCAGAGTATGCTTATAGAGCATTAAAAAAAAAATCTCAAAATATCCACCACCATCCAACACAAAGGAGGGAAACTGCCATGCAAGAAAAATAAAACAAAGACAGTACTTTCAACAAGCTCTTTGATAAATTTGGATATGCTTTAGAAACTTCTGCTTTCAAACTGTTTTAAAGTAAACATGTAGTTCAACAAAAAACATTCTCAGGTCTTTATCACCGTCTGTACAGTTAATTCCTTCTTCTGGGAAGGAAAGAAGGGACTCTGCTTGGATATGTAATATTTCAGAAACAAATCTTTAAAAATTAAGGAGGCATGGGAAAAATACAAACATTCAATCAAATCATGATGCTTTGCAAAATGGACCATTTGCAAAAATATGTGATGTTGGTTATTTGCCTATGAGAAAATCCTATCATCACACAATTTTTTTTACAATGTTAAAATATATGTATAAAATATATTTTGGAGGAAGGATATTAATTTCATTCCCTCTCAACCAGTTAGGTGTACAATTTACTGCATAAAATGATTTTTGAAAAAGCTGAAATTCACCACAGAAAACTGCAAATTTCATACATAGGTAAAAAAGTTAAGATTCACAACCAGTTACTAACCCAACAGTTTGACTTCCAGCATGTTAATGCTAGCTCCCTTGAAAAAGCCACATTGAACACACAGATGATACACCACAAATGTGTGTACATCAAGCACAGGGCACAAAAGCTGTCCTTTCCCGAGGCAAAAGCGTTACACAGAGCGGTGTGGCACAGCAGAGCTCGCGGACCTTCACACCACTACGTCCACACGGGGCCTGATTCACACACGAGGACACACAGCCCAGACGGCCTGACAGCCCGGAGGCCCCGTTCCTTCTCTTCTCACGGCCCCGGGCCAGGAAGGCTCTAGACTATCTGGGCCTTTTCAGACACCGTCACATGAAACTGAGACACCCTTCCCCACAGAAAAAAAAAAAAAAAAGCCAGTCTGAATTCTCCCGCTGACCCACCCCCAGCATGTTTGGAACTGAACAAGCTCTTCCTAGGATGTCCCCTCTGGGGACGTTTCTCCTCCCGCCGTCGGGGGGCGGTGCAGTCTTTAGGAGGTACGGTCTCCAGCGGGGCTGGGTCCGTCTGCCTGACGGGTGTGGCTGGTGCTGTGGGGCGTGGAGTCTGGCTCCTACCGGGCCTCCCCAGGACGCCTAGTGTGGGAGCCAGGCACCCTGCGCAGACAGACGCGGGCTGAGCTGTGCACCCGCTGGGCCGAGAGGCAAGCAGAGGCGCACGAGACGCAAGCGCGCAAGAGCAGCCTGTCCTGGCGCGCCCGGTTCCACCTCCACCTACCTGGACATGGAAGTGTCGACTGACAGTGAGGATGGGTAGGGCTGCCTGAAGCCTCCCGTGATGGGATACACAGGCTGACCTTGCCTGAGGTCACAGAAGAGAGGAACCCATCAATGACAAAACACGAGTTACCAACCAGCAACCAGAGTTTGATGAAGGGAGGCCCTCAACCAGAATCTGGGGCGTGTTATGAAGGGGGTACTGCTTCAGTCACCCAACGGCCTCCCTCCCTCACCCTCCGCCCACCCAAAGCATCACTAGTGCCTTGAAGGAACTCTCCCACTGCAGTCCATGGATGACTCGCTTCCTGCCCCTGCCCCTCTCCAGCCCCACTGATGCTTTGAACAAAGTAGGTGTGTAAACAGCTCTTACTGAATATAACAGAAGCTGAGAATGGTGAACTATTCTTTTTAGGATAATGGATTCTTTATCAGAATCTTTGAGAACTTCAGGGAAGGGAAGAAAGGAGGAAATAAAAGTTTATATAAAAATGAACACATTTTTGAAAACCCTGCACCCCACCTCCCACCCTTACACCCATGCTGCAGGCAAGAAATAAAAGATCAATTCATTGGAGTTATTTTCTCTCTGCTCTGAGAATTCCATCTCTCCCTCTGTTTTTCCTACATGTCACATTTTTCATTTACACAGTCTTTATTTCCAGATGCCACTGATGGAACTCAGCCCAGGATTATTGCCCTTAAGTAGCTAAGTTCAGACAGAATAATTGATGTAGGTTTGGAAGTGTTTGCATAATCAATTAAATTCAAACAGAGTTATTGACTGCGAGAGTTAATGCTAAAGAGAAGAGAGAAAGCTGGAATATCCATGACAGGATAAGCCCTCCTTATGAAGAAGAGATAATGTCAGGATGTGAGGGAGGGAGACTGGGGCTTTCTCCAGGGGTCTGTAAGGACACAGAGTCAGGAAGGAAAGGAGAGAAAATGTTTGCTGAAGGTGCAGCCCTTTGTCCATGGAGTGAGCAGTGGGGCGAGAGGAATGGGAGTGAGGGCAGGGAAAGCTATGTGCTAACTAACAATAAAATGATAAAAATAGGCTCCACTGTATGAAGTGATTGTTTCTTCCCTAAATACATTTCTTTTTCTTTACCTTTATAATTATAAAAAACCTGAAAACAGTGGTATGGATCTTTCAGAAACAACAAAATAGGGAACATTTGGATTCTGAAAGGATAAAGTCCATTTGTCTGTTTTTCACTCCTCTGAACTCAAACTGGTGCTTACTTTATTAAAGTTCACAAGATGCTTTTGCATTTGTACAGTTATTTGCCATTTACGTCACCTGCCCATTTATAAGCAAAGATCGATATTCAATATATCTAAGGTTGTGCTTCAAAAATATAAGTTGTTCATAAAGAACTAGAAAAGAAAGACCACAGTGAACACTTTGTACAGGCATAGTAAATGCCCAGAGCCACAAACTGAATCCATAAAACTATAAGCTTCAAAGCGAATGCTACACAGTCATTTTCTATACATATTAGCAAATGGACTCAGTCCATTTCAAAGTCTGTATGTCTTTTAATCTTTTAAATTGAAATGAAATAAAGTTAGCACCTCATGTGTTGAAGTTTCTTCAACTCCACAAGTGTTATTATTCATAAAGCTAATTTCCATAAACGGGGAGTAGAAGATGTATGTTCAGACGCCTGGCTGCAGGTTGCAAGAAGGATCTTACCAGCCAAGAGGTGGGGTAATCTGTCCAACACCACCCGGAGACAGGGGATAAAACGTAGGGATCTCGGGAGCTGGAGGATGTCTGGACATGCCTATTAAAAAGAACAATGGAGAGGAAGATTCACAGGACATTCGATTTCTGAGAGAAATAGAAAGGCAAGAAAATGCATTATGTCATTAGAACTTAAGGTGGAGAATGAGACAATATTTATTTTTGTGATTTAACAGAAGTCAGTTTGTTATCTTTACTCAAGATTTCAGCATCTGAGAAAACACGTCTGAAGGTGGTACCTCTTGAGGGGCTCCTAAAACAGTAAATATACTGTGAGTAAAACAGCATCAAAACGAGACTGTAAAACTACTTAAGCTTGCGCTCATCATTTCACACTGGTCAGGAAAATGGTAGACAACTGTTTTTGTGTAGAATGACAGCACTTCATAAGCAGAAGGCCTGCCATGGTGTTCAAGGATTAGGTAAATCGCTCGTTTCAGATCTTCACTGGCTCCCTTATGGGCACATAGATTTGGGAAATGTGATACCTCAGAGGATCAAAGATTAATTGGAAATAATCTGCAGCCCCATAATGGTCGCACGTGATATGATTCATCTGATCTCTGGCACTGCAGCTCCAACCGGGGCTCTTCACTGGGTTGAGTCCCCTGGGCTCTGAGGTCAGGCCGGTCTGGATCAGCTGTACTCCACAGACAACGAGTGTGCCACACTGTTTCTCAAGCTCACACTCCCTGGAGCACACTACCCTGCTGCTGTGAAACCACCCAGAGAACACGCCTAATCCTAGTCCCATTTGACATCTCTGTCTACATCTTACCTTGAGTACTGGAAAGAAGGGGTACGGTGAATACGTAAAAAAGCAAAACAAAACGTTATGTTCATATCTGGGGGAAAGTGATTCTGAACAGAAGACAGCCACAGGAGTTTCTTTACACAGTTAATCTGGCTTTAAAAGAGCATTATCCTGTATAAACATATATCCCCAGGTTTAACAACCCGAATATACATTCAGTGGCTATAATTATATTGCCTCATATGCAAAATCAGGTGAGTATACAGATGTTCTTTATGTATTCTGCTTTTCTACTATTCAAAATGTCTGTGAATTTCAATTGGATATTAAAAGATATTGAAGGCCTTGAGCATATGGGAATGGGTTAAGAAGTGTTGTCTTCAAAGTTGATGTTAATTTGACTTTGAAGTTAGGACAAACTATTCTTTAACTCTTAGAAGAAGTAGCTAGGAAGGAGAAAGGTCTTTAATCTCTTTTGACGGAGTTTACATGAGATCATCTCAGGTTTTGCTGTTTTTAAAAGGAGTCTAAAATCTTTTTTCATCTCTTATCACTTTCAAATTTAATGAGTATTTTTTTTAATTCCTTTATATCATCAATGCACCAAAAGCATTGCATACAATAGGACCTAAGGCAGTTCTGTGGATCTACTCTCTCTCACTGAAGCAGAGCCCCTGGCAACTGTTTTTATGGAAGCTGGGAGTTCACTTTAGCAGAGTTACCATAAACTCCCTTTATAAAAAAGCTGTCAATACTGCTTCTTTTGATCACAAGAGGAGCCCTTGGGATTTGTTTTAACTTGGGCCTGGGGAGGCAGGGGCACCAGGGGGCACATAGCAGAATCATAGGGCAGTCTCTCCAACTTGCTGCCTCCCTCATCTCCAGATTCTCCACAGCTCTCGTTCTGCAGGGGGGTTGTTCAGTCTTGAAAAGAAAAACCTGACCAACACAGAAGAACATTGGGAACTTTGTGGAAACTTGAACTTGGAAATCGTAATTAGAGGCTGAACTGTGTGAATGGTCTACTTTAACCCCTTTGTTAGGGAGATGAAGTGACTGTTTAGGTGCCTAAAAAATATGACTTGTCCTGGGATCTTATCTCTGGGATGCAGAGAAACAAACTGCTTTCAGTCACATGTCTCTGAGCAGAGGAGCTTGAAACATGCTCTCCACACTATCTGTGTTTTTAAGCACACTGACAACAGTGCATTTGTGATCTGGTGTAGGAATAACTTGACAGAACAAAAAACACAATTTTTTTTCGTATTTGGATTTGATTTTACTGCTTAAAAACAAACAAGGGAACTGCCATTTACTTAGCACCTGCTACATGCTAGTTCCTATGCTGGGTATTTAATTTGACTGTTTCTATTAAAATGCTACTCATATTTCAGATAACTTTCTCTCATGAACTATTCTCTCTTACTGCTGTGAGAAGTCTTTCTTCTTAGAATCTACAACATTTTATTTGTACTTTTAACATGGTACTTAAGATGTTCTTCATTATGTTTTATGGTGAGTTTGTGCAAATGATTTCCTGTATGAGCTTATACACTGCTGGGAAAAAAAAGAACATTTTTTCCCTTATCTGTGTATCAAACCATGGCTGTCTCCCAGAGGAGGCTCTGAATACAATTCTGAGTGACTAAACAAACGAACAAGTGAAACAAAAGGACACATTACCCACGCCGGGTCAGTACTATAAGCCATTTGCACGCACACACACGGTATGGCTTAGGTCATTACACGAGCAGAAGAAAGTGGATCTGTGTTTTCTAAATAGCTCACTGTTGTCTTAAGATCCCGTTTCCAAAGATTCCTAAAAGTGTGTGCCTCTCTACCAACTCCTGTGCCACACAGCATTTATTTAACGAGTATTTATTGAGCACTTATTATATGGGATCCCCTGGTGGCTCAGATGGTAAAGAATCTGCCTGCAATGGGGGAAACCTGGGTTGGGAAGGTCCCCTGGAGGAGGGCATGGCAACCCATTTCAGTATTCTTACCTGGAGAATCCCCATAGACAGAGGAGTCTGGAGAGCTATGGTCCATGGGGTCACAAAGAGATGGAAACCACTGAGTGATTAAGCACGGCATATATGCTGGAGGCTATATGCAATACATCCTTAAATTTTTTTAACTTTTATAAATACAGCTAAAATGATTCTGCTGTCAGACTGCATGGATACAGTAGTTCTGCCACTCACTAACTGTATGTTCTTGAGGAAGTTGTTTAATTATTATTCTGCAGAATCAGAATAAAAACGAAATAGAGGTTGTTCTGAGAAGTACATGCATTCATATATAATAAAGAAAAGTGCCTGGTAAGTGCTGTGTTGCATGTTTGCTGTTATTTACAAGGGCACAAATACATAAACAGGTACATAAACCCAGTATTTCCTAAAAGCTCTTCCTCTTAACATTTTTATCAGACACAATGAGAGGAACAAAATGATGGATATTAGCTTCCTTTCTTCTTCTTACACCTACACCTGCACCCACCACCCTACCCTAACACACGTGCGTAAAAACTAGTGTGATTCCTAACAGGAAATTAACCTAAAGCTATTTTCTTAAAAATAAGAATGTGTTCTGCTGACAAACTGTTTGTATTTATTGAATAAGCCCAACTAGAGTTAGAGTATGAACATGAGTTTCTTTTTTTTTTATTTCAGGGGATAAAGCTAACCAGCCTCCCAGGAACTTTGAAATCAGCAGCTTAGTACCACCATGCTGTAACCAGCTGTACATGATAGAACCAAAAGGCAGGCAGGGGAGAGAAGAGTAAAGCCGAGAGACCCAGTAAGTGTTAGACTTTTCTCCTTCATACTTATTTTTTGGTGATGATTGTACCCAAGTGGAATGATACAAACTCAAGATCATGTAAATTGATTCTTAAACCAAGGTTTTATATCCCCCTACCTACACAGTGATGGGATACATTAAGTCTATGACAAAAAAGTAATTAAAAACAGGATTTTTATATTACAACAAAAGCAAACAGTATCATAGAGTAGAATGCAAAAATCACAGATTTTTAGCACAAAATATTTCAAAGAAATTGCAAGCAGTTTCTGGTCATGCCCCCAGTCCCTTCTCTAGTTCTGAAAAGTTTGTTTAAAAGAAAAGGTTTGAGGAGTAATGATAAATTACAATTATTAAGGTAAAACAAGGTAGGGTAGCAGTACGATATGGAAACAGAAGAGAAAATACAATTGTAATTGGTAGCCAGTTAGAAAAATTTCTGTTTTAAAAACTAAACTCTCCTAGAATTTGTGAGAGAAAAACTACTGAACTATCGTGTGTTACTCTTTTAAAATTTTTTATAATGTTATTCTTTTAAGTAAGTTCATTTCAAAGTGCTCTGAACGGGGACTGGGATAAGGTAAATACTATGTAATTGTTATGTAAAGAAATAGTTTAAAACTAAATAAAATATACTCTTGGATTCTTTTTGATAATAGCTTGTCTGGGGCTTTTACACCTATCTTTAACTGTCATCCGCATCTTTATGGTCCCCAGACATGCATCTCTAGCTTAGGCCCTGCGCTGGGACTGTGACCTGCACATTTCCCTTCAGACATCCCAAAGGGACCTCAAACTTGCCACACCCAAGGTCACATTCTCGAGCTTTCCTCTCAAACTCAGCTTTCTTCCTAAGACACTTGTCTTAAGTTTCCTTTCTCACTACATATTCACAGATCTGCCTCTGTTGTTTCTGATTATTTGGAGGTCCTTTACAAAAGGAAGTATGGGAGAGAAAGGGCTGGAAATGAGAATAAAACAGAGACAAACCCAGAAACATCCACCACAATGATTCTTGCCTTCTCTAAGAAGATCTACTGGGGCTGCAAGCAAGCAAAGTCCTACTAAATTGTCAAAGAGTCATCTTTTTAATAAAGGTGGGAAATGAAGATGATATATATTTAACCTAAAAGTGTTCAGAGAGGTGAGAAAAACACTCAACCTCTGAACTTCACTGTTATTTTAACACATTTACTAAATACTGTTGTTCACGATCCATCAAAGATAGGGCTGGACAAAAGGGAGAAGTGCTGGAGAAGGCATGTTTGACCCCTTTACCCTTTACATTCTCTGCCTTCACATGGTTTTACAGGATCTTTCATTTTGAACACCTCAAGATTCTGCTGAGGTCCAAGTATGTATGTGCATGAAGAGAGCAAGGGCTCCCCTGTGAACACACTGCCCCTCTCTCAAGGTCTTCCTGAGGATGCTGGGACCAGGAGGCTGCGAGAACCTGTGCTTTGTGTCCGTCCGACAACCAAACCAACCCTCACGCCTCAGGTTACAAACAGGCATTTTGATTTTTGAGACTTCTTATGATGTATGTTTCTCTGTAAACGATACAGAAGCAGAACTTGGTAACAGTGTAGAGAAGCAAAATAAGGTTCATGTTGCTTTGAATGCAGACCCACTCTAGTATTTCTGCCTGGAAAATCCTATGGACAGAGGGGTCTGGTGGGCTATAGTCCATGGTGTAACGAAGAGTTGGACACAGCTGAGCGACCAACACTTAGTCTGTTTTGACTTTAGACAGAAATGGTTTTGCACTTTATGTGTGTGTGTGTTAAGTCGTTTCAGCCGTGTCCGACTCTTTGTGACCCTATGGACTGTAGCCGCCAGGCTCCTCTGTCCATGGGATTCTCCAGGCAAGAATACTGGAGTGGGTTGCCATGCCCTCCTCCAGGGGATCTTCCTGACCCAGGGATCAAACCTGTGTCTCTTAGGTCTCCTGCATTGGCGGGTGGATTCTTTACCACGAGCGCCACCTGGGAAACCCTTTGTACTTTAAATATAATTTTTGTTGAGAAACAACCAAAAGAAAAGAAAACACAACAGGGATATTACTGAAACCAAAGGAAATCACAAGCCTCAAAAATATAACATTTGAAGAAAAACACCTCCTACTTGGTCCCTTTTCTAACTTTTTTTTCAGTACTATCATCAACACGTAGTACATGCTGAAATAAATGAATATGCCAGGGGGCGCTGAGGACTGAATTTGTAATGTATTTTCACAACATATCGGTTTATATTGTGATCATAGATCTTCAGAGCTGTCACGGTGAAAATGACCCTTCACTATTTTTTTTTAATCCCGAAAAAGAAAAGGCCAACAACAAATTCTTGTATGCTTATTTAAAAATTGCTATCAAATACATTACTCTTATCTCCTACACATGTGTTACGACATGAGCAGAGGCACCGGTGAGCTCACTCAGACTGGTGAGACGAGGCTCTTCCTTCTCCAAAGAGGCCTGGGCAGCAAGGCTCTCACCTTGTTTGGAGTTGACATCTGATGGGATGTGTGACGGGTGTGATCCTGGAGAAAAGTGCTCGTCGCTGTACGTGATGAGAGGGGTGAGAGGATGGACCGCGTGGGATGGCTGCACCACGGGCACTTTATTTGACTGCAAAGTAACCACAAGGACAACAGTTAAGACAGACTCCCAGCTCCTGTCTCCTCTCTCCTCAAAAGTCAACCAAGAATTATCTCCAGACCTAAACAACTGAAATCATCTGCTCTACCCACTTAAGATTTTCAGGATTTTCTCATGTTAAATACGCCTTGAGTACATGAATATCCCACCAAGAAAACGATCAGTTATTTAACCAAGACCCCTTTGGAGATTTAGATTGGTCACTATTATTCCATGACATCAATTTTCTATACATACATATTTACACCCCTTTTGGATTATCTCCTTAGCTTAAAGTCAACAAACAGTTTCTGGAGCAAAAGTTATGAATGTTTTAGTAACTCTATTCATTACATATGTTTGGCATAAAATGGGCATTCAATAAACATTATGACTAGATAAATGAATAAATATTCCAACTTGAAAGGCAACTTTTTAAACAACCTCGTATATATAAATTTGCTGTAATGACATCATCTTAGTTTATAAAATTCATAATCCTAGAGTTGTAGAGTAGTAAATCTGGCTCAGCTAGTGAAGAACCCGCCTGCCAATGCAGGAGATACAAGAGATGTGGGTTCGATCCCTGGGTCGAGAAGATCCCCTAGAGGAGGAAATGGTAACCAGCCCCAGTATTCTTGCCTGAAGAATCCCACAGACAGAGGAGTCTGGCGGGTCCATGGGGTTGCAAAGAGTTGGACACGACTGAGCATGCGCACACAAACAGAATTGTACATCCTTAAGAACCAAATTATACCATTTTTTCATGTTCTATAGTTTCGCCAATCAAACATGACCATCATTTATTATGCCTTAGAGCTGCTTAGCTCATCTTCAGTTCCTCTAGGTTCCAAAAGTATTAACAGATAAAACGGAGTTTCTAATCTTGGGTTTAACTGCATAATGTGAAGTATAGCTTACAAGAACACTTCAAATTGTTGACATTTATATTTAACATATTTATGTCTCTTATTTGTTTAAAAATAAATTATACTATTTAATTTGAAATTCTAAGACTACATAATAGCAACACTTATTAAAGGCTCAGGTTATTCATTTGGAATTCAATTTGAAATCTGGAATTCTGTTGTTTGGTTAAAGCTGAATCTCCCATGCATACTGCCCCCTTAATAAAGTGCTTACTAAGCAAATCAGTAATACAAACAAGACTCAGGCAGTTTAACCTAATTAGAGGACTGTTTTAAAAGAAACTACCCCCCACACACAATTCAATACAATTATATGCACAATATGTTTCTGATTTTAAACTCATCTCCTAATTTAGGCTGTCTCAGAAAAATATCTATTTAGAAATATAATAAGTAACTCATGAATTTAAAAGGAACTCTAATGAATTCTAAATATTCTCTAAATCACTAGTTCAAACATGCCTTCACCATGCTAGTTTAAATAGGCTGTTACTATTCTACAGACTAAAATACATGTGAAATCACTTTCTCCAGAAAAGAATATATTATTAACATCTTTTGTGTAAGTCCCTGAAAAATGCACAGGGACATAGTGCATAGTGCGTAGGGACAAATCTGAATGGCTGAGAACCCATGACACACCTGTGTGTGATGGCTGCACCCACTCCATACACTGATTCTGTCACTTTTTGTTGTTGTTGTTGTTTTACAAATTAGGTATAAGAAGTACGTGGTTCCAACAGAAAGAACCATCCTCAGGAAAATCAGGAGTAATTATCCTAGTAACTCTTAATTCTCTCTATGGTTAGTAATTCTTTACACCCTATCATTACAACCTCCACCCAAAGAAACTTATGAACTAAAAAAAAGCGAGGGGGGGAAAATCACACTTTTTTAGACAATGATATGCTCTCCTTGCTAGATTTCCCCCTATTTTATAATTACCAGCTCCCCTCTAACAGCAGAGCTCGCACAGCTCCTATAGCCCTTGGCGTTTATTAAGTAGAGCACCATTATCAAAGCCACACGCCTTTCTCTACACACCTCTGCACAGACATCTATGCATATAAATGTGTAAAAGGTTAAAAAAAAAAGTTTCCATGCTTTTCAAGTGTTAATGATACAGGGTGCCAAGTACACAGAATGAGCTTCTCAAATATAAGGAATTTAGAGTGCTAGAGGAAGTGAGGGGTGGGTGGGTGTAAGGATGTTATTATTATAAACCCCTTTAAATATGGAAGCAAAAATCTCAACACTCAAATGCTAAAATGAATGCATTTCAACTCTACTTGAGAATAACTGTTTCGAGTTCCCTTTCAGAAGTCTCATAAGAAGCATAATTTAAATGATCTACAAAGATATTTTCTTAGGGTAGTTAAAAGGAGTAAAGCATTACAGAAATCTTCTGCAAATATATATATATATATTATACACACACGCACATTTTACGTGCCTTTCTTATTTTCAGAGCACCACCTTAAGGAACTTGCATTAGCAGGCAGCATCTTCTTAATGTCTGACCTATCCCTCCAGTCATATAGCTCAGAATCTGGTGCCATGAATTTTTGCTAAATTATGCTATCCTTGCTCTCCTCTTAATTTTACGGTTTTCAACACAGATTTGCTTTCCTGTGGGAAGGAGATAAGAAGCTGAGGATTTTAATTTAAGCTCTGGCCTTGTCTTATACTTTGCAAGATGGATAGCGAAAGCAGTACTAGTAGGTGTGTTAAAGCCAACAAGGATTATGTCCATTTTTGTGGCCAAATAATAAAAGCAATATGAAATCTCAATAATATGAGCGAGCACAATTCTAAGGTTTAGAGTCTGCCTCCTGCTGACCACCTCCGCTGTGTATATAAAAGGATCCAACCGACACCACAGACGCTCGGCACAGCACCTTTCCAGTCAAGTGTCCTCAGCCCTGAACTGTGGGCTTCCTCTGACGTCAGGAGTTACTGTCCCTTGATACTACCTGCTCACACAAGGTGAGAACCTGGGCACCGCTACTTTGTGCAAGTTTTAAGACAGAAAATATAACCATTGATTCCCCATCTGCCCTTGGGTTTTTTTTTTTTTTTAACTTTTAAATTTTATATTGGAGCATAGTTGATGAGTAATGTCTCAGTTTCAGGTGTACAGCAAAGTGATTCAGTTACACATATACATGTATCTGTTCTTTTACAAATTCTTTTCCCATTTAGGTCATTACATAATACTGAGCAGAGTTCCCTGTGCTATACAGTAGGTCCTTGTTGATTATGCATTTTAAATACAGCAGTGTACACATGCCAATCCCAAACTCCCTATATAACCATTCTTAATTCTAGCCTTTGAATCTTCAAATAACAATGTGCTGTATACTGGGGAGGAGAGTAAGTGAGGAAAGAAAGAATAATTGACCGCTCAGTTTCTACAGACAAATTTATGAAACTATATTATAATGCCTGGTTACAGGTGTCTATGTGGGCATACGCGTATATTCGTTAACACCTAAAATGTGCCAGATGAGATCTGGTGCCACTGTCCTTGTACACGGCAGCATCCTTTCTAGGTGCCTCAAAATGGGGATGCAGGTGTTGGAGACACAAAAGAAGTATGTAAAAAACAGAACAAAAAACCCAAAGCAAAATCTAAAAAGACTGCATCAAGCACTACGAAGAAGAACCAGGTGATAAGAATAGGGAGTGTGTATCTGTATCCCTTTGTATCATATTAAAGCTGAAAGAAATCACAAGTTCATTTGGGCCAAGATTTTTATTTGCCAAGACAGGAAGCTGAGAATCAGAGGTCAACAGGGATGGGTATTCACGTCGTGGCTACTGTCAGCACTTAAAATAAGACGGCTCTGCTCGCTGCACAACTCCAGGAATACAGGGTCACTGCGAAGACAGCAGGAACAGAAACCCCTACTGCACTCAGTACCACGAGACCAAGCAGGAGGGAAACTCCATCTTTTTTGGCTGGTACTCTGCTGGGTCCTGCACAGCCGGAACAGCACCAATGGACCCCAGTGTTCTGGATCCTTCCCCACCCTGCCCTGTGCTTTTCCCAGCACACGTCTCCCTGTATGGGGGGCGCGGATTCTTTTTCATTCAAAGGGACAATCAGGTAAGTCTTAGCTTCCAGAGAACCACCAGATAGTCCCAACAAGTGTTCCTTCCTCGATCATCTCGGGAAAACAGAATGCACAATTACTCCACCTGTACAAGATACCTGGCAGCCTCAAGTTGTCCCAAATCCTCCATGCCTGCTCAGAGAGGGGTTCAGTACCTTGTCTAAGCTCACATAGCAGCATATGGCCAAGTCAGGCCACAGACTTTCATCTACTGATTCCAGCTACACATCCCCAGCAGGGAGCAAAGGTAAAAGATGGAATGAGCAGGTACTGGAAGCAAGGGCGGGGTGGTGGGTACAAAATATCAAGGATGGATTTGAGAAGACAACTCTCCTGTCTATAGTCAGCACCCACACAGGAGGAAGCCCACAGTACTTTCCCAAACTGGAAAACCTACCATCAGACCACCCTACCCATGTAGCACACAATAATTACAGCAAATCACACTTAGCCAAGTACAGTACTTTATAGACGCCATTATCTGCCTCTTCCGGAGGAGGAAAATGAAGTACAGAGAAGGTAAGTAACTTTCCCAGAGGCCCAGAGCCGGCCAGTGGCAAAGCCAGGTTCAGATGCAGGACGCCTGGCTCTAGAGACCATGTTCATTACCAGTACACCACGTGGCCTCCCTCAAGTGCCCAGTTCATAAAATCTTGGATGCAGAGTGGACCACAGCTGACAGTACATGACATCCGTGAAATGAGCGTGTGGTCTCCGTCCCCGGCACAGGAATCACGTCAGACAAAGAGGCACCTCAGCCGGAGCGGTCAGAGCTGCACCCGCTCAACAGCCACCTTTCTGTCCGGGGTTGGAAAACACTCCGAGAAAGCCAGCTTGGTTGCCACCCAGGCTGGTCCCTGCAGGTAAAGACGGCTCTGACATCATAGCCAATAAAACCCACACCTCCTGTGGACACCAAGTGGGTGCCACTTAGGGACCCTGAGAGCCACCCCCACAGCAGCATTCCCAGAAATGACCCACTCGCAGCTGGCAGTAACTCGGGCTGTCGTACCTGCTGGCAGCCTCTGAGGATGCGGTTCTGGGAAGGACTAAAAAATGGTTCAGCTTCCTCCTGGCTCAGGCCATGGGCCTGCTGGTAAGTGGAGGGATTCGGGGAGAAACCTGCTGGCCAGGGAGCAGTCCCCATTTTTCATGTAACCAGATTTCCACTAAACTCACCATGCAGGAACAGGATGTGTGTGGGGGTCTTGAGTTCCATTTCAATTGGCTGTACGTTTGATCAACTGAAGCCAGGGGAATTTTAACACTCCACCAACTTATTATGATGAGGAATTTCACCTGGCCTGAATTGTTACGGTGGCACTTTACTTTGTATTAAACTCTGCAGAAGTCTGGTGTTTGTGAAATAGTAGCCAAATTATTTCGTATCGTGCTTTCCCTTCCCTGTCTGAGAAATCTGAGCTTCTCAAGCCTTCTCACAAAGAACAGATTTAATATACCCCAAAAGGATACAATAATTTTTGTGTTAATGAGAACTCTAAAGTAACTTGGAAAACTTTCCTAAGCTCCACCACAGTAAACACCTGACTCAGATCTGATGTGACTGTCACATCTAAGACCATGACTGGTTGTGATGCAGCCGTTCCCCGCCCCTGCACCCCCCTCCCCCCTCCAGATAATGATGAGCTCCAGGACTTTGCAGACTTCCTGAGCAGGAACTGGAAAAACTCTTAACGTTCACAAAGGACAAATATTCCATGAGCCCAACTCTGGAGGCAAAGGAATGGTTTCTATTGGACATCTGGAATATTCTCCCAAAGAAATGAAGGAACACGTTGTAGGGAAAGGAATTAACGTGTACTGGACACCCAGGAAGCGCCTTCCTTATAGCCGTGCCTTTGCATCTGTGGCACTCACCCAGAGGTGGGCAGGTGCATTTATAGATGAGGAGGCAGAGTCCTTCTGGGCACAGCTACTTCATAATCAGAGGGGACAGAACTTGTGCTGGCACGGTCAGGCACTCATGTCCTGCTCGTCCCGCCCCACACTACTCACCACTCAGCCCCTCTCTCCACTGCTGCTCCAAACCACCCTGCCAGCTGAGTGTGGCCTGCCCTGGGCCCTACTGTGATGAAGAGTCTGGAAAGGACCATGGGCCACTTGGAGAAGGCTGATGTCACCAGCAGGACTCCAAGCAGAGCGCTGGAACCGCTGCTAAAATCAAACGGTGTGGAGGGCCCTCCATGTTCCCACTTCCCTATACGGTGACGATTTCCATATGTTTCCTCACTTAATCCAGAAGGTACCCCTAAGTCAGGTGTTGTGATTTATGTTTCACAGATAAGAAAACCAAGGTTCTGAGAGGGTAAGTAGTTCATACAAGATCACAGGATGTTAAGTAGCAGAGACAGGATTTGAACCCAAGTTGGTGACCCTGAAGTCCACAGCCTGTGTCCCAGTGCTGGCATCCTCTTGTTGCCAAGTGCATGCAGTGAGCAATAATACAGTTGAATATTCAAGTACACGGGAACTGGAGGCAGAGTTCAAATCCCAAACATTCAAATGCCACTCAGGCGCTATGCTTACTTAGGTACTTCATGTAGCTTTTCAGAATCTCAGTATTCCCACATGTAAAATGGGTGGAATCATACCTCACAAGATGAAGGTGAGGCTTACTGAACAATGCAAATTAAACACCTGTCAAGTCCCGGAATATATGTTCAACAAATATTTGCGGAATGGATAAAGGAAAGAGGAAGGGGGAAAGAGGGCCAAAAAATGAATACTCTGCTCCTCAAAATTCAAACCACTCATCTCTAATACACAGCACATTTTAGAATTTAGAACTGTGCTTTCTTTCATGTGAATCACCCCTCAAACTCTCCCTTCTGCAACTGGTTTAATACAAGATAACTGGATTCTTTTTTTGTTTTCTTGACAACTGGATTCTTATATCTGCTTTTACATTCAGATCTCCATTTTGATATGTTATCTTGACTGAAGTATAAGAAGAAAATCTGACCTCAAAGATACATTGTTGAAAGGGAAGGATTCTTTTAATAATTTCTTCAGATAACTGTGGATATTCTTCTTTGATACTAAACCAAAACTCAACAAGTGGTAGTTTCTCAAAAGCTAGTTGCAATGTAGAATCAAAAACCTTATCAATACACTTTTCCTACTCTTATATTAAAATTGATTGTTCTATCGAGTGCTTTGAATATATCCATGAATCATTTTGCATTGGGTATATGGAAAATAGTGTTCACTGAGTTGACATATTTTGTTATACAATATAAAAATCACATTCATTAATATCATCACTCATCAGAAAAGCTTGAAGGATTTGATTATCAAGCCTATGGGCTTCCCTCGTAGCTCAGTTGGCAAAGAACCTGCCTGCAATGCAGGAGACTGGGGTTCAATCCCTGGGTCGGGAAGATCCCCTGGAAAAGGAAACAGCAACCCACTCTAGTATTCTTGCCTGGAGAATCCCATGGACAGAGGAGCCTGGCGGGCTACAGTCCACGGGGTCGCAAGAGTCGGACAGGACTTAGTGACTAAATCACCACCACAAGGAGTGGCTACACGTTTTCTCATATTTTAATTTTTGCTTGAAAGCTCAAATTTTATCACTGGCAACAAATGCTATCAACTGTTTTCACTGAGGAGAGAGACTTACCTTGCTCGTTTGTGAGAAAGTATCTGCCAGGTGCCAGAGTCCAAAGAACCACAGTTTGTCTGCCAGTCATGCAGTCCAAGGGTCAAGATGTTTTTTTTTTTTTTACTGCTTCATCAAGGATATTACTAAATGACTCTGGCATTTTTTCCTCTAGGAGGGTGTTGTGACGTAGAATTCAATGACTATTAGTATCATTTGGTGCCAAAGCATCAATCGTTTTACCCACTGTTGCTCCCGGGCCATTGATGCAAGTGCCAACACAGGAGAAAAGACGAATGTGTTGCTGTTACCATGAGAGCAGTTCTGCCCTCGGGACCTCCTATCTCAAGGAGTCCTGGGGGCCACAGATCACACGTTGAGAACCGTGGCCTACGGTAAAGTAACAGTACAGAGAGAGTTGTTGGTTGTGGATGATCTGAGCTAACAAGGTGAAAAGTACCATATTTGGTAAGTTAAGCTCAGAAAGAAATCGATTAATGAGGTACAAAGGTAAAGTGCTTTCATGATGTACTAAGTTATCATTTTTTTTCTTTCTATTTGCTGGTGTTATAAATCTACAAGAGAAATTTTAAAAGCAAACAATCAAACATAATATACACCACATCTTTTAAAATGACATTAAAACTTTTCACACTCCTTCAACTCTTTTAACTCAATATAAAACCCTAAACTTATGTTCGTTCCTTCAACTTGAATTATTTTCTTCAAAGGAATCCTTGATACACACTGGCTGGGAATACAAGCTTGTGCCCTTTGCTGTCAGAAGCCCTCGTCCCCTTCCTCGGGTACACTTGGTTCCCACCGGCTCCGTGCTTGCAGCTCCAGGACAGGGTGCCGGGCGCTCGCCACACTGTATTGCTAGCTCTTGTCTCCTCTCACTAGATAGAGGGCGGGTCTTGGTAACTCATCCCGAGCATCGAGCAGAGGTCCTGGTGAAGTGGAGACATTCAATACCTACTTCTTGTGACTTAAACTCCAAATGAGGCTTTCAACACTAAGAAGTCTGTTTAAGAAAGAATTCACACCCTTAAATTAAAAACAGGGATTGATCCTCATGTTTTCTATTGCTGCCTAAAGTTACTGCAAATTTCAGCAGCTTAACACATCACAATGTACTGTGGGGGTTTAAATCACAGATTCCACGGGGACCAATCCGGTATGGTGTCACCAGGCACTCGGCTCAGGGTGTCACAGGTGTCGACCGAGTTTCTGTCTGGAGGCTCTGCAAGCTCTCTCTGCTGCTAGGAGAATTCTGTTCCTTGTGGTGGTCCCATGTCCCTTCTGCTTGTCAGATGGGCCGACTCATAGTCCCTGTCAAGCAGCCCGTACACTGACTTCCTCTTCTACAACCACTGGAAAAACCCACTTTCTAAGGGCTCCCGTGACTATGTCAGGGCTCCCCCATAGCCACTCTCTCCTAAAGCCAACAGCGAGAGTGACAGAGCGGATGGAGGATGGCTCTGATCAGCTCAGGATGCTGCAAGACCTGATGTCATCAGATAAACCACTTCACTTTCTCATTTTTCTCTCCGTTTGCAAAATGTTATCACTGACTGATTTTCAGCAGATAAAAATGAAGTACCATTACAAATGTTATTATCTGGTGTTACAGTTATTCTGGTTACACTGGAAAGTTCTGAGATTTAGTTTTGTGTTTTCCTCCTCTCCTTTTTACTTTTTTTAACCTGGGGACTATGTCATCAACAGTGTGTTACTCACACACAAGAGCGGACAGCGGTGGTGGCTCAGAGGGGAAGGTTAAGAGAAGATTCTCGCATCTCCCACTTGCCTTCTCTCAGCGTCAGGGGAATCAGGGAGAGCTATGTGCAAGGGAAGTTCCACATTAACAACGGGTCATGGCTTAAGGATCAGAAACGAGCAAGAACTAAACAGAGTTGGGGCTCTGGACAGATTTATTTTGAAGAGAATGATAACAACCAACATATAAGATTCTGGCCAATTATTTGCCTTTTAAGAAAATTTTTTAGAGAAATCATTATTTTATATTTAAGTGCAACTCGTTTATCACAAGGTTCTGTCTAACCTAAAGTTTTTGGCTTAATTATCTGACCCTTTAGGGTGAATAAAGAGTCAGATAACTCCCATACCATTTATTAATCACTAGTAACATGAAGAGTCAGACACGACTGAGCGACTTCACTTTCACTTTTCACTTTCATGCACTGGAGAAGGAAATGGCAGCCCACAGCAGTGTTCTTGCCTGGAGAATCCCAGGGACGGGGGAGCCTGGTGGGCTGCCCTCTATGGGGTCGCACAGAGTCAGACACGACTGAAGCGACGCAGCAGCAGCAGCAGCAGTAATGCACTAAATTCTATAGAAAATAAACATGGTAGAAGGGAAATACATCACAGCTATAGGTTAAAACTTGGATGCTTGGGTGAAAAAGACAAGAGAAGGGATGTTCACTGAGTGTCTCCTGTATTCTGCGGCCTATGAGTGATACTTTTATACTTGGGATCTCCATATTAAATACAGATCTATTCTACCCCAAACAGATGAACTGATCACTGTGAACTGCTGAAAAGAATGGCAACAAAGGGCAATAACTCATTCGGGAAGCCTAAAAGAGACCTACTTTTCAGTAACTGGGGTCTATAAATAGATGGACTGGGGTAAAGCTGAGAAAAGATCAGAGTAAAAGGGAAAATGGCTTATAATTATGTAAAGTTGCAACATCCTATTATTTGATTTCACAACACCTTCACCACACCCCTAATCCTCTGAACACTGCCTTCACTTTTCATGTTAAAGACTGCTCTTTGAAAAGTATAAGAGGAAGAACTAGAGTCATTCAAGATAAACCAAAAACCAAAACAAACAGGTTTGAGATTTACTGTGTTAGTGGTAAAATATTATGAGCAAGGCCTGACGGTGGCTAATTCAGAAATTGAATACAGCTATGAGGCACAGGAGAAAGGAAGGGTCACTAGATTCCAAGGAGGCAGAATGAGGAGGAGGAACCTGCCTGGGCGCTTGGCTGGAGAAGCTTGGGTGCTATGGGTTGCACATGTGTACGTAACATTTTACAGAGGAAGGTCATGGGTAGAGTGAGATTCCAATGGTTTGTAACATTTTCTGGATCACAGACGTTGTGATGTGAGGGAAGCTTTTATACAAAAACAGCAATGGACTAGGGCGGGAGGTTTCAGTGTGTGCAGGGGCGGAGAGGGAACGGAGCAGTCCGTGGACCCGAGATTAAACACTGTTCTAAGAGAGAAGCGCTTCAGCAATCACTGCATAAAAATCTATTCTAATTACTAAGCTGGAGAGAAGCGCTTCAGCAATCACTGCATAAAAACCTATTCTTATTACTAAGCTGGAGTTTACTCAGCTTGTTGAAAGTGGTGTTTGTGTAGGTCACTGGGAAATAATGGAATGCAACCGCGTCAGTGAGGGCAGGTTGAGAAGCAGGGCAAGGGCGTTGTGTCTGCCACGGAGCGCGTGGGGCAGGAGCGGCAGGCGGTGTCTCCTCTGTCACTGTGACAAGGCTGCGTGACGACGACAGGCAACGGGACAGGGCACACTGAGGCAACTCCAGGAGCTCCGAAACCACAGAGTGGACACTGCTTTGGGGCAAGTGGACCCCTGCAAGTTCTCCTCTAACCTCACCAGCCATCCATTCTCAACGGACTCCAGCAGGTTTTCTGGGGCTGGTCTGAGCACAGGCTGGTTAGAGACTCTCCACCCACTGCCCTAGGGAAAGCATATGTAAAGGGAAGGTAAGTTCCCACTGTCACCACAGAAGGATCTATTATGACAGAAGGATCTATTATGCAGTTTCAGGGGGCTGGAAGATTTCCCCACGGCACTCAGAAGGTCCAGGCCATGACGCTGAGCGACTCGAGATCTCCTCGGGGGAGGAGGAACTGGGGACACTGCGTGGCGTTGAGGGCAGGGAAGTCCCACAGCTACCCAGGAGGGCAGATGAGCTTACCTGTGCTCAGGCTGCAAATGGATGGTACAAAATTCCATAGCAGCAAGGGCCAACAGGCTTAAACCTGGTATTTTCATACTGAAAAGGGATCCTTGACATGTAAAATAACTATGAAAAGCATTTGCTTTTAGTTTAAATAAAATTGACTTTTGTTTTAAGATCAGGTTTGAAGCATTTACACACAGTAGTAAGAAGGCTTATGAGCCAATTTTGTCCCATCAAGTGGTCTGATTTCAGTAAGTACCATATGTGTAAAATAGTTCCAGCTTAAAATATTTAAGTCTGCGGGAATCCTCATTTTTCTATAGAATTTGCTGAAGAGTCTTTCAGAAATCAAAGGAAAAACTACAAATTATTTAGGGTTTGGCTACTAACTATATAACTTGAATTGAAAGCTAAAGCTTATTAGGAAAAGCAACTCATTTTCTATGAATGTATGAATGTCACATTTATGCTCCAAGATAAGCTTTATGAAGTTATTCTACGCAGCCATGCTGTCCAACATGGTAGCCAGTGGTCACCAGCTTCTGAGGGCTTGAAATGTAGCTAGTCCAAATGTAGATGTGCTATCATTATAAAACACTGGATTTCACACATTTACTGTGGAAAAAAGAATGTAGAATATCTCAGTAACTTTTCATATTGATTATATATTGAAATAACATTTTGGTTATACTATGTTAAAGTTATTACTAAAATTAATTTTACAAGTTCTCTACCTTTCTGATGGGGCTACTAGAAAATTTAAAATTACATGTATGACTTACAGTTACGGATTTACATTATATTTCTAACAGGCAGCTCTGCTTCATAGTTTCAAAATCTGTAGGTAAGAATGCACCTTTCCCTACTGTACTCCAATGTGACTTAAGACAAATAAACAAAAAAGGGCATGTTTGTTAACAAAAGTTCCTTTTATAGAAAAGGAAACTTATGGATAAGGAAACTGAAAATCAGAAAAGTTTCATGGCAGAGCTGGCAATCAAACATTAGGTTCTAATATCTCATACTGAGGGCCAAGTCAGTAAGCTTAAAACCAACTATTTAGATGACATAATATAAAACTATAGCATTTCATATTATATAGCACAAAAGGAAGAATATCTGTGTTTTATAGGTCAGTGAGCCTTTTGAATAAATGGTGATTTGCACAGCAGTTATATATAACTTCTTCAACTTGTCAGCACAGATTGTTTTAAAAAACACCTAATACACATTTTCAGAGTTAATGATTAACTCAGTCTTTGATAGGTAACCATCTTTCTCATCTCACATCAGAGTATATTGTCTGAAAAAAAAACCACTAGAATTTATCTTGAGTGAAAATTATGCTATAGACATCACTATTTATAGGATATACTTATATGAGTCAAGGAAAAAGAACCTTTTGTTTTGGATTTGAAGACAAAATCTTGAAATGAGTTGAAACTGAGGCATAAAACCTGAGTGACAAAAGAAGTAGATTACATTAAGAGGATTTTGTTATGTAATTCGCCACATTTTGATTCATCTAAAACCCCCCAAATAAGTCAAACTAGAATAGCAAACTTTCCTTGAAAATATTTGTCTCAATGGTATAAAAAAGAGGAAGCAAAACGTAAAGACTCTAAAAACTCAGTTCTACTTATGTATTATGAATAAAAATATCCTACAGCCAGTGGAAAAGTAGAGTAGCAGAGATGACAATAACTATTCTCTGTTGTTGAAAAAGGATACTCCCGTGAATATAAAATCAAAGATAAACTACATTTTGTAGCATCTATTTGAATAGTAAATGTCCTTTATGAAATTAGTTTGCATCTTTTTTTGGAAAACGTGCTGATGAACTGAAGGCAGATACTGAATGCCTGACCTACAACCTCTCCCAACAGCAACCTAGGTGACTGTTAATTTACAGCAGTGTGTTGCAGCTGGCTTCTCCTAGCTCTCTAGAGCTGACTGCTACATTTTCAGGAATTTTGAGAACCTGTTAATACTATGTTGGTAGCTTGAAATTGGCCATGGTGGGATTATTTATACCATGAAAATTGGCAAATGTGAAAAGTCAGTGCCACTTCCCCGCAAGCGGGTTGTTAAACACGAAACGGCACACCACTGGCAAACACTGAATCCCTTCCTAAATCGCCAGGTGAAACAGACTTTTCTCTCCTTATTTCTCTTTGCAAGTAACAGAAACATATCCTTACCTTTGTCTGAAACCATTTCAGAATAAGAAATTCCAAAGATTATCATTTTATATGATCGAAGGTGACCTGATCCATGTCCCCAGGCCCTGTGAACACGTGGCCACTGGTCATCGATTACTTCTGCCTGGTTCCCCACCCCTGGGCCTAAACAGCACTGGGCGAGTCAGGAGACAGGAGTGAGGAGATCTGTAGAAGATCTGTGGGCATCTTCTTCCCTCTTCTAATGGAAATAGTTCACGTAGCCCAAAAATGTATAAAATACCTAATGTAATTATTTTTCAAAGTTATCCATAACAAATGAATTTTACACAGAAAAGCAAATAATTGAAACTATGTCATATATGCATTAACAAATGCAGCTTCCAGCATGAGGGCAGTATCTCAAAGTGCAACTATCCGGGTCAACTGCACAGAACCTGGTATTGGGCTAAATACTAATGAAGAGGGAGATGAGAGGCTGCTGTCTTTACAGCACATTCATTCAAGAAGTAGGACATAAATTCTCTGTAGAGAATTGAGAATCAACTTAGGGATACTGGAAAGCAATTATGAGTTTTAAGGAGAAGTATAAAGGAGCAAAAATAATTTAAGGGTTAATCAAGGAATATTCTTAAGACACTCTACTTTTTGCTTTAACAAAGCTTTGGTTTGTTAAATACTGAGCGCACTTGCGCTCCAGAGCCCACTAGCCACAACTGAGCCCATGTACTGCAACTACTGAAGCCCATTCACCCCAGAGCCCATGCTCTGCAACAACAGAAGCCACCTAAATGAAAGGACTGTGCACAGCAATAGAGCAGCCCCCACTTGCCGCAACTAGAGAAAAGCCCAACAGCAACAAAGACCTGGCACAGCCAAGAATAAATACATTAAAAAATGTATTAAAAAAAGATAACTTTTTTAAGAATGTTTTTTCTCTGATGCAAATATACTACAATATGGTCCATCTAAACACATGAAGAATATTTCAATTTATAAATATTTCAATTTAGCACATGTCACCTACTCCATCTGAATGCCAATATTTTACTGATGTTTGAAGTTAGTGATTGACCTGATAACACAGAAAGTGCAAATATATATACTGAGGGGCCAAGACAGACCAAAGATGATTCACAACACAAGAGGTAGCAAGAGAGGTGAACACATGTGAGGGGCGGGCAGACAGGAATCAGGTGCAACAGCTTAATGTTTTTGAGTCTGAGGGTTGGATTCTTGCCATCAACAAATGATAAAAGTGTGGGCCTGAGTATCTTCAATGCTGTCTCCAGAACCACTGATTCTGTGATCCCAAGGGTTCTAAAGCTTTGAATTTCAATAGTTTTATATTTTGAAGTTCTGTTTCTTCTAGGGGTAAACAGGAGAAAGGAAGAAGAATGTCAAGAAGCAAAGAAAGTACTGTGTATGATCAGAGATGACTTATTTACCTGAACATTTAAAAACTCAGTTTGAAGATGGCTCAATGTCACACTTCGGATTGGGCATGGGCTTGCTGGCAGTGTGTACTGGTAATCTGAAGGAACATTCATAAAGCTTGTAAAACACATGTACATTAGAGGGCAGGAACATTTTAATTGTCTTTAAACCAATTTTTCCCAGGCCAAGGACCTGTAAGATTGTGCTAATTATGATTAAGAAACAGAACTTCCAGATGAGATGAGTCATCCTGCCAAAATTCCACTGAG
Organism: Bos indicus; assembly: GCF_029378745.1. Taxonomy (NCBI): domain Eukaryota; kingdom Metazoa; phylum Chordata; class Mammalia; order Artiodactyla; family Bovidae; genus Bos; species Bos indicus. The sequence continues at coordinate 17,933,181 of NC_091765.1, read as the reverse complement.
GGCTCTCCCTTTCTGCAGCAAACACAGGTACCACTGTGTACTCCTGCACCCCAAGTCTACCTGGACTCTCCACCACTACATTAACCTTCAAAGACAAACCCAGTTGACTTAAGAAGTGGCAGTCCCCTGTCACTGGGCAGGGAGATAGTGGCCTCCTGACCTAGGAACACATGCACCAGAAGGCCAGCCCAGAGTCTGCACTGGCAGTCTGAGCTGATATTCAGTACCTGTAAGCGCTGTTAGTCATATGGCTACAGAGTGATGGTCCTACAAAACAACAAACGCTGAGGAACCCTGGAATCTAGATTCCAGGTATCCTGTAAGTACTTTACTGCAAAGAGGACGCAGCATTGGCAGTTTGGTCTAGCTATGAATGAGCACTCTAAGGAAAGGCTGATATCCTGGGGGGGAAAAGCCCGAACTGAACTATGACAAAACCAATTTACATTAGTTTACAAGATGTCTGCACGTTCCTTGTCTCATTTGGATCTTGGTATCACCCTGGAAGAAAAGTATTATTAATATCCCCATTTTTTAGACAAGGATAAGAAAGCTCAGGGAAGTCCAACACCACAAAGTCAATAAGAAAGGCAGGACTAAACCCTATTTTCTTTCATCTAACCATGATGCAGCCCATTTTCTGATTATCCAGTGGTTAATAACTTCTCTCATTAGGTTGGAAAAGTTGACCTGGAACAGGCCACAGGGCCTGAGACACAGGTGTGAGAAATGTCAAGCAAATAGCCAAACGAGAAAGCAACACAGAACCTGCCACTCTCCGCCCCCAACGCCCGCCCCATCATCATCTGTGTTTATGTTTTAGGAATGGTTATGCAACATACTAATGAATAGCATAATCAATCAATACATTATCCATGAACCTTGCAATTTCCCAAGCCAAGCTGATGAACAGAACGTCAAGGAAGAATATAAGCTATCATTCTATTTAGAAAATTCCTGCCTATAAAACAAAAAGCATCATTTTAGGGAACCTACGTGCCTCTCTTTTTCACCTTCCCTTTAACTTTCAGTTTATGTTAACAAGGGTCATTTCCTCAGGCTCTCAAGTGTTTCAGTTAATTAGCAATGCTCAGGATACCTTCTCAACCTTGATTATTACTGCTAATTCTTGAAAATAATTAAGCTTCATTTCACCAGACTTTGACTATGTCTATTAAAAAAATCCATGAAAATTCATTTTCTCCATCAACCCTATTTAAGCCAGTTTAATGTAGAGATAACATAAATCATTGTAAATAATATGCTTTCTTGTATTTAACACAACCTAACATTTTCCTACTCGGCTTATTCCTAGTTCAGTTACATTTCCTCTAACAATATATATTAACTTGTTTAACTCCTACTTCCCTTAAAAATGTTTTAACTGGGTGATATTTAGGCCTTTAAAAATCTTTCAAAGAAATAGGTAAGAAAATAGTTTTTCAACTTCTCAAAAAGTTAAATATGGAATTACCATATGATTTAGCAATTCCACTGTACCTAAGAGAACTGAATGCATATGTTCATATAAATATTGTACACAAATATTCATAGCAGCATTATTCATAATGGCCAAAATGCAGAAGATTCCAAATGTCCATCAACTGATGAATGGATCAACAAATTGTGGAACATCCATACAATAGAATGTTATGCAGTTAGAAAAAAGAGTGAAGTTCTGATATATGCTAGAATATAGCTAAACCTTAAGAACTACATATGAAGTGAAATAAACCAGCATGTTTCTATGCATTGTCGAGAACAGGTAAATCCATGGAGACAGAAAGAAAGTGGTTGTCAGGGGCTGAGGGGAGTTAAAAATTAGAAATGACTGCTGGTAGGTAAGGATCCTTTTAAGTGATAGAAATGTTCTGGAATTAAACAGTGTAACAGTTCCACAACTTAAGAGAATATACCTAAAAACCACTAAACTGTACAATTTAAATAGGCAATTTTATGGTATGTGAATTATACCTCAATTCAAAAAATAAAATAAAGGTGCAATAACTGATATGGACTGAATGAAGGCTAATTTGACTACATATGTAAGGCAAATACCAGTGATATTTACTGTGTATGTGTATTCTATCTCTGAACCTGGTAATTTTACATGCAATGATGACAGGGCAATCTCAAAAGGCTAAACTTGGATTATACATAACCAAAGCACAGCCCACAGCATGACACATTGTGTGTTTAGGGACACAGATGTCACCTAGATAATCATACTGAGGACACAGCAAGGAGTGAGTCTCCATTTCCCTCACAGACACACTCCTGGGCCTTTCTTACAAGCCATTAGGAGGGCTATTATGGGTCCTGCTGTGCCCCTGCCCTTCCGGGACCTCTCTCTGGGATCGGTCCATAGAAGGCATCAATCTGACTCTCTGTGGGCACCACTGCAAAAGGACACTAGGGAACCGGAGACTTTTCCAGGCATTCTCCAACCTGCCAGAGGATGATTAGGGTGTGCGCAAGCCTCCAGGGAACTGGCATGGACTTCTCAGGTTGCACCCAGCTGCCAGGCAGACAGGAAGGCATGCTTTATGGGTGCTGAAGGGAGCATACGTTTTAGACTCAGAATCAGGGCAGGCATGGAAGGAAAGCCTCCAGGAACTATCTCCAGGCCCAAGCAGCAGGCCAGGTTTATAGGCAGCAGAAACCTGGGAAGCCTGTGTGTGCAACCTGGAGTTCTAAGTACTACGGCAGATATTTTATACTATACTTAAAAAGGCAGTGAGTTTTAAAGTTACAAGTGTGTAAATAACCCACTGCCATGTATTATCCACTCTCTTAAGAGGACTACTGGGGTTGTAATAAAAAGTTTAAAGGCTACACTCTAATTTTTAAAAACTGTTTTCACTTCAAATATCTCCATCTTCCCAATCCCAAGCGGTTTCAAAATTAACTTCAATAATGTTCAAATAATGGTTTTTAACCATTATGTATGAAAATTTTAAGTCTTCTCATTTCTCTATGGAGGATCTGGCCAAATGTTTACGAGAGAACAATGGAAATGATCCCACTCTTCCAATGTGGAGTCTCTGTCAGTGCTCTCAATAGCCTCCCATCACCGGATATGTGCAGAGTGACTCCTGGGCTTGAGATGAAATATTCATTTTATGTCATATGAGAGGGGAAAATTGCCACTTCAAAGTGATCAAGAGGAAAGTAGTTTATTAAAGTGGGATTTGAGAGCTGGAAGAAGCCTAAGGGCTCCAAGTTTGACTACCCTCAGTCGGTCTGTTTGAAGAGCAAGTCAGGGAAAGCTGGGGACGTGGTTGTCTACAGCCGGGATTCCGATCCTTCGCTCCTCCTATGAGAGCACGAAGCCACCAAATCCACCAGAAAGGCTCGAGAGTGAGCCAAATCTGGCTCAGGGAATAAACAGTTCAATCAGTTCACTTCTGCTCAACTCAATAAACTTTAAATTGAGCACCTACCATATTAAGGTGCAGGGCCAGACAAGGAAGGATGGCAAAGGGACCAAACACAAGAAAACCTCATCTCCGCTCTCAGGGACCTTGGAGGCGAGACCCATACGTGAGTAACTGCCACACGGAGTGTTCAAAGCACAGCTAGGTCAGCGGGGAGACGAGCGAGTCTCGCAGGAGGTGACAGGATGGAGGGGTGGCAGTGACAACGGGAGTGCCTCAGAGGAGGCAGAGGACGGCGGGCTGCGCCTGACGGCGGGCTGCGTACGGCGTGAGGGGAGAGGCCAGGAGAACCGCCTTCCGGGTTTCTACACAGAAGCCTCAGAGAATCGAGAGGACGCCTTTGTTGGCAAGGATGAGGGAGGCAGGTGGATGAAGAATGACAGTGGGCTCTGTCAGCACACACACTTTCTGAGAACATTTTAGGTCCACTGAGGGAAACAAAATGGGGTGTCATGGCCTTTGACTGCCATGAAGTTCAACTGACCAGGTTCACCCCTCCCCTGCCCCCACCCCCGCAGCCTCTCGGCGCCATTCCCCGTTATACAAGACCACACGCTCACGTACCAGTGTGGGTATGCACTTTGTTGTCCTTCAATGAAACAAAATTAACAAAGCGATTTTCATGAGGTCACTGGGCGAGAAAGTGGTAGAGCCGACCCCAGACCCCACGCATGGCCCAGGATCTGGGCTCTGGCCCCGGCCATCCTCTACCCCCTTAGTGCTACCTCTACTGTGGATGAGCTTCAAAGATCGGTTGCAGAAGTAGTAATCATTTTCCCAAGCCCACTTGGAAAATGGTAGAAAAATAGATAAGAAAAAGCGACATCACACGATCATCAAAAAACACTTGATAATGAATGGCAGTTTACATATTTATATTTGCTTTCAACTTTTGTTGAGTGATCAGAGAAGAAACCCACCTGACTGAGAAGGCTGAAAAATGGGGAATAACAGAGGCAGGAGTAGAAATCAGACAGCAGGCCAGACACTGACAGCGTGTCATCCAGAGTCCAACTTGAGCCTGATCAGAAACTATAAAAAAAAAAACCCACACCTCACAGGCCCCTTGTGGTCAAAAGGCCGCTGGTCTTCGTGAAAAGGCCGACTGGCCTTTAACCTGTCCACTCTGTCTGCTTTATGCCCCGTGTCATTTTTATTCCCACATGAATACAAACACATGCCTGGAAGAGGGGCTGAGGTCAGCGACCTCTGTAGGCAAACCTGACGGAGCTCATGGGCACTGACAGGGAAAGGGGTTTTCAGGAAATGTCCCACAGATTTAGCAGTCTTTGTTCTGGGAAAAGTGAAAGTTCCCATAGTATCTATGAAGAGAAAAAAGACTGGAAACACATACACTGAAATGTCAACCTCAAGGTTAACTTGTGGCACAAGAGGTAATCTTGTCTCTGGTGCTCTTCTGTTTGCTCTAAAATTTCCACTAAGAATGTTATGTATTAGCGTTATAGTCAAAGAAAAACAGTTTTAGAACAAAGTGAAATTTTAGTGTTACTTGAGCTTTCCTGTATAAAAGAAATTTCAGGGACTTCCCCTGTGGTCCAGTAGCTAAACTCTGCACGCCCAAATCAGGGGCCTGGGTTCAACCCCTGATCAGGGGACTAGATCCCACCTGCTGCAACTAAGAGTTAGCGTGCCAACTAAAGATCCCACAAATGGCAATGAAAATCTCGTAGGCTGCAACTAAGACCCGGTGCAGTCAAATAAATGTTAAAAAATAAAAAAAGAAACAGTATATTATGAATTTTATTTTGGAGAGCCACTGAAGTCAGCTTCAGGTGTAGATTTTTAACAAAAATTTCCCCTATATTTCTGTCAAGAAAGTGATGATCTTCACACAAACACACTGAGCACATGAAAAGAAAAAAACTGGGGTGTTATATGCTTTGACTGTCATGGAATTCTTCAGGGTAAATAGATGGGGAAACAAAGGAAACAGTGACAGACTTTATTTTTGGGGGGCTCCAAAATCACTGCAGATGGTGACTTCAGCCATGAAATTAAAAGACACTTGCTCCTTGGAAGAAAAGTTAGACCAACCTAGACAGCATAATAAAAAGCAGAGACATTACTTTGCTGACAAAGGTCCATCTAGTCAGCTATGGTTTTTCCAGTAGTCATGTATGGATGTGAGAGTTGGACCATAAAGAAAGCTGAGCACCGAAGAATTGATGTTTTTGAACTGTGGTGTTGGAGAAGACTCTTGAGAGTTCCTTGAACTGCAAAGAGATCAAACCAGTCAATCCTAAAAGAAATCAGTCCTGAATATTCACTGGAAGGACTGATGATAAAGCTGAAACTCCCAATACATTGGCCACCTGATGCAAAGAACTGACTCACTGGAAAATACCCTGATGCTGAGAAAGATTGGAGGCAGGAGGAGAAGGGGACAACAGAGGATGAGATGGTTGGATGGCATCACGGACTCGATGGACATGAGTTTGAGCAAGCTCTGGGAGTTGGTGATGGACAGGGAAGCCTGGTGTGCTGCAGTCCATGGGGTTGCAAAGAGTCAGACACAACTGAGCGACTGAACTGAACTGAGTGTAGAATTCAATAGTCCACTTCATTCTTTCCCCCCGTCCTTGCTGCCTCCCACTGCCACCTCCCCTGTTATATTGATAAGAGAAAGAAGAAGATTCAGAAAACCTAATACAGGCACAAAACCCATGAGGACAGTTACCACATGAAGGTCTTATATTGGGAGCCAGGATATCCTCAGAAAGCACAACTCTGACGACTCAGAGCCAGACATCCACAGATAGGCTGGCTACAAAGGGAAGGGGTAGGGGAGACAGAGAGAGCCATGAAGTGAAACTCAATGGCACTGAATTCTAGAGAAAGATGGAAGTATTGACTGAGACCCAATCACCTATTCAATCACTCTGGAAAGTGTACAGCTGCAAGGGACCTCAACCTTGCTCTGTGGCTTTATAACAGTGTGCTTCAACTTTGAGGTTTCCTCTCGGAATAGCTCAGATTTTCCACATCAACCTTCAGGTGCTTTGCAAGAGATGAGTTGTGTAACAAGCCATAACATCATGCTGGTAATGAAAAGGTCTCAGTTTATCATCTTATCTGCGATCAGTTTGTCATAGCACCTCTTTCTTACTTTCGACTTCTTCCAGATTGACTCACTCACAGTACACCCTTTTCTCCTTGTAACCTGATCTGGTTAAGAGGTGCTGCAGTAATGTTCTACTGGGCTCCGTTTTTCCTACCCAAGTTAAAGCAACAGCATGCGTAACAATTGGTAGTTGCCTTCTGAATGTGTACAGTAACTGAATGTGTATTACAACACGGGAGATGTCTCATGGCCTTGGCACTGGGAACAGTTCCATCAGAATACGAACAGTCACATGGTCAGGAGAAACAAGTGACCGGAAAGACCTCCCACCTCATCCCACCAGTTCTTTCTGTCCCATGAAGTAAACAAGATCACCCGCAATACTTGTACAAATCACTACCTTCTTAACTTATTTATGAGGTATACTTGCACGAGGTTAGGATTAACTGTTAAATATTAGGTTTGAAAATAAACAGAAAACAAGCAAACAAGTCCTTCCTGTTGAGCTGGAAGTTTCTCTCTCTCTTCCCTCACACTCCTAACTCTATTAAACCTCTTAATTACATTAAAAGGATCTGGAGTAAAGATCTTGCTAATAATTAAGGGTGACTTCTGTGTGTTTTTCACTCGTTGTCAACCAGGAATACAGGATCAGATCCAGACCAAGTATGAAATGCAATAGGTCCCTCCTGTCCCCACCTTAGCATACAAACTTTGATGTGTAAAAACTTCCATTTCTACCTAAGGATGTAGTTTGGATAACAAAGGAGGTTGGCAGACAAAAGATAATTTGTTACATCTGCTAGAAGCTACTTGATCTTTGGGCATATCTGAGTGAGTACCTGTGTGGAAGAACTAATTAAATTGGAAGAAAGAAGAGAAATCCACTCCCTGCATGGCCATCAACTATTCCCCTGTAGTGTTTTTTAGCCTGAGCATGTCCTCATTGCTCAATTTGTTTCAATATTTAGCAGATGAAAGCTAAATGCTGGTCCCCTGCTGGAGGCTGTCATCTAGAAAGGCCTCTAAGAAGAGAAACAAGTTGTCTTCTAGTATACAAAGGGGCTGAAGTGCGGAGTTTGGACCAGACTGCCTGGGTTTGAATGTCACATCTGTCGCTTAACAGCTGGATGATCTTTGGCCAAGTCACTCCATCTTCATGAGCCCAGTTTCTTCACATGGAAAGTGGGAACCAGAATAGGAGCACCCCTAAAAGGCCACATGAAGAGTGTGTGTGTGCCAAGTCACTCAGTCATTTCCAACTCTTTGCGACGCTGTGTACTGTGGCCCGCCAGGCTTCTCTGTCCATGGGGTTTTCCAGGCAAGAATACTGGAGTGGATTGCCATGTCCTCCTCCAGGGGATCTTCCTGACCCAGGGACTGAACTACTGTCTCTTATGTCTCCTGCACTGGCAGGTGGGCTCTTTACCACTAGCGCCACCTAAGCCCAGGTGCAGGACTGCATGAAGAGTACATGTGTTAGTATCTGCAAGCCCCTTAGAACAGTTCCTGGCTCATGGTAAGTAACTATGTCAATGTCGAACAGAAATAGATGTATGTGAAGAACCTGGAATAGTGGCCAATGAGCATTAGATGCAACAGAAGCCAAAACATTCAGCCTCCTGAACACTAAGACATTCATAGAGGTTCTAAACTATGGTCTCCCACTGTATACACATAGATTCTTAAAAATCCAGACAAGTCATTTTCCATCAAGTCCCAAGCTCTCAGGATGAGGGTGCGGGGCAGGAGCAGCAGGTCCATGGAAATACCCAGCCCCGTAATTAAAAACAAGTCACCGTTACAGAACATAGATTTGTTTGAAGTTCACTGGAGCTTTACCAATACAAATTACTTTTTCCCAGTATTTCAAGCAATTATCACTTTTAAAGTCTACTGGGGGGGAAGGGTGTGAAAGAGAGAATAATGAGGATTTGTATCAGAGCTGCTTTTCCCTTCAATTGTTTATATTCAGCAAGGGTGAGCAGCCTCCAGTAGGGAGGGGAGATGGGGAAGAAAGGCAGGTGGTAATGTTGGCTGAATAGTTTTCTGGGTAGAAAATTAACATCCTCCAAACAGTACGTAATTGTTAAATTTTTCTGTCTGCTATTTTGAGTACAGCAATAGGGGTCACTAAGTATTATAATCATTCCCTTATGGGGGCATGTTTTCACTTTCTAAAATTCACACATTTCAGTGTTTTATACTTGTTTCTCTGAGGTCAGAATTTCTCACAAGCATCATACACTATGGGTATTTACTATTGGTGCAACGTAATAGCTTCAATCTGCCGCTGGTGATGCAGCCATGTGTATACTGCCTAGACGGTTGCTAATAGGATGATTATAGCTGTCTTTGAGACTGACACTTGTGCTACTGGCATTTAATAAAAAAAGAGAAAAAACCAAAGGATGTTATTTTTCAAGGAGACAGACACATCAGTGTTCTTTATTTCTTCACCCTCCTACGAATGCTCCCCTCTCCACTTCTCTCATGAAATCATCTGAGCTAATCTCTGCCCCTCACTTTGCATAGGCACTCTGCACAGGCCTCGAGGTGTAGTGCAAGGCTGGCAGATCTAGGTTCAAATCTTGACTTTGCCCTGTTCCTAATCCTCTTCTAAATACTTAACCTCTCTGTTTCCTCCACTGAAAAATGGAAATGTTAACATTAAAAATTAGTGTTAATGTTAACATTAAATATTAGTGTTATGAAAAGAATTAAGAAAAACGTATAGAAAATTCATAGCTCTTAGTAGCTGTTCAACAGGACAAGGCAATTTTTAACATTATTTGAAAACTTGGATGGGTCCTACAACCATAAGGCCTCTGGAACTTGTCCATACTGAGCATTTATTAATTGGAAGAAAGATGAATCTTCTTTCTATGCTGAATTTCCTGAAATCTGGGGAAATTTCCTCTAAGTTAAAAAAAAAAAAAAGTTTATTTATTTACTTGGCTGCACCGGGCCTCAGTTGTAGCATGTGGGATCTAGTTCCCTGACCAGGGATCTAACCCAGGTCCACTGCATTGGGAGTGCAGAGTCTTAGCGACTGGACCACCAGGGAAGTCCTCTAAATTCTTTTTAAACACAACATAGGGCTAATCAACATATTACCATTCCCTCACCCAGTATTCCATAGGATACACGGAAGAACACAAGTCACCAAAGGAAGAAGAGAAGATAATCATGCTGATGATCTGAGCAGACGCCTACGAAGGTAAATGAAGCATGCCCATCCCTGTGGACTCAACTCTTGACTTTCTTTCCATTTCCAATGTTTTTTTTTCCTGAATGTAGCTACCGCTTTGATGACTTCACAAGAGCTGTGTTTTTATCTTGATTCCCAGCATACTGGCCTGTAGCTATTTTTTGAAAGCACCACCTGCTGAGTGTACCTGCGGATCCAGTTAATGAACTGCATAGTTGGCTAAGTCACCTTTCAGCAACCAGGCCACTCTAGAGAGTCCCTACAAACTCCTGCTTGAGGGGAAGACAGGAGGGAAAAACAAGAGATGGCTACAAAAAGAGATTCCCTTCTACAGCTACCACATGGATTCCCAGTCCTGATTCTGACGTTTACCTCCTCCACTTAACAAGAGGTAGAGTTGGGAAAGGATGAGCGAGAGGAGGACTGAACAAGAACGGTGCGGCATATGAAAGAGTGGCAGATGGATTCAGGCTCTACGCTTAAGCTGGACTATTGGCAGTACATCTTCTTACCTACGATATCAGCTCCTAGTTCACAGGCTGTTAAGGATTAAGTAAGCTACTATCAGTTACATTTCTGGATCACTTCCCAGCTCGTAATACTGACATACATTCATATATGTTAAATAGGTAAAACGTAAAAATAAGTCAACATTTGTTGCACAGTAACCAAACGTAACTAGCACAAATGGCTTAACAGGAATGTGATTAAGTATGCACACCTCCTTTTACACCTGAGCCCTTTTATAGAAACAGCCCTCTCAGAAACGGTAGAATCAAGCCAGGGTCTAACTCCACACAATAAAGTGTTATCTATCCCTAAGACATCCTCCAGAGATCCCCAAAGTACAGGGTTAGGCAAAGTCAAAAACACCACTGTCAGAAACTGCACTGGTGCGGTAGAAACAACACTGCGAAGGGAGGAGCCCAGGAATGGAAGCCTGGTATCGCCATGAGCCCACGCGCTGTGGTGAGATGTTACTGAACTGAAAAATACGCCATGTGTTTAATTAACGATACTGGTGGAAGCCATTCTCTTTGTTTAGTGTCACACATGACCAAAGAGGAAGAAGTACATTAAGCCAGTAAGCCCACCAACCTGGAACTTTCAATCTGGAAATAGGGGAGAGCGCACACAGGACAGAAACTTTCTGATGAAGGCAGAAAGGAGGCAGGTGGGAGGGGTCCATCCGGCCCCCAAGTGTGACAGGGACCCTGGGGAGCACCTCCTGAGTGACTTGCCCCCTGACAAGTCCTATGACTAATCTGCACACACAGAGAACTGTTGTGGGCGTGGAGGGGGAAATGCGAACTGAAGTCAGGGAGCACCCACCCTGCCACAAGCTACCACCTGTACAGTCAGGCTCACCTAAAACATCCTGTTTTTGCCACAGATCACAAGCACCTTACCCAAGTCTGCACCTTGCGCTGTCAAAATATCAAAACATAAGACATCTACAAATCTGCTCTTCGAAGAATTCAACAAGATTTCCCTGGCACTCTTTATAAAGGAAGGAAGGGCAGATGCAAAACAGCAATCGCCGTGTGGGAAGGTTGGGGTCACGAACACACGGCAGGGGTGTGTGTTGACAGAGAAAAGGGAGGATGAAGCCATATGTGGCTATTTCTACCCTTTGGCCACTGCTGTCACCACCGTTTAGGATAAAAGAAAAGGCAGATTCGAGTTGAAAGTTGGCTTGTTCAACTTTTAGCTGTAAAAGATTTAGCTCTGGACACTGTGTGCTAAGTTCCTTCAGTCATGTCTGACTCTTTACGACCCTGTGGACTATAGCCCATGTATCAGTACAGCAGGGAGGAGGACCAAGCTTGCCTACATGAAAGACTTTGCAAAAAAAAAAAAGCCATACAAACAGCGGTATCACCATCATCATAGCTGTTGCCGATAAAGCAAGAAAATAAGAAATATAAACTGGGCTGTTCCAGAAAACAGTTTTTCAGAAAGCAAGTTTTCATCACCCCTACCGTTCTAAGAATTAACTGAAGCCAAAGAATTGATGCTTTCAAACTGTGAGGCTGGAGAAGACTCTTCAGAGTCCTTTGGACATCAAGGATATCAAACCTAAACGATCCTAAAGGAATCCTAAGGAAATCAACTCTGAATATTCATTGGAAGGACTGATGCTGAAGCTGAGGCTCCAATATTTTGGCCACCTGATATGAAGAGCCAACTCATTGGAAAAGACCCTGATGCTGGGAAAGATCGAGGGCAAGAGGAGAAGGAGGTGACAGAGGATGACATGGTTGGATGGCATCACTGACTCAATGGACATGAGTTTGAGTGACTTTCAGCAGATAGTGAAGGACAGGGAAGCCTGGCATGCTGCAGTCGATGCAGTGGCAAAGAATCAGACACGACTGAGTGACTGAACACCCAACAACCACTCCAAGGGTCCTGTGTTAAAGGAGAAAGGTGAAAATGAGGAAAGCACCAAAAGCACAGAAGTGAAAAGGTATACAATTGGGGAAATAGCCCAAAGTGATATGGAAACAAATGTTCTCTAGGAAACTGAAGACAATTCTGATGCATACGAGCAGACAGACTCCATGAGCTGATGACACTGAAGAGCAGTGAGCAGCAGCCAAAGGGGCAAGGAAAACACCCTGTGCCTGGAAAAGGGTTTACAGAGGGCAGTTGGGACCATGGTCAGTGGCACACGTCCTGTGTGACACATCGGTTATCCTCATCAGTGGGACTATCCGCCTTCTCAGTGAACGTGGCCCTGAGCCACCCAGGACTGTACTACCCCAAGCAGCAGGCCTGGGCATGAGAGACCTTGAAATTCATTCAATTCTGTCCTTGAATTTTTCCAATGAGGAAACTGAGGCCCAGAGAGTTAAGAGGCCTGCCCGTAACACACAGAGACGGCTCAGGTACGTCTGTGGGTTGAAGCCCTCAGGCCAAGGGTACCCCTTCCTTGTTACATTGCTTTCTCTCCGTCCATGAGGAGCAGTTATGGAAGAGTTATTTTTGTAGACAGAAGTGAAGCCATTACGACAAAAAGGAAAGAAATGGTGGTTTCAATTCTGAGTGAAGCCACAGACTCATTGATGTGCTCACACCCACGTAAGATTTTGAGCTTCAAGTAAAATGAACAGTAGACCCTGAAAACCAAGGTTGCTGTGTGCAGTGAGGGCTGGGATCCAGTAAAGAGAGTGGGAGGACATGGGCTGGACTCAGCTAACAAGACAGAGAATCAACAGGTCAGAGAAAAGGATCCAGAGAGCCCTTTACATCCACTATTAACTGCATTTGGCTACAGCACCCCAGTTCACCTCTCCATGGCATTCTCTCTTACATACACACACACACACACACACACACACACACAGAACTTCCATGAAGGTAACAGACCCAGAGCACTGAGAACAGTGCTGGGCACGCGCTGTGCACTCATAAAGGAGCCTGCTCCTGTCAGAGCTTCAAGCTTACAAGCCTCCCAGAGTGGCAACAGGTCGCTTCCAGGCCTTGCTGCACACAATTCACATGCACACATCCTCTTTTCTTTGAAAGGTTAAAACTTTTTCGTCTGAAAGACAATTTGGTTTCTTTCTTTAAAAAAAAAAAAAAAAGAACAGCTTTTGTTTCTCCTTACTAGAATTCTCTGCGTATGTAAAACATTTAGAAAATCCAAGTAAAAGTCAAATAAAAACTACCTGACACTGCCACCCAGAAAAACACTTTGACACAGAGATAAAGCTCTTCCCCTCCCTTTTCTCTATTGGTTTCACACACATACATGTAAAAACCAGGACTGTGATGGATGTTTTGCAATCTAGTCTTTTACTCAGTATATTGTAAACAGAATCCCTTAGTATGTTTTAGGACACCATTTTTAATGGTGGCACCTCTTGTGCCATCATTAACCACTCATTAACATCTTTGACAAGACTTGACCTCCACCATCCTATTCTCACCTTATATATCTTATATATCCCAGAAGAAAGCAAAAGCATAGTTAAAGCTTTTTGATGGTGACCTCCACACAAGAATCCTCCCTTAAGTTTCTCCCCAGCTCAGGTGGGCCCCAGTACTCAGAAAGCAGCTTCCAGAAAAGCCTCTGTTTGTAGGGGTTGGTGCTCGGCAGGACCAGACCAGGGACAGACCAGGGAAGGGCAGCTATTAGCCAGCTGAGTGTCGCTGTGCCAGGAATGCCTGACCTTTCCCAGGGCTTTGATCTAGCAGCCTCCCGCTGGGAGCTCACTGGCCAGGGCTGCTGGGGGGTGGGGGCGGGGAGGAAGAGGAGGCAAGGATGCTGGGAGTGTCATGGACCCTCCACTGGGCAGTTTGCCAACCTCCTAAACCAGGCTCAGAATGTCCAGCGGGAAGAGTTCCTTGGAGCTCACCCACCAACCCCACATTGTAGAGATAAGAGAACCAAGGCTCTAGAAGATAACAGGACTTAATTAGTACTTGGGAAATACAACTTAATATTAGCGAAGATAACAGTGACAATTACTATTACTACCATTTGGAGCATTAACTCTGCACCAAGTACTGTGCTAAACAAATGTTTAATCCCAATGACAGCCCTTTGAGATTGCTATAATTATCCCCATTTTAGGAGAGGGGAATGGTGAGTCTCGGAAAGGCGAAATGAGTTCCCTAAGATTCCAGAGCTGGTACACGATAGAGGTAGGAGTGAGATTCATATCTGACACCACTGGACAGGCTCCCTCCAAGCATATGGGAGGAGCGATGATTATTTCTGCTGCACTGTTTGTTTCAAAGATGAGCTTATTCATCTCTCTCATCATCATTTTTCAAATCCACATTTCTTCATTGGTTAAACAATGACATAAGAATACTCAACAGATCTGTTGGCAGTCAACCTCCATATTTTTCATATACTGGCTCTGAACAGCTCGACTGTGAAGTTTAGGCTAAATGTGATACCAACTACAATGCTATAGATGAACTAGCAAGGAAGGTGAGGTTGATAAAACGGTGTCTCCTATGAACGGCAAATACAAACACATTTCTTCTAATTTCCTCCTAGGCCACTTCAGGATTGGAAAGGCCTCAGGCCAGGGACTCTCCCAAGTACAGAATTACCCTGTTCTTTTAGATGATTATCAGGTACAAGACAAAGATTTCAAATAGTTTGTTTACTTATTTTATTTTTTTAAAGGCAGAGTCTCTTCGCAGAATGACTCATGGTGAGTAACTTAAGCAAACGCTGTGGCAGGAGATGGCCACTGCTGCCTGCTTTAGTGGGTAAACGTGCTGAATCTGTGTCAGTTAATTAGATCAATCTTGACTCATTTACTTTAATGAGACACTGTAACACAACGTTCACCCAACCTGTTCTCTGGGTTTTGTTTCACATACACTGGTTGTTCTGGTCAACTCTGTTCTTGAGCTTCTTGTTGGTTGCAGCAAAAACTTTGTAACTATTTTTTTCCAAACATGTATTTTGGTGTGTGTAGATGACAGCTCTGCATCCTTCTGAGGGAGCTGCCCTTCGCTGTGCATGCTTTGTGACCAAATACACTCAAGTAACTCACACCAAGGAAAGAAACATAAAAATAAAATTTAAAAAGGAGGACTTTACTCAATTTCTTTTGCCTTCTCACCAGATCAACTATGTAGATTATAGATGCAAATTCTGCAGGAAGCTGGGCTTCCTAGTCTTAATTAATTTTTTCACTTTCTGGAATATCATATGAGTAACACGGTAAAATGACTGTTTCCTCTTTCTCACTCCCATCTCCTGATTGTGCCTGTGGAATTCTGAGAGGCCAAGAGAAAAGGTAGTGATCAGCGCCCCGTCTGTAGAGGTGAAGGCCAACACCCACATTCAGGATGAAAGCGCAAACATCAGGTTACCAAAAATCACATACTGAGGAAAAGAGCAAGTCTTTGGGTTCTAAATCCTTTGTTTTTATTAAATGAGAACATTTTCTTTTCTACTTTCATTTAGAAAAGATCATTCTATTTTTGATCTTTGAATCAACACATTGAAATTTTATTTTAATTAGAAAAGGACATGATGGATTCTCATCATAAATTTTCACTTAAGAAATTTCCAAGTCTACTTCAAATATATGATAGGGTTCAGATTTACAGGCTTCAAAATGTTATTTAAACTACAGTCATGTATAAAATGATAAGAAAAATTACCCACACTTAAACATACAAAAAAAAAAAAAGAAAAGCTCAAAGCATTCAATAAAATGTCTTACATCTTGCCAGTGTGGCCTATTTGGGATTATTCTGAATGGTGTGGTACATAACCTAATATTATTAAGTAAGGTAACTTAATAGCATTAAAAAAACAAAAAACAAAAAAACCCCAAGTATGTACCTATGCTTTTGGTAGCATACAGTCTTTCCCATGAAAGGGCTTAAAAGTCTGACTTACTAAACTAGCAGTTCTCAAATTTTCTTGTTTCAGGAGACTTCTACTCTTAAAAATTATTGAGGACCTCAAAGGGCTTTTGTTTATATAGATTATATCTATTAATAATTACCCTACAGAAATTAAAAGTATTTACTTGTTTATAAAAACAACAGCAATGAATTTATTACATGTGACTTTAAATAATATTAGTATGGAAAATAAGTGCTAGTGTTTTACCTTTTCGAAAATCCTTTTAACATATGGCTTAATAGGAAACAGCTGCATTTTCATATCTGCTTCAGCATAAAATGCATGATGGTATCTTGTTTTGATTAAAATAAACGTAGAAAACCTGGCCTCACACAGATATGTAGTGAAAACAGAATTATTTTAATAGCCTTTTTAGATAATTTTGAATATTCTTCTTATACTTGTAGGCTAATGTAGGTATTATACTACATTGGACAAATGATGGTTTCACTTAAGGGTTAGCTGCAAAATGAAATTCGAAACCATATGAGTGAACTTTCCCTACTCTGTCAAATGAAAATCCATTAGTCTATCTTGCACATTGAATAGATTTTTCATCTATGTATGGTAAGTACTGATCATTTTGAGAACATTGGTTTACTTTGTTATTGCAGATCTTCCACATATTAACATATTTCATTATACAATATCAAAATCACATTTTTCAATATCACTAATGATCTCATTAGAAAAGTCTCTATGGATTCAGGCTTCAAGCTTATGGAGAAGGATACAAGACTTTCAAAATTCTAATTTTTTCTTGAAAGTCTGAATTTTATTATTGGTAATAAATGTATATTTTCCTTAGAAAGTGACAGGCTCACTTCACTTAGTTCTGATAAAAAGTCTACCAAAAGTCAAGTCTAAATAGCCATATTTGATCATTAATCATTCTGTAAAGTAAAAAATCACACAGGCATTCTCTTGAGAAAAGAAAACAAATATTATTTTATTAATAATAAAATAACTTTTACTAATTTATCAAGGGACACCAACATTTTTTAACTGAATTCATTATAGTAAAGAATATAATCACTATCAATAGAGTTGGTGTGCTACTGCCTTGATCTGTGCTGCCACCAGTCTTATTCATTGTTACTTTCATAACACTGGTGTGCAAATGTTAACAGTTAAGTGAAGCAGCAAAAAAGAAAAAAAAAAAGGACAATATTATCATGAAAACTATTCTGATCTCATTCTCATAGACTCCCTCAAATGTGTCTCAGGGACCCAGGGGTTCAGAGACTAAACTTTGAGAACCTATCTACCAAACCTGCTAATACAAATCCACTCAACTAAGTTGGTTTCATTTTTGCTCTGAGTGAACAAATAGAGATACCAAAGCACAAACGAAGCATGTCCTAGTATTTTGAGTATTACAGAGTAAACACTTTCCTTTTCTCACCCTCTGGACCAGCTGTTCCCAGTAACCTGGACAACATCTTCCAGTCAAGATTTTGAAAGACTAATCTCTCTCAGAGTCATGAATGACCGCTAGTGGCAAATGGAGGTTATCCCCTCACCTGCACTGTGCTGCAATCACTCCTCACGTCTCAGTCATTCTCTTTGATTCATCACATATTACCACACCTTTATTTACTCTTTCTTGTTTTGCTGTTAGGAGCATTTAAGGCTATAAACTTCTAAGAATCTCTTTGGCTGCATGTTACTGGTTTTCATATGCCAACTTTTAATTACCATTCAGTCCTAAGTATCTTCTTTGACCTTTGAGGCATTTGGAAGAGTTCTCCTTATCGATAGAAGACTAGAAAGTTTTTCTAGTTTTCTTCTAAATTAATATTGGATTGGCCAAAAAGTTCATTCAGGTTTTCCTGTCACACCATTATGGAGAAATGCAAATGAGCATTTTGGCCAACCCAATAACTTTTTGGTGAAAGAATACAGCTGTATGATAACTAACCCTTTGAAATGATTCCTGGCCTATTATTGTATATCACAAAGCAGCTGGATACAACAACCCACATAATTCAGTCAAGTTTGTTAATTGTGTTGTTCAAATATTTTATAGTTTAATTATTTTGAGGAGGAGGAACATCTGGTGATTTTATCAATTATTGAGATATGTTGAAATCCTTTATTGAAAGGTAGATTTGTCCATATTTCCCTGTGTTTCTATCAATTTTTTCTTTATAGATTTTGGAGTTATATTATTAAAAGCATGATAGTTTAGAATTTATCATCCTTTGTCTGATATTATCATATTCTATCAGCTTATTCCGGGGTGGCCTTTACATGTAATAACTTCTACATTAACTTTCATAATTTTCCTTTTTTTTGGTCTCTTCCTATGTATTCTGGAAAATCTCTTTAAATTTCTCTTCCATTTCATTAATTCTCCCTTCAGCTAAGTCCAATCTGCTCTTAAACTCATCCATTTTAATTTTCAGCTTTAAACATTCAACTTTTTCCTTTCTAAAAACTGTTTCTTTTTCAGAGCTGTCATCATATTTCTATAGTCTCTTGATCTTTGCTCATGTTTTTCAATTCCTTTTTAATTTCTTAAACATATTAAACTAAGTGTATAATACTATTTTCTAAAGCTGTACTGTTCCATATATTATAGAAGTCACTAACTATATGGCTACCTACATTAAATTAAAAATTCAGTTTCTCAGTTAAGTGCTCAAGAGTCACATAGATGTAAGGACTACCACCATACTGGATAATACATATAATAATGCTGATTTAAAGACCGTGGTGTCTGATTCCACTGAATCTACTAACTATGGTGCCATGTTTTCTTGTGTGTTATGCTTTTCTTTCTTTACTCTTAGTGCCTATTTCTTTTGTTTATTTATGGAAATTCTTTGAGACCTATTTTAAAGGTAGGGCTTCCAGACAGAATTTGTCTTTGCTTTTGTCTCGTGCAGAAGTTAGGATAAATGACAACGGAAGTAATCGAAACTGTAATTTAACAGTTTCTGAACATATTCATCTCCTTAATTTTTATACTTAGGGGCAAAAAATGAGATGGACAGTGCCATTCATTTACTTCATCATTTGCTGATTTGTGTACATGTGGCTCTATTTTAGAGGCTAATCATATAAAGGTGGCCCCTGTCCTGAAGAATCTGTGCACAGTCTATCTAACAAGAGGAAGCAAGGAGATGTAAACTAACAACTTTCAATACAACGTGTACAATGCTGTGAGGCATGAATTAATAAAAAAAAAAAAAAAAACAATTCTACAGGAGTGATTAAGGCCAACTAGGGCCCAAGAAGGGCCCCTGAGGAGAGATGATGTGTGAGCTGGTAGGAGTTTTCCCTGTGTGGGAGGGGGCACTTTAGCAGAAAGAATAACAAATGGAAACCTGGGTTAGACCCGCCACTGCACTTTGGACACTTCCCATTTGACAGGTTGATTCTCTGGATTACATTTCAGCAGGGCTCCTGAGGTTATTTCAGAGTCCTCCAAATCTGGGGGACTAGTAAGGGAATGAAAGACATCTAAAAACTACCTACTTCATTTATAAAGTTGTATACCTAAGGAAATGCTGACCACAGGAAGCTGGCTATATAAATTGCTGAGGTCAAATCTTGTGAACCTCCAGAGAGAGGGGCTGAAGAGGGATGGAGAAGTCAGGGTAGAGAGAAGCCAGCACAGAGGTTCATTATTTACAATTGCCATTGTACTGGCATACATTTTCTGGTTTCTTCTCCATGCAACTGAAAACCACCCACCAATCTACCTCAGGGACAAGGAGCAGTCTCCTGAACTGGTCTTACAGTATACTTCACGTACTAGAACAGAGCATGTATTGTAGCCACGTCTCATTTAAGCAGAAAATGTACTGGAGTATTTCTGCCACTGTAAGGAATCAGAGATTTTAGGAATATAAATACATAGAGGGAAAAAGGAAGTCACAGACAGCTTATGGATGTATGGAGTATAACTTGTCAAGACAGTAAAGGATGAACAGTGGAAAATGGAAATTTAAAATTTCAAATGTTTGAGGCCAGGCAGAGAGAATGAGGTCAAGGCTGGGTGCCTGTCCTTGCATCCCCTTTTCCGGCACTTTAGACCATGGTCCCGAATCTCCTCTGCAGGGTCCAGGGCTAGACATTTCAATCCCACAAGTCCTATTTCTTTCTCTCTCCAGATACTGAAGGTCTGCTAATGTAACACATGCAGAGTATGTTTTCATAAAATATGACTGTTGGGGGAAAAACAGCAAGTGAATTACATACAGTTCTCAAGAGGGGCAGTAGTCTCAGAAAGAAATATACATGCAAACCTCAGTATAAAAGTGACAATATTCAACGGTTGTGGAGTTCCCACAAAAGGACCTCTTACTAATGGAGAGTCCAGCAGTCAGGACTTTCACAAAGATCTTTAGTTTTGCCCTTCAAAGACAAGTTAGAGGTTCAATAAAAACGACAAAGAAGATAAAACTGGAACAAGAGCTCCTAAACGTCAATATTAACAATATAAGCAAAATTATTTCATTGTCATGGGAAAAAAAACTGTAATCACAAAAGCTTGACAAGAAATCTGTCACTCATAGAAAAGCAAGGTAGGATTCAAATATCAAGGAAAAAAAAAGAGGATGTATTTTTCTTTAAGGATAAATTGATGTGACTGAAAGTAAGGAGTTGGAACATTTTTTGGCCTTTGGAAAGACATTACCTATCTTTTTAATTGAAGTATAGCTGATTTACAATATAATGTCAGCTTTAGGTGTATAGCATAAAGATTCTGTTCTTTTGCAGATTATATTCCATCATGGGTTATTAAAAGATACTGGGCATAATTCTCTGTTATACAACAAATCCTTATAGCTCATCTATTTTATGTATAGTAGTTTGATTCTGTATTCCTAATTCATCCCCTTTAGTAACCATAAATTGTCTAAAATAACTTATTTTAAAGTTGACTTTAAACTGTCCTTTTCTAAATTGTGAAATATTTTTAACTAGAAAATAACTATACAGTTTTAAATATATAACACCCGTTCTTATTGAAAGGCTGTGTGTGTGTACATTAGTCACTCAGTCGTGTCCGACTCTTTGCAACCCCATGGACCGTAGCTGGCCAGGCTCCTCTGTCCATGGGATTCTCCAGGCAAGAATACTGGAGTGGGTAGTTTCCCCCTCTCCAGGGAATTTTCCTAACCGAGGGATTGAACCCCAGCCTTTGCATTGCAGGCAGATTCTTTACTGTCTGAGCCATCAGGGATAAATATCTAAACAGATATGATCACAAAAATGTCAAAAAAAAAATACTTTTGTGTATGTGGGCAAGGACTAGAAAATAGAAAAGATCATAAATAATGAAAGAGCTATTTATTAGGATAGTAAGGCTATGTATGAATCAGTTCATTTGATTTCCTTTGCTGTTGCTTTAAGATATATTAAAAATAAAAGAGGAAAAGAACGCATAAAAACATCTATCATAAATGGTTGTTTGTAGCAATCAAATAAATATCACAGATAAAGTAAATGAAACCTTCCCACACTACGAAATCACAGGCATCACTTTTACTTCAGAAAAGAAGGCCAGGGAAAACCCCAAAGAGCATCCGCTGGGCACCATCTTCACCACTCTCTCTGTCCCATCTTCTGTTTCTGTCCTTTCTCCAATTCCTGACATCATCAAACCTGCTGCTCTCAAGGGCAGAAGAAAGGAATACAGAAAATCCAGTTTCCCTGAACACCTTGCAGGATTTGGGCCACTGAACAGTCTTTCTGACCTTTATATAACTTTGGTCAGTTCCAACCAGCTCACCAGGGACAGAAGAATACTAAATCTTTCCATTCCCAAGAACCAGTGGTCAGTTAGAACGTTCCCTTTGCCTCCAGCATTATAAGAACACTGGAATTCCAAAGAAAATTATAATTTTGGAGGAAAGAGTATCTCTGAATCATAGTTTCTCTAAGCTTCAGAGTCATAATTTTTTTTTGTTTTTGGTAAGGAGTAGGTTAGAAACTCAAACCATGTATAGACTGCATGAATGTTGAATGCTTTGTTCTCAAAAACATGGTCATTCAAGGATAAAGGAGAGGCAGAAGAAGAGAGAACAACCCAAGTGAAATAACTCTTCTCAGATTCCGAGGAAATTTCAGATATAGAACAAAAATCCTGCCCTGGGTATTTCATTTAAAAAACAAATGACAAAGCTATCTTTGGCAGTTCTTCTCACTCTTCATAAGTCTATCCGACAACAAAATGTTTCCAGTTAATTCAGGGTCATATCTTGGTATCTGAATTTTTTTTAATGAAGTTAGAAATATACTATTTTATCTTATATTATCAAAAGCTAGTTGCAAATATCCTAGATAAAGAACGTTATATCAATATTGTTGTTGTTCATTCGTGTCTGACTCTTTGTGACCCCAGGGACTCTAGCCCACCAGGCTCCACTGTCCATGGGATTCTCCAGGCAACAATACTGGAGTGGGTTGCCAGTTCCTTCTCCAGGGGATATTCCCGACCCAGGGATTGAACCCGGGGATCTGCATTGCAGGAAGACTCTTTATCTTCTGAGCCACCTGGGAAGCCCCGATATCAATATTACTAGGGTATAATCCTAGGAATCACCTTGTGTATTCTTTGAACAATTTTCTTAGCCTGACTGAAGTACCAATAATAAATGGTAACAACTTAGGAAAGAAACACTGTCCTCTTAAACCATGTAATGGGTAGCAGTGCTATTCAAAGTGAATAGTCACTGAGGTAGTCAATAGTGATTCTATTTTTCATTTCTTTTTTCCATAACATCATCACTACCAAGATCACTTTAAAATACTTCCTTCACTTCTCTTTGCATTCCAGGATGAGTTGAAATAGCCCTTCAAATCCCTCCCTTCATACAAGAACTTTTAGATCAGCAGCTGGAATTTAGTTTAAAAAAAGAGGAATGACAGCCTGTAACACAGGTGACCAGAACCAATGATTAAGAACGCTTATATGATTCTCTTTAAAAGAAGCCATTAAGAGCTTGACAGATAACTATCTACCTGGATAACGTTGATGAGATCCTTAAAGGCACAAGAAGGCTCTCTATGTTGACAGTCCTATGATGCAGTGTTATTAGCCTATGATTACATTATTAACTGTTTACAGTTCATCAAAAGGCTTTCTAGTTAATTTGCTATGAAGTGAAAATAACATGTTCTCTTCCCTACTTCCCAAGTTGCTTCCTGGAGCTTAGGCTCGTCCTTAACCAACAAAGAAAAAAAAATGAGTAAGGTACACATTTTTTTGTGTTAAACAGGATGAAACTATTACATGGTGGTGGAAGGTGCTGTATAGAAACAGTTTTTTCTAACTTAAACCACTCAAAAGTACGTAGGCAATGCCTACATGATTATGCAAGAGGCATCACAAAAACACACTTCCATATATCACTAGACATAGTTTCAGCCAAAAGAAAGGCATCTGGAAGCACTGTCAACTCTTGAGCAACAATATCAAAGTCAGTCTCCACAAACTGCCTGGATGATCTAAGAGGAGGTTATGGAAAACCTACTCGTGAGCCCCTATTTTCCGTAGCTTTCTGGCACAAGCCAATTCATGCTATTTGTCAGCAGTATGGCTTTTGTGAGGCATGGGCTCTTTGAGAACATAAAATAAAAATTCAGAGTTTCTGACAGGCTGAAAATCAGACAAAATTCTGCCTTTGGGCAGCTGACCATATAGTGTAAAGCATATTTTATAATAAAAAGCTTAAAATGTAAAAAGTTCTCAGTAAAACGTTTAGTGGTGTGTTGTTTAGGGTACGCTGATTAAACAAAGGGATTTTTTTTTTTTTTTTTTTGCAAATCACACAAGAAATCAAGACTATTTCTTTGTAGTTCGGCAAGTGCAACTAACACGATGTTAGGATTTAGGTCAACTTGGAGGGAGATTGCAAATACAAGTTCAAAGTTTCTACTGATTACCTGGATGAGGATCTAATTAGGCAATGGGGTTGAGAAAGTCAGGAATCCAAAATATTGCAGGACTCAACTGACATGCCTATTTGAGCAAGATGAAATTTAACATGGATAATTATGTTAAGGCACTTGGGTCCAACATTGATTTCACATCCAAAAGCATGTGAAACATGTAGTATAGTATTCTGGCCCATATATTGCCTTGGTTCTCTCTTGTCAGTGCTATATCCCCACTGACAATCTAGAGACAACTGCTTTCCCAGTGGGCAGATAACTGTTCCTTCCTCCGAGCCAGGAATACTAGCCCATCTGTACCCCAAAGTCCTACCTGTCCTAAAAGCACACTCTTCCCAATGAGCCTCTTCTCCGTGTCCCAGTTACAATTCCTTTACTCCCCCCATACTCTCCCTTCTGTATTTGAGTTTCATTTATAGCCCCTTTGAAATAGCTACTCCCCAGAGAATAACCTGGGCCTAGACTGCAGGCACCATGGGCCCCCCAGGTGTTTTTGTCATGGCAATTCAGTGCTGCCTACTGAATTAGCATGCACCAGAATCACCTGGAGGGCTTAATAAAACATGGGGTTCGGGACCCCATCTTATTATAGAGTTCTCAGCAGACCTGAGACGGGAACGGAAATTTGCTTTTTTCTAAGAAACTCCCAGGGGATGGTGATGCTGCTGATCCCCAGATCCCACTGTGAGAACGTCTGGGTCAAATCAACGTCATGAAACAGTAGTTTATCATATAACTTTTATTTAGAATTTAAACTTTACAATGACTATCACATTCTGAGTACTCATGAGACATAAGTAATAAATGTAAAGCAATTATGAGCTTCTCTGTCATTAGGTGCTGGCACTCTGGCATGCAGGGTTGGAAGACTTTATAGGTCCAGTTTCCTACTCATAAAACTCCCTTGACAACATTTTTAAGACATGGTTGCACAGCCCCTCCCCACCGCTGCCACGAATGACCTCAGTGCTAGAGATGTCATCATGCTGGAAAATAATCCCAGTTTACTGCCAAGTATATGAGAAAGTCTTCCCTAAGCTAGACTGGTATTCTTCTAAAATTTCTATTTACCCTTTGGTACAGGTCCACAATCTATCTAAAACCCTTGGGATCATATGTTTTATAACTCAATTTTTCTGATTTTAGAAAAGTAAAATGGGACACACACTACATATCATGTACGTCCTCAGTGGGGTCCAGGGCAATGCTCTATAATCAAACATGTTTTTATTTGTGCAGTGAGGCATATGAATATTCACACTCAGTAGAATAAAGATTATAAATAACTTCATATCAATTAACAGTCAGATTTACCAAATTTACCAAAACACTCAATTTGTAGGTATTTTTCAATTCCAAATTTATGAATAAAGGACTGTGGACTTGTATAATTTTGTCCTTTATAATTACACAAGGTAAGTCTACTTCCTTTTCCATATTCCTCAACTACCTGAAGACTGCTATCACACCGCTCCTTCCTACCCACTGTATCTCCTCCTATGCCACCTTTCTTCCAAATTATCAACTGATAAATTAATCCAGTGTAATGAAAGAGGCCTAGGTAACAAGTCACCCACTCATCCAAAGTTCTTTATTTAAGGTTCAAATGTGCAGTAATACAGAGCACCAGAGGAACAGTCAAAAGCAGCCCTCAATCCTAGAAAAGAGAAGACTTGTGAAACTGATGGGGAGACAATGAATCAGTTAATCCAAGACATAAGGATGGAGGATTAAACTTTATGATTCCATAGCCAAAGCAATCTTGAGAAAGAAGAAAGGAACTGGAGGAATCAACCTGCCTGACTTCAGACTATACTACAAAGCTATAGTCATCAAGACAGTGTGGTACTGGCACAAAGACAGAAATATAGATCAATGGAACAAAATAGAAAGCCCAGAGATAAATCCACACCTATGAACATCTTACCTTTGACAAAGGAGGCAAAAATATACAAGAGAAAAGACATAAGAAAAGAATATACAGAGAAAAGACAATCTCTTTAACAAGTGATGCTGGGAAAACTGATCAACCGCCTGTAAAAGAATGAAACAAGAACACTTTCTAACACCATACACAAAAATAAACTCAAAATGGATTAAAGATCTAAATTAAGACCAGAAACTATAAAACTCCTAGAGGAAAATAGAGGCAGAACACTCTGACACAAATCACAACAAGATCCTCTATGACCCACCTCCCAGAGGAATGGAAATAAAAGCAAAAATAAACAAATGGGACCTAATTAAACTTAAAAGCTTTTGCACAATGAAGGAAACTATAAGCAAGGTGAAAAGACAGCCTTCAGAATGGAAGAAAATAATAGCAAATGAAATAACTGAAGAATTAATCTTCAAAATATAAACAAGCAGTTCATGCAGCTCAATACCAGGGGGAAAAAAAGACCCAATCAAAAAATGGGCCGAAGAACTAAACAGACATTTCTCCAAAGAAGATTTACAGATGGCTAACAAACATGAAAAGATGCTCAGCATCACTCATTCTCAGAGAAATGCAAATCAAAACCACAATGAGGTACCATCTCACGCCAGTCAGAATGGCTGGCATCAAAAAGTCTACAAATAAATGCTGGAGAGGGTGTGGAGAAAAGGGAACCCTCTAACACTGTTGGTGGGAATGCAAACTAGTACAGCCACTATGGAGAACAGTGTGGAGATTCCTTAAAAAACTGGAAATAGAACTGCCATACAACCCATCAATCCCACTGCTGACCAGGAAACACGGAGGAAACCAGAATTGAAAGAGACACGTGTACTCCAATGTTCATCGCAGGACTGTTTATAATAGCCAGGACATGGAAGCAACCAGATGTCCATCAGCAGATGAATGGATAAGAAAGCTGTGGTACATATACACACTGGAGTATTACTCAGCTATTTAAAAAAGAACACATTTGAGGCAGATAAACCTGGAGCCTATTATACAGAGTGAAGTAAGTCGGAAAGAAAAATATCAATACAGTATATTAACGCATATATATGGAATTTAGAAAGATGGTAACAACAACCCTATATGCAAGCTAGCAAAAGAGACACAGATATAAAGAACAGACTTTTGGACTCTGTGGGATAAGGTGACAGTGGGATGATCTGAGAGAATAGCATTGAAACAGGTATATTACCATATGTGAAACAGATGACCAGCCCAGGTTCGATGCATGAAGCAGGGCACTCAAAGCTGGTGCACTGGGACAACCCAGAGGGATCGGATGAGAAGGGAGGTGTGGGGAGGGTTCAGGATGGGGGACACATGTACACCCGTGGCTGATTCATGTCAATGTATGGCAAAAACCACCACAGTATTGTAAAGTAATTAGCCTCCAATTAAATTAATTAAAAAGAAAAACTTTATGATTCCAATGCACAGGAAAAAAAGAGAACTAATCTTTGCTGACCACTATTATGTGCCAAGCACTGTGTTTGATAGTTGACATACATGATCTTCAGTCTTCACAACTGTTCTATCAAGTGGTATCATCACTTTACATATAAGGAAATTAACATCTTGAGAAGTTAACTGCTCAAGGTCACACAGCAAGCCAAAACTAAAACTAGGATTCTTACCTGATTCCTAAGTCCAAGCAAGATCCTTCCAAAATACCCAAAGGGTACTGATGAATGGCTTGGTATGTCTGTTCTTAGCCCTGTCTCCATATACAATTTTAATCAATGACTTAAAGAAAAAGAAGATGCTTGCCTTTCAAATTCCAATAGGACAAGAAAATAGCAAATGTAAAAAACACTATCACTGAATCCAAAATGACCCCAAACGGCTAGAAATGACTAAGTAACACTGAAAAGAGAGGCTTTAATATGGATTAATATGATGGGTCCCTATACCAACATGTTGGAAGAAGAGAGTAATTTTAGTTGCCCCAAATTAACTTTGAGTCCAGATGTCAAGAAATGACTAAAACCTATGGTTGCATTGCTGTTCACTGTTCAGTTGCTAAGTCATGTCCAGGGACTGCAGCACATCAGGCTTCCCTGTCCTTCACTATCTCCCAGAGTTTGCTCAAACTCACATCCATTGAATGGGTGATGTCACCCAACCATCTCATTCTCTGTAGCCCTCTTCCCCTCCTGCTTTCAATCTTTTCCAGCATCAGGGTTTTTCCAATGAGCTGGCTCTTTGCAACAGGTGGCCAAACTATTGGAGCTTCAGCATTAGTCCTTCCAGTGAATATTTCAGGGTTGATTTCCTTTAGGATTGACTGGTTTGATCTCCCTGCTGCCTAAGGGACTCTTCAAGAGTCTTCCCCAGCATCACAGTTCAAATTCATCAATTCTTCAGTGCTCAGCCTTCTTTATGGGCCAACTCTTATATACGTACATGACTACTGGAAAAACCATAGCTTTCACTATACGGAACTTTGTTGGTAAAGTGATGTCTCTGCTTTTTAATATTGCTGTAAAGGTTTGTCACAGCTTTTCTTCCAAGGAGCAAGTGTCTTTTAATTCCAAGGGTGCAATCACCATCTGCAGTGATTTTGGAGCCCAAGAAAATAAAATCTGTCACTGTTTCCACTTTTCCCCCATCTATTTGCCATGAAGTGATGGGACTAGATGCCACGAACTTAAGTTTTTTGAATGCTGAGTTTCAAGCCAACTTTTTCACTCTCCTCTTTCACCCTCATCAAGAGGCTCTTCAGTTCCTCTTTGCTTTCGGCCATTAGAGTGGTATCATTTGCATATTTGAGGTTGCTGATATTTCTACCAGCGTGATTCCAGCTTTTGATTCATCTGGCCCAGAATTTTGCATAATGTACTATGAATATAAGTTAAATAAGCAGGGTGACAACATACAGCCTTGATGTATTCCTTTCCCAGTTCTGAACCAGTCCGTTGTTCCATGCCAGTTCTGTTGCTTCTTGACGGCATTCAGGTTTCTCAGGAGGCAGTTGAGGTGGTCTAGTATTTCTACCTCTTTAAGAATTTTCTACAGTTTGTTGTGATCCACACAGTTAAAAGGCTTTAGCATAGCCAATGACACAGAAGTAGATTATTTTCCTGGAATTCTCTTGCTTTTTCTATGATCCCACAGATGTTGGCAATTTGATCTCTGGTCCTTCTGCCCTTTCTAAATTCAGTTTGTACATCTGGAAGTTCTTGGTTCACGTACTGCTGAAGCCTAGCTTGAAGGATTTTGAGTATTGCTAGCATGTGAAATGAGTACAATTGTACAGTAGTTTGAACATTCTTTGGCATTGCCTTTCTTTGGGATTGTAATGAAAACTTTTCTAATCCTGTGGCTACTGCTGAGTTTTCCAAATTAATGGCTGCATTAATAGAACTCTAATGCCTAGAATGAAGAACCCCACATACCAGCTCTATGCTGCAGTGGTCAGACCCAATCTGAAGCACTGAGGCATTAAAACCTCAAGCCTTTATTGAACCAGAACAAAGCATGTAACAAGGAGGGGGGCCAGAACAGCAATAGTTCTAAAAGCAGAGGCTTAGAGGAACAGAGAATGTTCAGCCTGAAAATGGGGAAAAGAGTGAGAGGAAGGCAAATGACAGTGGTCTCAAATACACACGCAAGAGTGATTTCATTTATCTTCAGTGATGGCCCTAAAAGGTAGGTGCCTCTCCCTGTGGGGGTGAGAAATGGCGGGATAGTGAGAGATGATGGAGTTACTCTTGCAGAGGGCTGGCCTCACCGGGGGAGAGGCATAAAACTCGTCTACCAGCCAGAACGTTAGACCATCCTACCTCTAAGGTGCCCCCATCCCCGGCGTCTGGGTTAAGGCACAGATTAGGGGCCTGAGGCAGCAGCACCCCTGCTTTGTCTGTAAAGAACCTCTAACAGTGGGAATTGGGAGCAAGTAGGTCAGCTGAGTGACACTTCAATGGGCTGCCAGCAGGGGAGAGATTTTTAGGCAAGCAGAGACTTGTAGGCCTCCTCAAGCCCTATAGTGTAGGTAATTATCCACTCTGAATCCTTCAGGGGCTAACCCCACTTGGAGCCTCCCACTCACACCACAGGCTGGCTCCAAAAAAATCTCTTCTTTTTGGCTTCATCACTGCCCTCCACCCCGCTACCCAAATGTACATCAAATGGTATGTGCGATTAAGTACATCCTTTTAAAATTCCTTAGGTTGACTTCCTCCTTACCATTCATAAAGAAAATCAATTACTAAGTTATTAGACTAATAGGCCAACTGAACAAAAACCCGTCTCATTTTACCTGAAAGCAGTAGCCACTCATAGGAAGGTGATGATGTGGAGTGAAAAGCAAATCTTTCAAAGGTTAAAATTCAGGTAGGAAAACAGAACAAAACACGGCAGACAAGAAAAAAAGAAACACCTCTGAATTTAAATGCAAAATGATTTCCAGAAGATGGCATTAAAAACTCTAAAATTATAAGGCATAGTTTATCTTTTCTAAGACGCACAGGAAAACACTACGTGCCCAAGCTCTTTGAAGAACTCTTACCTTTTAAATTTCAACGTCATGTGGACTGAGCATTTTCTACAATTTATAAATTATCTTTCTATTATGTCTGCTTCGTCCTTCTACTATATATATCCCCCCAAACTTTCAATACTTCAGTTGCACTGGCTATTCAACCAAATATTCCAAAATCAAAGCATTAATCTCGATAGAAATACGTATGCTAAACTGCCAGTTCAATACTTCTAATGAAATAACGCACATCTCCTTAACTTCCTTTTTTATTTATTTTTTTTAAACTTTAGGTGCCTATGTTGCATAGTAACATTCCAACTCTGGAAAACCCACTCAAATCTGGAAAGCAACACACAGGGTCAAATGCAAAAGTCTGCCTTTTAGAAGTCTTATAACAGCAAAGCTAGAGGCAAGATTTACATGTTTCACAAAACTCGCTTTTTAATTCTTAGCAAGCCTGAAGCAGTCATATAAAATCATTTAGGGTCATGTGCCCTCCAGTAAGATTTGTCGTTTTCTTTCAAAAGCATAAATGTTTGTGATTGTTTACCCTGCTATGCTTGTAAGATTTTGAAAGAATGTTCTAACTCCGAATAGCCAAGAGTAAAACAGGAGATACTGGCCAATAACTTTTGTGAAGTCACTACATAAGTACATAATCACTGAAAATTAAATGAATGCAATTAAGAGCTCTGAGTGTTCCTTTAAAATTCTGAGTTGACTAAAACATCATTTTTTTGTACACCTTTAGTATATACAATTTTAATTTGTCAATTATACCTCAAACAAATTGGAAAAAAAATTGAGAGATTGTTCCTTTCTGCTAAGGATAAACCTATTTACTCACACACTAAGTTTGTTTGACTTGTCAAAATTTCAGAGGTTTTATTTCAAATATTTTAAAACTTATGTTAATTAACATTAATTAAAATACACTTTGGTGCCCTTCTCCCGAATCATTATTCTTCTAACAGCACAGAATTTTGAAGCTAAAAGGAGTCAAATTGTTACATAAGTTAACTTCAATGGTTTTTACGAAAACAACACAAATCACTGAAAATGGAGATTTCCTATTAAAACAGAGTGTCCAAGTAATGTTTTAAATATCATATGGGTATCTTCACACTGCAACTGAGATTTAAAATTCTGGAGTTTGTCTGTGATAAAGCTGCCCTCAAAGACCTGAAAGGAGGAAGGTGAAGCCTCGTGATGATGGCTGGCTTGATGGTGGGAGGCCGCGAGTGCCGGCAGGCAAGGAGCAGGCTGAACGGAGGAAGGACAGATAGTCGTTTCTATGCTGCCCAGACTCTGCTTGTAGCCGGGAGGATTTACAGTCATCCAGTCACCGGAATCCTATTTGTTTCATCCACCAAATCCCTAAATATTATAAACTTTACATCTTTAACCCATTTTTCACTTGTATCTCAAAATATTTGAATATGGCTCTCCTTTTCACCACTCTAAATGCAAGTGAATGCTATATGCATAGACTCTGTAGAAGAACTTAACACCATCCTATGGAATATATCCAACTAACAAATATAGGATGTGAAAATATAACATTCATGTGGTTAAATTTTTTTCCTTTGAAAGAGATAAGCTATTTCCTTTAGCATACTAAAAAGGCTAGGAAAATGTGAATTACGATTGTTTCCTCAACTCCAAATTATGAAACCTAAGAGTTAAACAAAATATTAACCATATATTTTCTCCCATGATTATGCAGTTCTTAGGATCATTACAACAAAACCCCTCATTATTGCATCTTCAATAGACATTCAAGCTTAGATGAAACATGCTGGACTCCACACTTCCCTCCACAGCCGGGGGTCTACTCTGGGAGTAGGTCATAAAGAAATTCAAATATCAAAAGTGCATAAATGATAAAAACATCTCAACAATGAGCAGCAAACTGCAAAGAATGTTTTGACTGAGTGAGGAACTCAAGAACCACTAACATAGTACCTAAATGTCACCAATGCTTTGCATCTGCATTACCTTTACAGAGTCCCCACAGCAGTTACTACTATTACTCCCATTATACAGATAAGGAAAAGAAGGGCTAAAACATTTCAAGTAGCTTGCTTAAGGTCACAACCATGATATGGTGGAGCTGGGATTCGAGTGCAGGCAATCTAACTCATCAGCTTGAAACACTGCATTACATGTACATGTATTTGTATGTGTGTGTATACACACACACAGGGGAAGATGCCTGACAATTTACCTAGCATGTACATTTCTACATAAAAGGGGCTTAGGGACAGCAATCTAGTTGGAAGAAGGGATTAGAGGTTCTAGCTTGAAGAATGCTTTCACTTAGCATAGGTGTTTATCTGGGGAGGCTGAGGATATCGCTGGAGATTAGCGGGTACAGTCCACCCCTACACCCTTGCCCCTCCTAATCCCTTGGAGCTGCTACTGCCAGTGTGAGAGTAAAAGCTCTGAGCTCAGTATTTAGGGCTGGGATGTCAGGAATTTAGAGGTTCTCCCAGCTGGGACAGACCAGACTTTGCTAGAGCACAGTACGCATGCGTTGCATGTACATACATCCTGACCCATTTTCCTCCAGTCTTCTTTCTTTCCTCGCATGTAAACGTGAAGACACTTACAACAACATCTGCTAAGTAGTCTGGAAGGATGACAAGATGGGATTAAGGATAGGAAATGGAAGAGAGAGACTAGAGTAGAAATGTAAGCCAAATCTAGCCTGAAGGAGAGTCAGAGGACAAAGGCCTAAAAATATAGACTGCAATTCTCGACGATAGCTTAATTATAAGAGACTAAAAAGAAACTTCACTTTTTCCTCTCAGGGCCTACAGCACATACTCGCTAGTCTCAACGTTTATAATAACGTACATTCATTAAATAGTTCAAGAAAATTGTAAGCCTTAGATGTGTGGAAATGGCTCTGCCATTTTTCTGCTCATTAACTCTATACTAGGAAATAAAAGTTGCAACCCGCAGTGTGTGGCTGTTTTCCATTTGAGTTTATTTAATTTTCACAACAGTGAGTCATCTGAACTATGCAAATGAAAGCTATGATGATTGTACTCAAGTGATTACAGTTTATATATAGAACATGTTTCTTTAAATAGCAGGGCATCCAGTTCTATAAAGCCAAACTATCTTTTTCTCTCTTGAGATATAGAGACTTAGTGCCCTGCAAGGGACAGGTCAGGCTCTACGGTGGTTAAGGCGCTGAACGTGGTGGCTCCCTGGGCAGAAGCTCAGGGGCGCTATCACTGAGGAAGTAAAGGGAAGCCAAGGGGAAGGTAAAAAGAGAATCTGAGCTGCCATTTATTAAAGACCTTTAGGGAAGTTAATGAAGGAACTGGTTTCAGAAATGTTTACAGCTATAAAATTGGTGAGCAAATAGGTTCAGTTTTCTATAATACCTAAAAATATAAGCCTTTTAGACTCTAACTTGGGTTCATAAAAATACGTACTGGCTTGTATATCAAAATGCTGGCCAAACGGCTTCAGAAAGATAGTTAAAGTTAATCTCCAAAAATATCTGACATTACCCACAAAAAACAGAGGGAAAACACAGATTTCTTACCTCAAAAAGAATTCATGGGGGCTTTCCAGCTCTCCTTAGTAATTTGGCTTGAAGAAAGAATACACACTGTAGAGATCTGCCTTACTTTTCATGTAAATCTACAGCTTTCAATAAACATTAAAAAAAAAAAAAAAAGAAACCTTCTCAATTTATATTCAAAATATCAAGGGATTATTGAAACCCCTAATTTGCTGTTGAAGTCTGTGGCAAGTTTTATACCTTGAGTGAAAAGCAGTCTAATTCCTATGTGGTTATATTTAAAGGGGGAGAGGGTGGGAAGCAACCGTATAAAAGCCAATGCTCCAGGCAGCCCTGGAGCAAGCAGACTGGATCCAGTTTGAAAAGAACTGGCAACCCTAAAACTTTTTGATAAGATAAAAATTCATTGATGTTGGCTCACACGAGGCCCACTTCAACTCTGCACTTGTCCTCTGAGTTTCCTTGGCATATCTACTCCTTTCCTCTATCTGCTTTAGCATAACTTTATTTTTCTCTTTTATCTTTTGATAACTGCACCCAGGGACCGGAGGGGATTGATTTTTTGTTTTGACTTATTGTTTGAAGATCTGTAACTCAAAGCAGCTCTCACGCCTCTGATGTCTAAGCTGGAGCAGCATGAAAGGTAAACCCAGGCCTGGGTAGCAAGCTGAGCAGCAGCAATACCGTTTTATAATCAGCCATCTAGGTTTTCGTCTTATTTTTTGCCTTTTCCCGCCCTTTAGCTGGGCTAGCTGGCAAAGTGTGAAGTTAATCCTAAGCTTTTGTTAGGTGACAAGAGCAAGTTAAAATAAAAATAAATGCCTCGACAGCTTTGCATGTCAGGGCTCTGAGATTAAATATACTTCTACTTAAAGCAGAAAGCTATTTCCTACCTAGAAAAAAGGCCCTGTTTTTACTCACAATGAAAGGAAACTTCCAACACATTTCAGAAGCCTGCTTTAGAAAAATAACATGTGAAAACAAGGGAAGACAGAACAACTGACAAAATCATTTTCCCAAAGGGTTTAAATTAAGACGAAAAAAACAAAAGGCTTTTTTTGAGGCAAATTACCAAATTCAAAACAAAAATGTTCCTCAAACTAGAACATGTTTAAAGTCAGGCTCACATATACTAGGTTAGGAACTTAGTTGTGTTTTCAGAGTTTGGTGTCAGCAGTATAAATTCCAAATTAGCAAATGTAATAACCCAAAGTTTACTTTCTCTTTTCCAGCCTAATTCTCAAATTATTAGGATGACTTTTGTCTTAATTCAGCTAATATCACATTCACATGCCAGTATACATTCATATAAATACCCACAAGAGTTTCTGAGGGTCTGTTCCCTGAAGTTGTTCGGCTTGCTAAAATATGGTTACATATGCAAACATTATCTCCCAATTGTAACCTCATTTTCTGCTCTGCTGGACAGCGTGACCAGCATTTGTCATCGTGCCTCCCCCGCCTGCCACATCATTCATATGTCTGTAATTGTCATAGAGATGTGGCATGTCAGCAGGACTCCAGTGTTCTCTGCTCCCTGTCTCCACACAGTCACTCAGGTAACAAACCCGTAATCTCGTCCTGTTTTCATGATGGTTGAATTACACATAATTGTTTCTGCACAGTGATTGATTTCTGCCTGAATAGAGACCTCTGCCTTTTTTCAATGCAAGCGAGTGGCAGCCAAGTCTCTCCATCTAGGAGGAGGCAGCAGCCTTTGAAGAGATCAAAGCCAAGGCCGCAAGCAGTTGTGCGCCCTGGGAATATGGAAAGCCTTTATGCTCTCAACCCCATTTCCAGCACCATGTTGGATTGCAGCTGCATTGCAGTCTGCCAGCATTCTTAATGCTTTTAGTATTGACTCTGACATCACCGAGAGCTGTTTTAAAGTAACAAAAGCCGAAAGATGACTTATTTTCACAACTCTGTAATTGGAACATGCAAAGATGGGGGTGGGGAATCAAGAATGAAGGGGAGGGAAGTACATTTGCTTTTAATTTAAAGCAGCACAAAAGAAAGCCCAGCCCAAAAAAAAAAAAAAAAATTTATATAAGTTTCCACAAATGAAAAACATGTTTTTCATATGGAAAAACCAGCAGGGGCATTTTTATAACTCAGACCACACAAAATGAACTGATGGCTAAATACACACTTCTTCCAGCCTAAAGAGTAAAATGAAAATGATGGGGTAAGTGATTCCAATTGGGAAAGGGACCCTAACGTGCATTGGGTCTAAAGACTTTGCAGACACCTGATGCAAGCAAGGTGAACCTTGCAGCTTAAGAACTGCCTCCTCCCCACTCCCGTTTATATCCAGGAGAGCTAAAATTTGCATCAGTGATAAATTACACGTTCATCTGGGAAACTGTAAATGCGTAATTCTTTACTACTAAGAGAAGAAAAACAGAAAGTCAGAGGAAGTTTTTCAGTTCTGGCTCCAGATACACAAACACACATCAGTCTGCCATGATTACACCTTGACATTTCAATCAAAACCTGAAGCCACCAAACGGCAGAAAAATTCTTAAGGATATAGCAACCAAAACGTATCAACACTAATATTCTAAGCTTTCTTATGCTGGCAAATAAGAGTGAAGGTATTTCTGATTTTTTTTAAAAAATTAAGGCATTTTGGAAACTTACTAAGCACACTGTGGGAATATCCATTACCACATTTAAAATCAACACAGAAAACAAGCAACTCAACCATAAATCATTATACTATATCTCCAGAGTTACACACAGTGTTATGCATGTCCAGTAATCTCTCCTCATTGGCTACCAAAAAACCCCCTTGTCTTCCAATACTTAAATTTCTGCTTTTGAAAATATCTGCCCCCATTTATATCTATAAAGAAGCTCCAAACGTAATACAGGATGAGACTTTAGGATAGAGAAAATGGAAAAGCAGAACTTTTACAAACCTTACAAAAATGAATTCATCTCCTTTATTAAAGCCCCCTTCTCAAAAAGATTTAATATAGTTTATGTAGCTATTAGTCATGAACCATGAGTTTTTTGCTTTTTCAAGTCTGTGAAGTTCTAAAACATACTGACACTGAAGAAATGATCATCAAATAACTGTCCTTTCATTCTGTACAATATCTCTCAGTTCTGAAACACCAAGTAATTGATGAACAAAAGCTGCCTCTGTGTGTTTGACAGGATTTTGAATCAACAGGCATGGCTGTAAGGTCCCCAACTGTAAATCTTCTCTGAAAAAATTGTATCAAACTTTGTTGAACTGGAAAATTCTACCTCAGTTTACTGGGTTACAGTTTTGATGCTTGTTTTATTTGGAGTTTATTTTTTGTTTGGTTTTGTGCTTGGGAAAGGGGTACAAACTAAATCAACTTAGAATTGCAACAACGAAGTTCAGCAAGAAAACACGAATAATGACATTTCAAAATACAGACCTTTTTCTCTTGGAAAAATGCTATCTTTCCTGAATTTTACCATTTTCAGAAATTGCCAGACGTAAGTTCCAGTTATTTTTTCTATGTTGCATTCCTAATAAGCTTATCACATTTTCTAGACCCCAAGGCCCCAGTCTAATTTCCGATTACCAAGAAAAAGCATTTCTTTTATGATTCTGTCATTGGCCTTCTCCAGCAAACGATCAAGCCGAATAGCCACTGGAAGCATCCCCCGCTTCTCATTCATACCTGAGGGACAGTCACTGCCGGCTAACTGAACCCAGGCCCTTGCTCACGACCGAGCAGCCTACGTTTCCTAGGCTCTTTCTAGTGAGTCCAATATTCTTCAAGGCTCTCTTCAGAGAAATCTTGAATTTCAGAATTTCAGTCACCTGAACAGGATGTGCGATGAGCTAGCATGATTTGCTCAGCCAGCAGCCTTCAGAGCAACACCTCCGTGGCTAAGCAGAGACACACTGAGAGCAAGGAAATCTCAGGAGCTGGGGGCTCACACACTCCTAAGACTGCCCCTCAGCAAAAATTGCCATAATTGAGAGTTGGGGTGGCAACACTATAATAATACACAGGAGACTCGTTATATAGCATAATCTATATGCTGGCCTATTTATTTTTCCCTTCAGGAAGGACTATAATCTCTTGGAGGACCTGGAGGGTTTGCATGCTGCTGACAGAAAAGAAAATACAACTGCCTCAGAGGTGAAGAGTGGGGGAGGCAAGGTGGGTGAGGCCCAGGAGGAAGAGGCACAGCCCACCGTCTGGATCCCTCCAGGTGAGGCATTTAAATCGTTTCATACAAACATTTATTCTTAAAACCTTTCAATAATCAGATTCTATGCTTTTCCTTTGATAAACCATTCCAGTGTTTATTAATCCCTCCCTCTGAAGTAATTCTTCCAACCTAAATTCTTTCAACAGTTTAAGCCCATTTTCTTTGGATATTTCTTCAGTGAAGAACAAAGCTGGTCACAAACTTGTTTTGAAGAAACAGTCTTATACCCAGAGATGCTTTCAAGCGGCCTCCCTGCCTTGTCCAAGTCAAATGACCAGCTTCTTATCGAGCATGTCCTCTGGGGACTAGCAGAGAGATCTACCATTGAGAGCCACATCAATATGTCAAGGTTTGGATGCTGCCCGGTTTCCAATGTGCTCAGGATGACTGAGGACTGTCTCAGACAGCAGAGAGCTTTCTTTTCAAGCAGTTTCATCACTTGCACACACTGTACATTTTTGGTTTAAAATAGCAAACAGCCCAGCACAGACATCTAATCTCTGGGAAGGCAGCAGGATTCCCACAGGGCTGCTGCTAGAGGGCAGGGCCACAGGGACAAGCAGGAGATCCTGCACCGTTGGCACAAAGCACAACCACCAGTGAGGTAACTTAGCAGGGCTATGGCAGAGTCGCACACAGCCTCAGCCCCCAACCCAGGGTGCAGCAAGCCCAGGGGATTCTGAACCATCTGCACGTGACCTACACAGAAAAGAACCTCCCTAACAGGCCAAAAAGAGGAAGACTTTTTTTTTTTTTTCACATGTGTGCAGAATGTGCCTGTCTCATAAAAAAAACCTTCACAGGAAACACAGCAGCCAGCTTGTCAGAAATATCTCATTGGCTCAAACAGGAATATAGCTTCCCTTTACTTTTCCCACCAGTCTAGAACAGTGGGCTACAATGTAGCACAGGAAGAGCACACAGCATCAGCCACTGAGGTGCAGGAAGAAAACACCACAATATCCACACTCACATTTATATTAAAACATTTAAGCTTTACAAAATATTTTTAATATACAGACCATCTCAGAAAAGGCCTGCATTTGCTCTGTATGTCAGATGGGCAAGAGTACCAAGTGCACTGAAGATGCTAATAACAAAAGCACAAGGAGACTCAAGAAAATGGCAAAGCTGACAGTTACCTGACTTCTAGTAACAACTCTTTAAGAGCCTGCCTTAGTGCTAAAATCTATGATGAGATCTAACAAGAAGCTAACCAAAATAACTAGAGATTATTTTATTTGAAAGAAGAATCTGCAGCTTCCATCAATGACTATAAACAGTACCCTAAGTGTATACTCTGAGTTATTAGATAAATGTGTAATTTACGTAGGTAATTCATAAATAATTACAGTGGTCAAATGTTTTAACTGATTGGGAACTGCAATCAAAAATATTCTCTCATCACTGATTTATATATATGTATCTGATTTATATTTATATATATATTATATTTATATATATCTGTAATATCAACTGACTTTACCTTTTCCCCTTCCCCAGACAGACTAACCTAATTCATCTTCTCTCTGTACCGATGCTCATACCTGTGTCAGGGAAAGTATCCAACCTCTGTAAGGTGAGATTCAGCCATGAAGAGCCAAAGGGTAAAAGGAATGAAGTAGTGATAACATGCTACAACATGAATGAACCTTAAAAATACTCTGCTAAATCAAAGGAGCAAGTGACAAAGGACTGCCTATTACGATTCCATTCTTATAAAATGTCCCAAACAGAGAAATCTATTGAGACAAAAAAACAAGATTAACTGGTTGCTCAGACCTGGGGTGGTGGGGTAAGGGAATAGGGAGATGGGTGTGACAGCTGAAGGGTGTGGGATTACTTTCCGTGGTGATGAGAATGCTCTAAAACTGACTGTGGTGATGGTCACAGACATCTGTGAACATGTTAAAAACCATTAACTGTACCCCTCAAATGGCTGAATTGTACTGCACGTGAATTACATCTCAGTAAAGCTATTTAGAATATATAATCATTGAATAAATGCTAAATACATGAGTAAATTCCTCCTTCCCAATTAAAAAAAAAAAAAGGTAGAGGATAAAACCCTCCCAGACATGTTCTCCCTGCGTCAAAGTGCTATGTGGCTTAATCCTTGTCCACAGGGCTAAACTGTGACTTTAAAATGACAAGATGCTTGCTTGTGAAGTGCAGTGTCTGGGTGATAACTGTGGGCAAGGAATTCTAGGAATATACTGGGCTGTGAAAAAAGGAAAAGCAGAAAGAGGTATGAGTTGGTTCTCTGAAGGCAGACCTTTAACAATCAGCAACTCAACTGCATGGAACCATCCAAACTAGATGCCCAGATCTCATTTGTATGGTTAGTCTGCACTGCGGGTGCCCCCAGAACTTACTAATGGACAACAGGATGCCTTCCCAGAGCCAGGCAAAAGCAGTCCTGGGTCAGTTCTCCCCAATTCTCATACCATCAGACCTTACTGTACTCCTAGAGCAGAAAAACTCCTTTGCCAAAGCACTAATGTCAGTTCTGATGGTTTCAATATTGATAAAGCAATGCAAGAGAGAGATGCAAATATGATGGAGCTCAGGGGTCTGGCACCCAGAAGCCCAGGGGCTTTCAGACAAAGAAAGCACATGGATGTGACTGTGCCTCGCTCAGTCCATGCCATCCCCACTTGTTACCACTTCTAGACAAGAAAACCAAGAGTCCAAAGTGTTAGGAGCTCCTTCAAAGACCAACAGCCAGTAAATGCCTTGCCTAACTTCTTGTCAATACTACTCCCACCCAGTTCCCATGAAATTAGCAACAGAACTTAAAGAAAAAACTAAAAGCCTTTTAAAATTTACTTTTCCACAAGTAGCCAACTATTTTCAAATTTCTCATTGCATACACATTACTGAATTTATTAGTTATCTGAATAGTTTCTGAATAAACATTACATACACACCTCACATGTCCCTGAATTATGAACCAGTTTCTCAGTTGTAGGCTAAATGTCACATTTTTCTTGCTCTTTCCATCTTGGGAGCAAACATTTCCTTTTGAAAGTTTTAATCTCTAATTTCCCCAATTAGATACATGAGACTGCCTCAAAAATCTAGTTAATAAGAACTTACATTATTACATGTGGTTTTAGTTTAGAATTATTTAATAAATAGTATGGAAGACATGAAAACAAACATGCCCAGGCCTTTAATTCACAGATCTATCCTGATACCTATTCCTAGCAGGTAGTGATTCCCTGCCATGGATTTTGACCAAATATTTCCTATCTGTGATAACTAACATCATTTTCAAGGCAATAGTTTCCTGCTGTGTTTCCAACTATTAGGAAAATCTTCAAACTGTAAGTAAAGAAATGGAAACAGAGAGGTAAAAGTAATTTGCCCACTGGACAGCGCCAAGTAGCTGATCCTGGATTTGGATTCAGGCATTCAAGATCCAGGGCATGTGTTCTCAGCCCTACGTGATATAAGCAAATGTAAACTTGTCTACCTTCCTGAGATCCTGTTTCCCTAATTCTAATTGTGGTTAAGTCCAAAAATAACTCTTTAAAATGTGGTTAGAGAGTAAGCAGAGTCAATGTAAAGGTTCCTGGTGATGGTGCTAATGAAAGAGACACAGTACCAAGAACTGCACAGAGGAGATCTGACTCCTAGCCTTTCTTCTTACCAACCGTCAGTTAACTTGGCAGCCATGTTGATAAACTTGCCAATTTAAAATGCTTTATGATGGATGTCCTAACTTATTTTACATTAAATATAAACAAAATGCTCTATAAATTATTGATTTCTTAAGTAAGTCTTAGACTACTTACTATGCATAACCTTTTAATTTAAAAAAGTGTTTATTAAAGCAACTTTCCTGGCCCAACCCAAACAGAACTATCTCTATAACCACTTTAAAACAAGTAAATCAAATACTCTCTATCATATTTCAGATGGTCCGCAAGTCAAGAAAGGCTGGCACATACAAAAACTACTGTCTTCAGAAACTGCTGTCATATACTAACAATAGGGCTCAGCACAATGACTTTCAAAATAAGTACCTTCAGTGAATATTTATGAGATGAATGAGAAATCATTCCTCAAATAAACATTCTTTGGTGTTTGTCTTCATCCTACCAGGAAACTCGTTTAACCCTAGACTTGAGGGCTAATTCAGAGACTGCTACAACAGGTAACTTCTTCTGATAGTGAAAGGAAATAACATGTTTTCTCTGGTTACTGTACCATCCTACAAGAGTCAAAAGAGGGTCTTTCTTCTGAAATAAATTACATGAAATGAGCCAAGCTAGTGCTGGAAAGCATTTTCTTGTTATCAAAATGGTTAATATGCTTTATATATAAACACGTGTTATTTGCTTAGTTACGTCTGACTTTTTTGCGACCCACCGGCCTATAGCCCACCAGACTTCTCTGTCCATGGGATTTTTCAGACAAGAATAATGGAGTGGTCACCATTTCCTTCTCCAGGGGAACTTCTTGACCCAGGGATCTGAACCCATGTCTCCTCTGTCTCCTGCACTGCAGGCAGATTCTTTACCTGCTGAGCCATATATATATTTATATATAAAAAGCTTGCATAAATCAAGAAAGATATGATCCAGTGATTCAGATAAACATAAATACGCAAAAACACATTTATCTGAAGTCTATTTAAATAGACTTATTTCTATAATCTATTTAATTCTGTATAACTTATAAAAATAGATTATAAATATGTATTTTTAACAAGGTTTCATTTTAGCATTGTTTAAAATAAGAAAGACAAAAAGCACCCATAATTGAGGATAAAATCAATAAACTAAAATACTCATATACCTGGGTAGTATCCAGCCATGGCAACAGATGATGATATAGATCTTTACTTATTCATATGGGAAGATGAGCAACAACATATTTTTGATGAAAAATTTTAACAGTAACCTTATGAGCCATCTTATTAAAAAAAACTTGTATTATACGTAGAGTTGGATAAAGAAAATTTTAAGGAAAACATAAATGAAACCATTATATAAGTGACAGAAGGCACTTGCATTTTTTTCTGTTCTTTAATGAATTTTCCCCTAACTTTAAAAATATATATATTACCTTAAAACAACAACAGAGACATTTTCTTTTGAGAGAAAGAAGATTGTTTCTAATAATTATCTTCTTACCAAAAAAGCTTTCTTTTTTTTTTTTTTAAGGAAACCCACTGTTATAACTTCTCAGAAATGATCACAATTCCAGTTAATTCTAAGCTAATTTCTCTTACTTAACCTAATATCGTGATACCACAAAAATCACTACAAACAGCTCCTAGAAACAAAGCACCTACCACATTTTAATTGCTTATTGTGCAAAGAAGACTCTTTGGCAGCAGATTTTTGCCTATAAAACTCAGTTCTTATGGAATAAGGTGGCAACATCATTCACCAAGGAGATTCCAAAAATGACAAAAACCTCTGGCCACACTGCTATTTGATTAATCTATTGAGTCCTTAAGATATGTGGACACTGGGACCCTAGAATTAAGCAATAGGAATTCCCATAAAAATTAAGCATTTATCAAAATGTGGCTGATACACCCAAGAAACAAATATTTCCTGGGACTTTTCAAGAACACATTGAGCAATTACATGATTATGTGTTGAATAAACCAGAAGACAATTTTCAAGTATTCTGAGAACTTATTTAAGCCACCACTAGAGCCAAACCACTTACATTGTTTAATAAAGCACAAATATAACAGACGCTTTTAATCTTCAATATAATTTACTGACACTAACTCAGGATTATTCTTTAGAGGGAGGAACTAGTTTATAAAA
The DNA here is from genome assembly GCF_029378745.1 of Bos indicus. NCBI lineage: Eukaryota > Metazoa > Chordata > Mammalia > Artiodactyla > Bovidae > Bos > Bos indicus. The sequence goes on along the minus strand of NC_091765.1, from coordinate 17,889,179 downwards.
TGGGTCCCAGCTTCTAAATCAGGGCTATGTGGCTTTGAATCCAAGTTCTACCACTTACTAAACTCTGAGACTACAGTGAACAATGAAACCTGTGTGTGTCACTATCTTGAATGAAAAGACGGGAAAACTGGTAGTGTTCCTTCCACAGTGATATAGTGAGTATTTAATAAGAAAAATGCAAGTAAAGTGAATTCATTAGATATTATACAGTAGTATATTAATACTATTCCTCCCTCACCTGTGGTCAGTATGCACTTCTATTTTTTATCACACAGAGGCTTCTACACAAGGTTCAGGCAGCATTAGAAGTGAAGTGATACTTGTGAGGCATTGCTGACTTAGATAAATTATAGACCAAAATGATGTCCATAATGTAAAATGCTGGGTTGCAGATATGGGTTAATTTTTTGTTTTCTTAACATAGAAAACATAAAATAGTCCTTAAGTCAAACTCATGTACGTCTGTCCTAAAACTTGCTCCTCTTTCTAAATTTATTGTTTCCACTAACACTGCCCCTCCATCATCAGGCTAGAACTTTCTCCATCTGTTTTGTATCTCCTCCAGTTTCTCCTCCCTTCACTGAATTTAACTTGTTGCCTTAAACTCTAGCACTTTTTACTAGCACCATAGTTATTATTACCAAAAGTAATGTTAAAGACATTTATAATTTCATACATTTTTTATGTTCACAAACCCTCTACAGGTTAAAGCGCTGCAATATGCAGCAAATCTGGAAAAATCATCGTGGGCACAGGACTGGAAAAGGTCAGTTTTCATTCCAATCCCAAAGAAGGGAAATGCCAAAGAACGCTCAAACTACTGCACAATTGCACTCATTTCACATGCTAGCAAGGTAATGCTCAAAATCCTCCAAGCTAGGCTTCAACAGTACATGAATCAAGAACTTCCAGATGTTCAAGCTGGATTTAGAAAAGGCAGAGGAACCAGAGATCAAATTGCCAACATCCACTGGATAATAGAAAAAGCTAGAGAATTCCAGAAAAACATCTACTTCTGCTTCATTGACTACTCTAAAGCCTTTGACTGTGTAGATCACAACAAACTGTGGAAAATTCTTAAAGATATGGGAATACCAGACTACCTTACCTGCCTCCTGAGAAACCTGTATGCAGATCAAGAAACAACAGTTAGAACCTGACATGGAACAATGGACATCAAAATTGGGAAAGGAGTAATCAAGGCTGTATATTGCCACCCTGCTTATTTAACTTCTATGCAGAGTACATCATGAGAAATGCTGGACTGGATGAAGCACAAGCGGGAATCAAGATTACCGGGAGAAATATCGATAACCTCATATATGCAGATGACACCAGCCTTATGGTAGAAAGCAAAGAGGAATTAAAGAGTCTCTTGATGAAGGTGAAAGAGGAGATGAAAAAGCTGGCTTAAAACTCAACATTCAGAAAACTAAGATCATGGCATCCAGCCCCATAACTTCATGGCAAATAGATAGGGAAATAATGGAAACAGTAAGAGACTTTGTTTTCCTGGGCTCCAAAATCACTGCAGATGGTGACTGCCACCATGGAATTAAAAGATGCTTACTCCTTGAAAAAAAAGCAATGACAAACCTAGACAGCACATTAAAAAGCAGAGACATTATTCTGCCTACAAAGGTCCGTATAGTGAAAGCTATAGTTTTTCCAGTAGTCATGTAGAATGTGAGAGCTGGACAATAAAAAGGGCTGAGTGCCAAAGAATTGATGCCTTCAAACTGTGGTGCTGGAGAAGACTGTTGAAGAGTCCCTTGGACAGCAAGGAGATCAAACCAGTCAATCCTAAAGGAAATCAACCCTGAATATTCATCAGAAGGACTGATGCTGAAGTTCCAATACTTTGGCCACCCGATGGAAGAGTCGACTCATGGGAAAAATCTGATGCTGGGAAAGCTAGAAGGTAGGAGGAGAAGGGGATGACAGAGGATGAGATGGTTGGATGGCATCACTGACCCAATGTACATGAGTTTGAACAAGCTCTGGGAGATGGTGAAGGATAGGAAAGCCTGGCATGCTACAGTCCACAGGGTCACAAAGAATTGGACACAACTAAGCTACTGAACCATAAATACGTTAAAAATCTTTAACATCTTCCTGATGAGAAATACATGGATTCAACAATCATTTAGCATCTTCTGTGTGCCAGTGACGGCAGTGATAGCTGAAGTTGCAGAAAACACCCTGCTGCTGCTGCTGCTAAGTCGCTTCAGTCGTGTCCGACTCTGTGCGACCCCATAGACGAAGTCCACCAGGCCCCTCCATCTCTGGGATTCTCCAGGCAAGAACACTGGAGTGGGTTGCCATTTCCTTCTCCAAAGCACCCTGCAGTGAGGGTCAAAGTCTGATCCAAGCATGGTACCACTACTTACTAGCTGTGTGATCCTGCCAAATTACCTACTTTATCTGACCGAGCATTTTTTGGTCTAGTTTTACAGCAGTCCTTTAACCACCTGTATGATCCCTATGCCTCAATCTCCTCATCTGTAAAATAGGGCTATTCAGGATATCACAGGGTTCCTGTGAAGACTAAATCATCTAATATACATTAAGTGCTCAGAACAGGTCCTGGCACTTACTCAAGACTCAAAACTAACAGCTAATGTCTAGTCCATGGACTATATACTTCATGTTCAGATCATTTCTAAGCTCAATTTCAGGTTTGTGATTCTGTATTAGTCTGTATTTTGTTAAAGGCTCTCCATTTAAATATAGATTGATATCTGCTGTTACTGCTCTACATTAATACATTTTAACAAGTTTTGCTCTATATATTCCACAAATATCTGCAGAGTAACTTGCTCTAATGCCAAGTAGTATAACTGGTTGTGAGCACAGAGATGAGTAAGAGAAGCTCCCTATCTAAAGGAACTAACAGTGAGTGAGACAGACAGACACAGAGACAACAACGATTGTAAGCAGTGATAACAGGTTTGAAGAAGGTTCTGTGGGAGCCAGGAGAGAGCAGAGTCTCTTACCTGGTGGTGAAGTCAGGAGGAGCGTCCTGGAGGAGATACTGTGTAGCCCAGATCTTCAGGGATGAACAAGACTATGCCGGCAGGAAGAAAAAACAGGGCATTCCAGGGAGAGCAAGCTATAACAACCCAAAGACAGGAATTTGGGAAAGCAATAGGATGCGGGTGTGGAAATGTAGCTTAACTGTAAGCTGCAGGGTAAGGAGGCAAGGCTCGAAAGGCAGATGAGCTCAGACTGCAGAAAGCTTTGAAAAGAACGCTAAAGAACGTGGGTCCGTGGAGGAAGGATACAACCCCCCTGAGGTCTCCACGAACAGTGCCAGCGGTCTCCGTGAGGGACAGGGCTGAGTGGTAGTGAGTGAGCTTTGGGGCCATAGCGCCTGACTGCTGCCTAGGTATAAGACCTTGCATGAATCACTGAGGATATCTGAACCTCAGTTAAATTACTGAAAGTCTACCTGGTCATTATTTTTCTAAACCTTACTTTAGGTAAGAATCACTGAAGTACCTGGGTTAAAGTGTACACGAATGATCCGTCTGCAGCCTCTGGTTCAGGACATTTGCAGAGGGGCCTACAGATTTGCTTTTTTAATAAGAACACTAGTAAACTCAGATGCAGTTGTTCTGCCTTCCATAAACACTATTACTAATGCAGAGTACCCTATATTGTACTTTTGTCAGGATCAGTAGAAGAAGTGGCAGCCTATGTTACAGGTTAAGAAACCAAGGTTCAGAGAGTAAGCAGCAGACACCGAGATCTAGATCTTCTGGTCACGGGTCAGGAGCAGACACCGAGATCTCAATTTTTCTGACTCTAGCAGCAGTGCTCTGCTGCAGCTCCCATCGTGCATATGCACGTATGTCACCACTACTGGCCGTGGCCATCGGTCTGATCCGTGATCGTGACTCAGGGGACAACCACGCTCTCATTGTCCCCTCCTTCTGAAGCTTGGCACATCCAGTAGTAACTTCTGCTCCTCGGCAGCAGCTGTAGCCTCCGTCTCTCCCGCACCGTCATTCACTTTCCCCATGGAGAGCGACTCATATCTGGTGATTTGGAGGAAGAACCGAGCAAGGACAGACTGACCCTTTGTTCTCTCTTGGGGCCAGCTTACCCCAACATGAGTTTGCTCTTGTCCCCAGCTCCACTGGAGGTAAACTCCCTGCCCCTGTTGGGGACGTCTGTGACTTACTGGTGTTCCACGTGGGGAGGTCAAAGGAAGTCCAAACTTGTGTCATGCTTCAGGCCACTTTCTCCAGCCTGATTAATAATGAAGCTCATATTCTGCTCCCCATCTGTCCAGCTCCTTGTCTCCTGCTGGACTGATTCTTGACTGGAAGAGGGCCTCAAAACATCAACCATAACCAAATGTGAATGTAATCTAATAATACTTTTAAATACTGACTTCAAAATTTTTTAGGGTTAAATCACATTGTTGGGTTACCCCCATCCCTCGCTTAAAAAGGTGTATTGCCTTTGACTCTACAATTCCACTTCTAGTAATTCATTTCAAAGAAACAGAATGTGTGCTAAGATATACTTAGAAAATATGCATTCCATCACATCTTGCTTTAGAGGTAAAAAAAAGTGATACTATATCTAAATGTTTTACCAACAAAGGACAGACTAAATAAATTAGGCAATACATTAGCCATCATTAAAAATGTTGTTACAGAAGAGTAAAAAAGATATCCACTGTATACGGGTGGGAAAACAGGAAAAAAATGGTATATTATGCTCCCATGGCCATGAGTATATAACATATATATTTATGTATGTTTACATGTATTTCTAAACGTGCACAGGAAGAGGTCTAAAAGGCTGCATGGTGAGCTTTGATGACCATCTCTGACAGCAGGATCCTAGGAATTTCATATTTTTTATTCCTTTTGGTCATCTGAGTTTTCTAGTGTACTGCTTTTTTAAATGAAAGTATTTTCTTTTTATTTTCATAAAAAATAGCTAAGCATTACTGAAAAGAAACTGCCAACAAAATCGTCAAAGTAATAATTTGGGGTTTTATATTTTAATCAACATATGATTCATTTAATCAGTGTTTTATGTTCCAGAAGGCAGTAATGGTTGGTTATTTTAAATGACAATTAACAAGTCTTCAGACCTTAAAAAGGGAAGAGCCATGATTCCATTGCTTACTAAAACCAAAGCAGGTTCCTACTGCCCCTGAGGATAGGCTGTTATCTTTAGCATGGAGATTACTACACCCAGCCAGTTTTCATTTGTATAAATTGCCTAGCTCAGTACCTGACACATGGTAATAGTTTAAAAAAAAAAAAAAAAGTTAATTGTTCTCCCTTTCCAAAGAATTTGAGTTTTAATTTTAAACTTTTTACTTATACCAAAAAATTGAGTAAAAACCAATTCAAGCAACATCTTGGAGACTTGATTCTTTTCCTAACCCTGTCAGCTACTTAGCTGGTTAGCCCAGTTATAGTAAACAGTAAACATTTTTTACTTTGGTAAAAATTTTTACTTTGGTACTGCTGGTTTTCAGACTTAAAAAAAAAAAAAATCCAAGTTTTGGAGTCTAAGACAAAGTTTGACACACTGGAGATAAGATCACAATACGTTTTTTCCGGGGTCCAAGTCATATGAACTAGAGTGCCAAGATGCTGTGTGTTCATAATTATTACAAGGTAGAATATATACTGTTTAAAATTGGAGAACGCTAACTCTACATTGATATATATATTTAACATTCATTGACTTTTACTGAGAGAAAAAGAAAAGTCTTGAAAGGGTGGAAGCTGGAATTTTCCAATGAGACTAGAAAAGCACTGATTTCTCCTTGCTGCCCGGCCAGCCTATCCCCTTGGACCTGATTTTTTTAGGTGCCAGGAAAGCAAGAAAGACTTAAGTCAGAAGAAAATTCCAAGGGGAAAGAAAAATAACTCGCCTGTCGTCCTCTACATTCACAAGAGGTTCTTAAATCTCTTCTCTATAGATTGTTTGCAGTGGGGAGAAGAAACCCAGCTCTCAAAGGATGAAGGAAAAAAAGTCTCCTAAATAAAAATCAATTATTACCCCAATCCAAGGACTTAAGAGTCATCTGGCAATTTCATACCAAATATCAGAAGGATATAAGAATTTTAACAAATCTTTAATTTAGAAATCTGTTCCCTCATGCATCTCATTCCCTTAGTAGAAGAAATGGTGCTCTCCTAACAACTAGGAGAGAAAAAAAGAGCCCAAGAGAAGAAAGCTGCCTCCCCAAAACTTTTATTTACACAGATATTTTCTTAAGGTTATTGTAAGGCCTTTACCCAGTCATCCAGATTCCAGATCAGCACAGTGACACGGTAAGAAACAACAATTTCTCCCCTTTCTCAGGAGCTTCCTAAATACAGTCAAGCACCTTCTGTGGCAGGATTCCACCAGGCTGGGATGAGACTTGTGCTTTGCTTCCTTAGCTAGACAACAGAGTGCTTTCGCAGGGTCTGTGCCATCTGAATTGCACGTCAATCACATAAGGTAAGCAAGCCAGACATTAATATGCCTCAAGATCAACAGGGAAACAAAGGCTGACGGAGGCCCAAGGCTCTTGATGGAGAGTCATGGAGAGTGATGGACATGGGACTACACCCCAAATCTACTGACATCTTGCCCAGGACTTTCCTCCTCCACAGGCTCAGCCTTCACAAGAGACTGCCTACCTCCACCTAATAAAGACTCAAAAATTTTGCTCTCCATATTGCCAAAGGATATAATCAATTTACAACACATACTGGTCTAGAAAACTCAGCACTGATGCTACTACACGTATTTAGAAAATACACGCAGAATTTTTTAGTGTCTCAAAATACGTCACGTGTTATTGAAAAAAGAAATATCCTTTCTATCTGGGAAAGAATAAAAATGAATTGAGAAGCATTAACCATATGATACTGCAACATAATTGAAGATAGTTTTCTTTTTATTATGACTTCATTTCTGTCTCAAGTACCCTTCTGAAAAAAAGCATTTCCATCATCTCTTCTTGTTCAATTAGGTTTCCAGGACCTAAGTAAAGATAAGTACTTCTCAGGATCAGTCCTCAAATGAGGACCCAGTCCCATTCTTTTTCACTCTAGCAGGGAGCTCTCCAGCTGACTGTTTTCAGCTATTACTTGGAAACTTGACATTCTGCAAGCAATGACTCTGACTTCTTCATTAAAGACATGGTCTAAATGTGTTTTTTTTTTTTTCACTGATGCAACAAATCAAAAAAAGTAATATAATAAAACACTAAGGATTATTTAGTAGACACCTTCAGATTTTCATATAGGATTTGGTTGAATAAAGACAGATCCTTTGGACATATCTGAAAACCATACATGAAAATTTTCTAGTACATTATTCAGCAAATCTACTGAAGTGTCTATTCTGTGCTTTCCTAACACATAACTATCTCAAAGTTCATCAGTAATCTCTGATTAACTGATCAATTATCATTTGCAGTTGGATAGGCTTTATTGCAAAAATGTTCAGAATTTTTTTTTTTTTAAAAAAAGGACTTACAAAAATACCTTTGTATGTCAGCTTTTAACAGTTTTGTTAACTATTTCATACAGAATCTGACAATAATAAAAGAAAATTAAAACTACGCTAGAGCCACTCCTCTTTTTAAATTATAGCACCTTCTTTTACAGCAAAGTCGACAGTTCCTACAGGAACTTCACAAGGTCACAATGTTTAAAAAGTGATCATCAATCTAAAATATATTTTAAAAATTATTTAAATAAAGTCCAATGGCTGGTACCATACATATAGCTAAAATTTCATAAGAATTGAGGCCTAAATGAAGTGTCTGAGAGTGTACCTTTGGTTATAAAGCTGAGAGTTTAAAAAAAAAATTGAGTAAGGACCTGCTGGGACAGTACAAAGCATTACCAAGTCTCTCAAATGCTACAATATTAGCTTTCTACATACTGGATCAGTGTGGCATGATCACTGAAGTGATAACTTTAAGATACAAGTTTGAAATGACTATCTTCTTTAAAAAAACATTCAGTTCCACAACAGCAGCACCTACATAATGCTGAGTTCTACTTTTGCCTTAGAATCAAATATATGTGCTTTTCTGTTGGCCCAAGGACAGTGCTGGCATATTTTCTCTTTAAATTTCAAGTTTATCTTGAAATCAAAGGGAAACCAGTTTTATAAAATCCTATCTATAATATGTAAATGAGGAGCAAGGGGAGTTAGAGACGAATGGAATGATCCCATTGCTTAAAAAAATGTCAGTCACATACACCAAAAACAGTTCTGCCTAAATAACTAACAGGATTAGTTAAAAACAAGACTCAAAAGTTGTAAAAAATTTCTCAGCTGGTATTATGAAAAATACATGTGAGGTAACAAGTTGAAGTCCAGATAGAGCCATTTATGAGGTCCTCACTCTGTCCTGTTAGAATTACAGAAGTCTGTCTGCAAGAAAGAAATGGATCAAAATAATGGGATTGATGAGACCAAGTTGAGGACCTGCATGTGGGCAGGGGGAGGGGAACTTCAAAGAGCAAGATTTTCTGCAAGTTGGCTTAATAGTCTTGTTTTAGTGAAACTAGGTTGTTCTCATGCCTTTATGAATGAACAAGAAATTTCAAGGGTCATTTCAAAAAAACCTATCTGACTAACGATCACACTTCTGCCGCACCAGTCATGCAAGGCAACATCAGCTCCTGAAAGGTCACGTCAGCACGGCACCTGGGACACTTGAATTAGCATGCCAGTCAGTCATAAGATACCTGAATTATCTGAAGGGGGAATGGCAATCACTTCCAATTATTCTGACTGTGATCCTTTCCCTACTCTGTAGCAGTACAATTAAGATGAATCAAACAGAAGAGTTTGGGGCTCTGAGGAGCTTTCCCACATATTCTCTTGAGATCACATTCAAATCTGAGATAGAATACACTTTCTAAAACTTAACTTCTCCTGAACTTAAGAGGAAAATTCCATGTACTTAGCTTCAAAAAGTAGACAACTTATAGGAGAAAATTTTAAATCATTAATCAGTAAGTCACATGAGGTAGCTCCTCAAGGAAAGTGAAAAGACACTTAAAAATTCTGCTGAAAATAAGAGCCAGAGTCTCTCTGAACTGTTAATAAGTCATTGTCTTCCTATCGATGACTATTTCTGTGATTGTTTTCAAAGCTATGCAGTAGTGTGAGAGACAGATGGGTAAGCGTTGCCTTAGTGATCAGACATGTTCACTTAGTTCCTTAATTCCAGATGTGAACGATGACAAAAATCTAATTTTAACTGTAAGCAAACACAAACATGGGCGGAGGCTGGTGGGGGCAGGTTAAGACAAAGTTCTAAGAGGAATAATTCTGCTCATTAGACGTCAAAATGTTGACCCCCTCCAGGTAAAAACCATACCACAGAAGTGAACTGCTCAAAATAATTATAAAAGAACCCTGAAGCATTTTAAGAGCAAAAATAAGAAAAATGAATCTACTAAAAATAAGAAAAGATGATGAAATTCAAACACAGACATCTTCCTTTCCCACCTGAAAATCCATCCTGAGAAAGATCACAAAGAAGCCAGCGATGCAGTCAGCAACACTGTCCTGACCAGGTGTCGCTGCGGTTGGTGTGAGCTGAGCACCGACGCTTGCTGTTGCTTCCTGCACCGAGTCTGCTACTGTTCCTTCCCTGAGCAGCTGAAGAGAACCCAGTCGTTTCTCTTCAGAGGTGTTAAACATTTGGGTTGCTTGAGGGACAAATGGAAGTTTGACACCTAAGACGAATAACCACAGTGCATGAAGCCAATGGGAACTTTCACTATGTAAAGGCAGCCAAGCTCACTGTCTCACGGCTTTCAGGCACACAAGGGCCAGGACCCAGCACAGGAGGCAACCAACTATGTAGTCCTTTTTAAGACATCGCCATTGGCCTCCAAGGATTTTCATAAATGAGACTCAGAGAAAGAAGGTCTTGGGAGTATGCTTTTAATAAACTCTCCAGAGCCCCTGCTCTGAAATATTTAAGAAGCTGCTACATCTTCTCACACTCAGTGAAAATGACCATCCCAAGCCAAGGTTTACTGTGCTTTAAGAACTCACACTGACACCAAACATGTTATTATTATAGGTGCTTTCTTGCTAGGCCTGCCTCATTTATCTGAACAAGAATTCCTATTTAAAATTCTATGAGACACCCATTCACAAGATTTCTAGTACAGACACACCTCTAAGAATTCCAGTTCTGGAAGGATGTAATTAGCCAATTAAAATTTTCCTTCAGATGGGGGGAAAAAAAAAGCTTGAATGGCAATAGTGGTTCTTCTGTGCAGGTAACTCTATATATTTAGGTCATGAGTAAGGGCTGTGTGAGCAAATATATGTCAGTGTTTGTCTTAAAAAGAGCAAATGCATATAGAATTGTTAAAATGAGCTACCAGCAGAAACACTCCTGTGCATGCCAGTTGGCCTTGGCTGGTATTCTCTGGATTATCTAAGGTTACAAGCAAACAGAAGATTCTGTGTGGGGAAGGGGCAGTTGGGTTTTCCCTCACCACCCCCCCTCCATGTTTTTCTAATCCTAACACCTGAGGGCAGCAGATACAGTAAACAAGGGGTTGTTTGTAATGCAAATCCAAGCAGCAGGGCTGACTAGGGACAGCTCCCACCCCAAGTCCAAACACAAATGGTCACCCTGCTCCTGACACCCTGGATGCAAACCTATCACTGTGGATGTCCGCTAGGCAAACACTCAGTCCTGCTAAGAACAGAGTTAAAGAGCAAGAGGCAGAAGTGTGGTTGGGGTGAAGGGGAGGGGTTGCCTTCCGGTTAAAGTGCTTTGGGACTTAGCATTAAAAACAGCTGTTACCCATTAAAAACCAAAGACTGCGACCCACTTCGGCTGGACCCTAAAAGAGAAAAATTGAACATAGTCTTGTGGTTAAAACTGCAAAGCTTCTGGAATTGGGCGAACTGCAGAATACTGGCAAGAAAAGGTGCCTAAAATAAATGTGTTCTAAAATGGAACAGAATAAAAGCAAAGCAGCAGATAGGAGGGTAAGGTAACTGTTTCCTAACCACACCCCTTTCCTCCACTCTACCCCCACCAACATTTATTCTGGCCACAAATCTTTCCTAAACAATGAATGACTGTTCAATTCACTGACCTCAAAATTTTAATATATACACTAACAATAAATACTTTCCATTCTATCAATTTAAAATGATTAGTATACTGAGGGGCTAGGGGAAAAGGCTGGTTTAAAGAGGAAGAGCAGCTTAATTTTCAATATTGTTGGGAATAACAATATAAATAACAATAGATTTTTATTATATTGACTTTTAAAAAATTATTGCCTTGAAAGAAGAACTGGCTGAACTGAAGAACAAATTTCACAAATACTTATTAAGCATACTTATTACTTACTATTATAAGTATTACTTAATACTTATTAACTGTGTTCACAGCCTAAAAGTGTAAGATTATTTTAGTGGCTATTTTCTATTGTTACCAAGTCAGAGACTATAGTTTGATTTGTTGGAAAGATTATTTGTTATTCTAAAAAGGCTTCAGCAGAAATCTTCAGTTATTTCTTATCTAAAATATAGTCTCCTTCCCCCACCCCTTCAAAACATCAACAAGAAAAAAATAGCCCAACTTTAAATTATCTGATATGTATGCATATTTAATTCAACAGAAACAAAGTCTCCTACAAATTTTAAAACTCATAAGCATTTATCTGGGTGGTCGCTAAATGTTAAAAACTGTTTGCTTTTATTAGTTCATTCACTTTTTAGGTAAGAGATTCATATGTACCGCACACACATTTCTATCATTAAATATTTGAAAAGCCTTTTAAAATGTGAAATCACTATTTCCTATAACAACCATCATAAGATTTCCTAGATCTCCATTTTAGCTTCTATGTGAAAATTGGAAAAATCTTATTCCCTACTTAAGAGGTCAAATATCTTTTTGAAATTCATGGGAAAAAATAACTTTTAAATCACAGTGCCCCGCAAAAAGTGGTTATATTTCCTAGATCGATCTCTTCAACAGCTGAGGGCCACAGATAATCAAGATAAGCACAAATACTCTTTATTTGTTCATGACTGATTAGGAAATATTTCTCTTTTCTACATTGGAGTATCTCATGGTTCCCAGATTCTGTCCACTGAGATATCAACGACAGTACTTGCCCCAGATGTCTTCCACTGATTTTTTTTTTTCTTTTCACTTGGTGAAAGCACTGGGCTAATAAGGCAAAGATACAGGTTCCATTTTATGATCCTAGATTTGACTCGCAGGAAGGCCAGTTAGACTGAAACATGATCCCCAAGACCCAAACATACATGTTTTTCATTGGGCTTTGGGTGGCACAGGGAGAGTGAGGCCAGAAAGAAGGTAAACATATTGATGGATCAGTAAAAATCCACCACTACCTCCAAAGAGATGAACCTCAGGGAGGACTCCATTTCACACTCAGGTACCACAGAAGTTACCCTTTGGATGTTTTCTTACTGTATAAATTGAGGTTTCCATGTTAACCGTAATGTATAAGGCAGTTTTAATGCCTCCACATTTTCAGAACTTAAAAGTTAACTGAGCCACCACTTAAAAGAAAAATTTTTTTTCATTAAGAGTTATTTTCAAGCGATACTTCTTAGCAACTGACAATAAAGTAAAAATAGCTCATTGCTCCCCCACACCTAAACTGATTTTAAAGAAACATTAGCTAACACAACAAAATGAGACACTGTTTTAAAAGCTGAAGTAACATTCCCAATGTTCAGTTCCAAGTGAGCCAAAGGAATTCTGATTCTACATAGCTTACCAGCAGTGAAAGCCATAGACCACTTAGTTAATTGAAAGATTAAATCAATTTCTCTCTCTCATCAGAGTAGAAAGCATAATACTCATAAAATCATGAGTTTGTTGATTTAAATTCACTTGATATCATGATAGCTCATGATCTGTTTTTTTATTCATCTTAACCAATAAACCAAAAGCTAATATCCGAAGGTCAAAATATCAAAAAGTAGCACCATTTTAAGGCAGCCATTCCTTATAACATGTCTTATTTAGCAACAACTGGTCATATATAATGAAAGCATTTCCAGTAAGTTTAAAAAAACAAACATTTTGCCAAAAATACAAATTAATTTGCACTTCTGAAAATAATTTGCAACATCAGCATGTTACTCACTGTTCTTGGGATGGGTGGAGAAAGAGATCCATTTGACATGTATGGGTCATTATTCATATTTGGCATCATTATGTATCCAGAATAACTCGAGTAAGAGGGTCCCTTATTGTAGAGACCTCCATCTGGATGCTTTCCTAAGAGAAGGCAAAGAACAATCAATGATGCTTTGACTTCCTTTTATATCACTGTATTTTTCATTGAAAAGTTAATAGTTCTACTATAAATTAGACTTTACATGAGATTGTTTACAAAATATTATAACTGGGTTATTATGCTCTATTTTATATTGACAGTATTTACTCTCTTAAATGGCTTAGCAGTGAACCAGATGTTTTAAAAACATGTGGTTCAATTTACTTCCAGTACTGACTGGTGTTTTTACAAAAATAAGTGTTATCCATCTAACTTAATTTGCTCTAATACTAACAAACTGGACTAAGAAATACAGACACATGAAAAAAGGCCTACAAAGCTATAATATAAATACACTAGGCTATTCAGCTATACACACACATATATATTTATACACCTAAAGTTACACTCCACTTTATAGGCAAACAAAAAATTCTACCTGTACTTCTGGATTTCTGGAAATTTTCTAGATTTTACTGACGGAGCAAGTTGTGTCTAGCATATGGGAAACTACCCAAATTTATGAAGGATTAACTCCAGGAGACTTAATTTTATGTGCTACATTTATATCACACTGCCAAAGAAAAGTGCGTTTGCGTGTGTGTGTTCAGTGTATACATTTCTTCCCTTTTATCTGTGTATCTACTTTGAGGCTCAGAAGGAAGCTTGATATTATAGTTCTCTTCCTTTCTTCCCCTGGCTGACATGTATGTGCGAACCCTTCATTCTGGTCAGGCCAATTGTAAGTAATTAAAGGAGAACAGAAATGCAGGCTGTTCAACAAGGGAACCCTAGACATCACAGATTCTTTTAAAGTCACAGGGAGTTCTCCTTAAGTCTCAAAAAAAAAACACGCAGGATTTTTACAGTTTTGAGCAAGAATCAGAAATGGGGAGAAAATCCATCATGTTTCATAGGCATAGTTCTTAATTTTAAGATTAAAGTGTTATATTTTTACATATTAGATTCTTCTTTAGTGAGCTGTATTTAGTCTGTGCATATAGTGCCTGGCTTCTCACTAAAACAAGAAACTGCAAACAAATGAAGACCCACTTGAAACTATTCCTGTTGGAAAATAAATCGGTGTAGACTGTCACTGTTTGTAAAAATGCATGAAAAAAAAATACTAAAGATGTATGACAATTAGAATATTAGGGAAAATGAGGAAAAGAGAAATACTCATTATAGACATTTCTCTTCCATAAAGAATCTGGAAGCCAAAGGAAATTCAAAAGCCCTTAACTCATTCAGTTTTATAATTATGGAAATATGTATTAGAGGTAAGCAATAAGTTTTCTGGATTTTCTTTACCATTTTGGTCAAACAATGGGCACAATCTTATTACATATGCTTCGAGTTTTTTGGATGCAAATAAAAATAGCAAATGTACCAATATTCACAAATTGTACATGTTAAATAATAAAGTTGGGAGAAGTAGAATTAGCATCTTACCATCATCAGGATGTTCTCTGGCCTTGTCATGGTAGGACTCCTGAGAGGTTTGTGCTTGTCTGGCCACCTACCAGCACAAATCCCCACCCCCAAAAGAAAGAAAATTGCTTTAGAGTTTGTGACAATGATGATATAAGTGCATATCCACTGGTAACTCAAAAAAGGGGGATTAGATGCAACTCAATCTACCTGTTTTATTAATCTAAGAGGACAGGCTAGGACTGAGTCCTGGGAAATCTTTTCAATGTGTTCCTGAGAACTACCTCTACGGTACTAGAAACTACAAATGACAATAACAACTGAAATGAACCTGTCAACAATCCACATGCTGTTCTGACCACTGTTTACTAAAATACATCAAGACTACATGGATACCTAATATGATAGGAATTTCAGTTATGGGGGTTGATCATTTTGATAGTTTCTTCAACCACTATTTACTTCAGTCAGAGATGATTAAAAGCAGGCTGAAATATCATTTTGCAACCAAAAATGACATTTTAAATAAAAACAAGCCCATGACTCACAAGTGGGGGTCTTAGGCCATTGTCCCAAACCAATTACAGCAGGAGCTCCCCTATTCCTAAGCTACCATGGCTGTCAGTGCGAGCTTACAAGAGAAAAGTGAACTATTCTGTGGTTAAAGGGAGGAAAACTTGAGAGTCGAGCTACAGACATCTAAAAGGTAGCCCAGCTAATATCGGTTCTGGTAACCACCATCCACCCAGATTCAACCACGTGCAAATCGGTGGTATTACCCCTTCAGCATCTTCCTTGGGTCTGCCCCATGCCCACTTATCACCAGCAAAGATTAACAGAGCCCTAATACCTGAGTTCTGGGGCTTCAAACACAGCTCCCTTCTCCCCAGGCAAAAACATGTAGAAAATGTGAAGTGGGTGGCAAATTTATTTATAGAAAAAGGAAGGGCAAGGGAAAAGGGCAGAAATTTGAAAAGGCTATTCTACAAATACGAGTTTGGCCTCAAGTGTTTCGGAGGCTATTTGGTTCCTTGGACATGTGTCCTCCCAGTGACCTCCTCTCCCCGCCCAATACACAGTCACAAATCTTTTAAGTGGAATTAGGTATGCTCTGGGCAACCCCAGTTTCCCCCCTAAGTTGGCATGTTGAGATGAAAGATTCAGGGGAGAGACAACACCCCAATGTTTTCCTTAGGACCCAGGCCCTGGGCCTTCCAAAACGCGTTACTCACCCCTGCCATTGGGATAAAGAAGGTAATTCTGAGGTGCTCTTAAACTTGCTGTTTAAAACACAAAATGTCTCCGCCCCCAAAACCACAGGCTTTCTTTTTGGGGGCAGAAGGATGCCATTTAAGGAAAAAGAATATACCCTCCAGATTTCTTTGGAGGCAAAAAGCGTTGGTGAAACCATTTGAGTGTCAGGACTTTTCTACCGGATTTCCTCCAAAGCGTCTCCAGTTGTTGAACACCGGTGGCCAGTGGAGTGTCGGGTATCAGGGTCCATCCGCCTCCCCCACCTCTGAAGCTCTCCGCGAGGCCTGAAATAGCCCTTCCGCGAGGTCCCGCTCGCGGCTTGCTCTCGCCAGCACCCACGTGTCTCTATTTACTCTACTCGGGTTACCAACGCTATCGCCCGCAGCGGGCCAAGAGATCAGATAAGCGCTTTCCACCCTCCCCTGAGTGGGTGCCCTGGCTTCCGCTGCCTCTCTCTGACTCGCCCTTCTTCTGCATAGATTTAAGGCCTGATTCGGGCCCAAACATAAGCGTGCTTTTTTTCCCCTTTAAGTGGCGATGGATGGGGAAAACCAGCCGGTAGTGAGAGAGCCCTCCTGGGGTGGCTCAGCTCGGCGCGCCCACGGCTCCGGCAGCAGGCGCGGCGGCGGAGAGGACCCGGCTCCGCACCGCCCCCGCCGCCCGGGCGCGCGCCCCCTCCGCGGGCCGGCCCAGCGCTAGCCCCGCTCGGCGGCGGTTGGGCCCGCCACCCCTTCCTCTCTCCCTGCGGCTCTGCTCGTCTGTACCTAAGCCTTTGGTGGTGTACGCACTTTTGCAGAGACATCTACCGAGAGATAGCGGGTGCACTTTGTTTTCCGTCCTACGGGAGAACTTCTCAGGACCGCTGTTCAGACATCCTCGCCTTAATGCACTGCACCCTCTGAACCCCACCAAAAAGGCCGAAGGCGAAACGTCAGTGGGTTAAGCGCAGGTTCTCCTGGCCGCAAACCAACGGTTTAGTCACCGAACGCCAAAACTGATACACTTGGACGCTTCCCTGCACTCCCCTCCACCCCACACACAGGAAGAACGCAGACCAGAAGCCCAGCCACCCCCCATCCCGCTCCCAGCAGACCTACCGGGGACCCGGGCTGCCCGGCGCCTTCCCTCCCTTCCTCCCTCGGCTCTTCCCCGGGACCCGGCAGGCCTCTCAGGGATGGGGCAGCGGCCGGCTCACCTCGTGTCCGTTGCTCGCCGGGATGATTTCGGATTCGTTGACCAAGGAAGACTTGATGTCGGCTAAGTCACCTTCCTCTTCAGGGTGACTGATCTCGGCGAAGATCTTCTCCTTCTGAGGATCGCCCTCGTCCTTGAAGGGGATCATCTCGTCCGTGGCGCAGAGTTCCGGGTCCCCCCCACCGCCGCCGCCTGCCCCGGAGAGTTGGGGCATCCCGACCACTGTGTAATCTCCGCTCCGCGGGGGGAGCACCCCAGGCAACAGCAGAAAAGAGAAGGGATCAACGAAAAGGGGGAGAGGAAAAGGAGAATTGGAAGGATGCGTCAGGGAGTAGAGAGGGCGGAAGCCGGGCTGGAGAGCGCTGGGCTGGCAGCCGGCGGCCGGAGCTGCTGCAGCGGCACCCGAGCCCCGGTGGCCGCCCGCGCCTTCCCACTCGGCGGAGACCGACGCCGGCGCCCGTCCCCGAGGCCGAACAACACAGGGCGGCGAGGACCGCCGCGGCCGGCGCCTCTGGGGGCGTCTGTGCCGCGCGCTAGGCTAGGCTGTCAGGGCGGCCGCCCCACGGCCCCGGCGTCTCCGGGGTCTGCGCGCGGAGGACGCCGGTTCTGGAGGAGATTTCGACTCTCCAAAGTGCAGGGGAGGGTCTGTCGGCGCGACTCTTCGCAGATCTCTCCACCTTAGCTTCCCTGGATGACGGTCCAGGAGTTTGTTTCCCGAGAGAAGGAGCGAGCTGGGCAAAACGGCCCCGTTTACCCCAGTAGAGACGGTGTAAGGAGAATCAGAAGATAATGAAATGTCCACTTCCTGGAGGACTAAAAAAAAAAAAAAAGCCACCCGGGTTGGAGATGTCCGTTTCAAAGCTTCTTATTTCCTTCCCTTTCGCTTCGGTTTTCCTTCTCCAGGCGCATTCAATCTGCCGGAGGAGAAGGTGGGGGGCGGAGGAGGAGGGGAAGAGAAAGAGTAGAAGTTTGCCAAGAATAAACTTTGTGCCGGCGAGCGCAGGGAGTCGGCAGTGGAGGGCACTACTGGGTCTCTGGGCGTCACAGCAGGGACCTCGGACCCAAAAGATTCTGCCGGGAGCTGGAGCCGGCACACACACACTCACACACACACAGCCCGACTCCTCTTTGTTCCCGGCTCGAGTTTCTTCAGTCTGGCTCGCTCGCTCTTTTGCTCGCCGCTCTCCACGCCTCCGCCGGGCCGCTTGTCAAAGAGCTGTACCCCTCCGGTTCCCCCGGCCAGGGGGTGGGAGACGCCTGGAGCTTGGCCGCGTGCGGAGCTGCGGATGCGTCCCAGCTCCTCCGCCGCCGCAGAGCGCACAGCCTGGTCCCTCCTCCGCGCCCTGCCCCGCAGGTGAGCGGCTGCGCCTCCCCGCCGCCTCTCCTCCTCCCGCGCCTCGCCGGCGCTGAAAAGCTGCCCACTTGCGTCGCTTCTCCTCCCCTTCCCCTCCCCCGCCTCCAGCTTTCCTTGGCTGCCCGCTGGGGTGGGGGTGGTGGGGGGGGGAGAAAGGCGGGGGGGGAGGGGGACGGCGAGAAGGAGGTGGTGATTGAGGACTTTTTTATTTTTCTTTTCCCAGAGCCTGTAGGACGAGTCCTAGGTTTGGGGGGGGGGGGGGGAGGGGGAGTGTGTGTGTGTGTGTGTGTGTGTGTGTACGCGCGCGCCTAGGGGGAAGATTCAGGCAACTTGGCTAGGGATGGAAGGACCCGGCGTTTCTTGTAACCCACGAAAGGCACGCTTTGCCCGCGTGAAATTGACAAGAAACTCTGCCCCAGCGGTTTAACTTCATCATCTAAGTGTCTCTTCTCTTGTTCCCTTCCCACCCACCCTCCTCTTTCCTCCGCCAGTCTCTCCCCCACCTCTTTTCCGCCTCTCCCTCTCCCTCCCTTGCTCTGGCAGTGGGAAGAAGATGAAAGAGAAGCCGCCGCAGCTGTGATCGACACCACAGTGATAGATGCTCTGACAGAGGGGATGAGGCGGGAATCGGGGACACAGAGAAGGGAAAGGGGAAACATAACACATTGCTCAACTAATGAGAGAACGGAAGCAAGAAGAACAAGAAAGAGTTGTGGCTTTCCTAAATACATGTAAAAGGACAAGGGAACACATGCTAACAAAAATAAAACCTCCAGACTTAACGAGAAAAATAGGAGGAAGAAAAAACCGAAGACTGAATCGTAATTATCGCTTTTTAAGCAAGATCTTTTTCATTACATCCTCACCATAGGATGCTCACACACAGTTACACTAGGTCGCTCGTGTATTTTCGAAGATACATGCCACAATGTGTGGGAACCTCATAAAGAACGAAAAAAACCACCCAAGTTGGGGGCGGGGGGAGAGGCAAAAGGACCCAGGAGAGTGAAGCCGGTAGAAGGAGGGAGGACAGGGCAGTCTCTGGCACCTCAGACTTCGGGCTCAAAGAGACCCTTGAAGATGCAAATCCAAATTCAACCTCAAAAATTTCCCAGCCTCCACTGTCTCTTTGATGCATTTTGTACAAGGACAGGACTTTTAAGGAGATGCTTTGTGAAAGTTACAGTATAAACGAAGCTGAAGTTTGAAAACACATCACATTTTGTTCCTTGGCTCTCAAACTCCCTCAGTTAAAAATCCAGGCAAAATTATTATACCCAATACAGTAGCCATCTGTAAAACCTCAGAACAGTAAACAAGAGACAGGAAGAAATGTGTCTCCATCTCCCTTAAATTGAAAATGGGGAAAACATTACAGAATCAGACTTTAGCTCTGTTATATAGGAATAGGCATGTAAAGATCCCTCTTCTTTTGTGTAAGGGAGAAATTGCATGCTGCTAGACATCGTATAAGTAAAGATGTTAACAATGCTCTAAACGAGCACTCAAAATATCGCTTATTGGTAATTACTTGAGATGGGAATCCACTAGGAAACAATTTGTAAAACTATCATTTAAAGCATTCAGTTGGTCTCATAGAGCATGGCCAGTAGTCACAGGGAAAATTTCTGTCTCAGGTTCTGTTCAGTTCAGTCGCTCAGTCGTGTCCCGCTCCTTGTGTCTCAGGTTAGGGTAACATTAAAGGGCTGGTGATGGGAGCCAGAGAGAGTAAAGCATTAAATCCTCTGCAAATAGGTGAGAATGCTATGCCTTAAAGAATATTTTCTACAATGTGTAAGGCAATACTAAAAAGATGGGGGGAAACCCAATTTTACTTTTTGGTTGGTAACATGCAACTTCACTAGGCACCGGTGAGTGTGATGTCTCAGAGATGTGAACATGTAGCTATGTCAGACATTTATTCCCTCTGTTTTGGAGAAGGAAATGGCAACTCACTCCAGTATTCTTGCCTGGGAAATCCCATGGACAGAGGAGCCTGGAAGGCTACAGTCAATGGGGTCTCAGAGTCAGACACGACTTAGTGACTGAGCACACATACCCTCTGTTCTAAAAGAAATATGGGAAAACAAAGTAAAAAGTCCTCCCATAAATGCGCCAATTCGACGGACAGGAAAAGAACTGGAAAATGCAGTTTCACCAAAACAGCCAGAGTAGAGATTCCTTTTCATCAGACTGTCAAGGGGTGGGGGTGGGGGGATTTTCTGGAAGCCAAAGAGATTAAATGACGGCTCCTACATCTGCCCCCCTCCCCGTTAAAGTGTCGCAACTAATTCGAATCCCATTTACTCCTTCATGTTAATTATCTGGACTCCCTGAGTCATTTGGAGCTCAGCTCCAGGTGTCCTGGAGATTAAGAGCTCGAGAAGATGGGAATTGGGGGAACAATAACTAGTGGGAACTGTTTGCTATAAGGGCTGAGGGTAGGTGGCTGCGTTTTACATTTTGCGGCAAACCTCACCTTTGGAAACACTGTTTCTAACGAAATCACCCAGCGTCTTACTCTATTTGCGTGACTGTTTTCTCTCCCCGTGGCGTGCGGGGTGTTTCGTTCGCTGATTGTCCTTAGCATTGTTGCAAGTCTTCTGACAAGGTGCATTTAAAAGGGGCTTTTCTAGAAAGCATTCATTCAAGTTTGTTTTTTTTTTTTAAAGCTTTGTCTGGGAGGGAGATGGACATTTCCACGCGAAGTCTGTCTCTTCAGGGAGAAAAGCTGGGAGACACTGGACGGGCGAGGCAACCCCGGGGAAGGCGTTCCTTCCCTCCTTTACAGGTTCAGTGAAGTTCCTGGCAAAGGTATTTGTGTCGCGGAGAAGTCTCTTCTAATTCGTGTGGGACTGCTAGTAACATACACAGCCGCCTTTTGGGGCGCAAGGTCCGGGACCTGGTGGGTGTTGCGAGCGAGAGACACCGCCGCCCCCTTCTCTCGGATGTAGAGCCAGGTTGTTCGTGTGAACTCGAGCGAACGACTGAAGGTTAGCTGTTGCAGGTTCACTCCTTCAGGATGTGGGTTTCAGGGGGCGTTTTGATGTGATTTAATTCCGACCGTGAAACAATTGCTAAGGACTGGATTGCTGTTGGTTTTTCCCCTTTTGGTGGCTTTGGTTGGTTGGGGTTTACATTGGGAGCGAACTGTGACTTGTTTTATAGCAACACTTCCTTCTAAGCCGGGCGCCGACGCCCGCGCTGCGCGTGGGGGGCGAAGCGCCCACCCTGCGCCGGAACAGGGAGAGAGGGGGGCTGCAAAGACGGTTCTCGAAGTCGGCAGGGTGCATACAGCCCAGCCCCCCGCGGGTGCGGACAGGGGGACTAGACTGACCCCCACCCACACCAGAGACCCCTCCTACCTGTGGGGGGAAGGGGTCGCTGCCAAGTCAAGTCAGCTGCAGACACGCCAATGAGTACTTAATTACAGGGAAGAGAGAAAAGCGCGGTGCCCTTCAGAGCCCTCTCCGCCTCCTCAGCCCTAAGTCCCCGCCCGGGCTCCGGGTCTCCCCCTTTGTGTGGCCTGGACTCTCTCCCAGCGACAACTTTGGTGGGATCCCAGAGGAAGGAGGTGGCCGGAGGAGGGGGTACGGAAAAGGATGCTGGAAGAGAGAGACGCGAGCGTGAAGGACTAGAAAAACGAATAATGTGATTCCAGGGACGGAACACCAACACCCCTCCATTTCCCACGCCGGCGTCACCAGGGGACTAAAACTGTGGGCATCTTCAGTTTAACGGACTTTTCGGAAAGCTGGGGCGGGAAATGGCAGTTTGTGTCCCAGGGGTTCTTCCGCCTCTTCTCGCCTCCTCCGAATGCAAACTCAGCCCCTCAGCCTCCCCCCACCCTCCGGGGTAACCGAGAACTCTGGGGACCGTGAAAACGTCCTTCCCCAATCCGGCCGCCTGCGGACGCCCGGCTCCCGCGGGGCGGACGCTCTTGGGCGCCCGCAGCCTAACGCAGCCCCGCGGCGTCGGCTGCAGGAGCCCGCGCGCCCCTGGAGTCCTCCGTTGGCGTCTGCTGGGATCGTGCGGGCCGGGTCCTCCCACTGCCCGCGAGGGAGGGCCGCATCCCACCCCACGACCTGTGGGCTCGGCCGGCCGACCCTCTGCCCACGCGCAGCGAGAAGAGGCAAGTCGGGGTGTTCGCGGACTAGGACAAGGGGAGCCCGCGATAGGCTCAGAGAAGCTGCGGAGGCCCGGGAAGAGGCCGGCCACGCGCCCTCGCGGCTCGGCTTCGCGTCCGGACCCCCCGACAACCCCCCGCGGGGACCCGGCCTCCGGCGCAAAGGAGTCGGCATGAAAGTCTGGAAGGGGATCCCCAGGAAGGGATGGCACGGGTGTGGGAGCTGGAATACAATTGGGCCGCCGGGACGGCTCGCCTCCTGGGCTGGACGTGAAAGTCTTTTCCCTCCTTTCTGAAAACTTTTCTCAGGCGTCTTTCACTTGGTGTGAGGACCTGTCTCGGCCCGCCCTCCGGCCCCTCCCTCAGCCGCCGGGTCCCCAGTCCACCCGCCCTCGGGCCGGGGACGCGCGCGGAACCGCCGCGCAGAAAGGCCGCCCGCGCGCCCGAGCCGCGCCTTATATCCGCGGAGGGCGGCGCCTGCGCCGGGCCGGCGCGGCGGCGCGGCCTTTGAAGTCCTGGCGGCTGCCGCTTTCATCCTTTCTTTTTTCCCTTGCAGGCCCCTTTGTGTGACTAAATTTGGAAAGAATATGGATCCGAGCCAGTCTTTCCACGTGTGCTCCCAGCTCCCAGCTGAGAAGGCCAAGGGTTCTCTTCCGGGTAAGGAGACAGGGAGAAAGATCAAAGAGTTTGGGGAGCTGGATCTGAAATGTGAATTGAAAATAAAAATCAAGCCTGGACACATTCCAGTTTCTAAAGCAAAAGCAACCCTCAGCAGAGGCCGTCTGGCTAGGACTCTTCTGCCTCTGCTTGCTATACTCTTTCTTTGCCGCAACCATTTTTGAGCACATGGAGTAAAATAAAGAAGACATAGGGAAACACTTAGTTTCTCCAGATTTTGTTTTGCAGTAATTTTATTAGGGAAAATATCTTGTTCATAATTGCCGTTATGTGAAGTCGAATTTCTTCAGCCATAAATATTATCTTATTTCAGTCTGCTTAGCGCTTTCTTCTGCGGCCACATTTGGGGAGAGAACGTTGACACACACGTGTGCACATGTTGCTTGTGCACAGTGCTGCTTTTTCTACGCACCGTTCAGTGTGCCGTGTAGTCTGGAAAACCAGTGTTAAGACTTATTTTACCAAAGCACTTACTATCAAAACTGGTGTCTATGATTTGATGTCCTCTTATTGATCGACTTTGGAAGTCTTTTCTGACACGCTGACTAGCCAGAAAGTTTCTGTCTTTATAGTAAAAACAACAACAAAGAAAAACCCTCTAACGTCTCTTATTGAATGCACTTCTTGAGCAATATTCTGTTTTTCAGAACAAACCAACATAAAGAGACAGCTTTGCAATAGTGTGCTGCGAAGCGTCGGAAATCCTGGGTTGGAGGTGGGTACCGCCACTCCCCCTCATGCTGTGGTGACCTCAGGCAAGCCATTTAACCTCGTCCAGGCTCAGTTTCCTTTCTGCAAAATATGTATAATCATAGCCTATATGACAAGATTGTTGTAATGGTTCAGTGAGGTAATGCATATGAAAGTATATGCAAATGTAAGGTATGAAGCAAAGATGACTTTTAAGCAGTTCTCTAAGTGTCAAACAAAAAACTTTAAGCACCTTTACCACAGGACCAAATGGGGATGGTTTCACACTTAGACATCTCTTGCTGTGACCCTGGCCACATCTTCAACAGTTGTGTTGTAAAGGCATCAGAATCACCTTAGTGTTTGTCATCCTAGGAGTGAATATGGTGGGAGAACGAACATTACGGGAAGAGAGGGAATGTGCTTTAACTCTTCCTCATGTTTACGATGGACTCTTAATGAACTGATAAATGGATGAAGAAAAATGGCACTGGTACAGACTTTTTTGGCTGCGCCTATGACATGCGAGTTTCCCCAGCCAGTGATCTGTGCCCTCTCCAATGGAAGTGAGGGGTCCTAACCTCTGGACCACCAGGGGATTCCCTAGATGATTTTTTTTGTGAGGCATTTGACACAGCTGACAATGCCTTTGTAAACAGCTTTGGTAATGTGATGGCCTATGAAAGGAGCTTCCCTGGTAGCTCAGACAGTAAAGAGTCTGCCTGCAGTGCGGGAGACCCGGGTTCAATCCCTGAAACGGGAAGATCTCCTGGAGAAGGAAATGGCAACCCACTCCAGTATCCTTGCCTGGAAAATCCCACGGACGGAGGAGCCTGGCAGGCTACAGAGTCGGATACGACTGAGCAACTTCACTCACTTATGAAAGGAGCAACATGTGTATGGATAATATACTCAAAACAACAGAAGTAAGGACACAAGGAGAGTGACTAGAATGGTATATAAGAGGTGTTCTTGGGACACCAAAAACTGTTTAAATTGAATGTGATTACATGTCTTAGATTGAGGCATCTCAAGTTTACAAGGCAATAAAGTTTATGGCGGGGGCTGGGTGTGAAGTGACAGGTGTGCCACATGTGTAGTAGGCTTTTAGCTGAGTGTGGTTCATGTGTGATCCTAACCCAGGGTAGCCCCACCGATGGAGTCATTTCCTGAGCTCCACCTCCCAGTATACATTTTTCACTGCAACCTGTATACAAAGTGATGAAAGCAGGAGTAAGGGGTGGTTTCCAGTGTCCTGGTCTCCTTTTACTGTGGCCCAAGGCTGCTCAGGTATAGCACCCTTTTGAGACGTTCCAACTCGTTTGACTGTCTCTTCTAGCAGCACCATGCAAATTTCACAAACAGTACTGAAGGGACTCTACCGCAATGTGGGAGTGGGGGAGCACTTAGGAGGGGGAACCTTCAAATTTTAATGTATTCTTTCCCCAAAGTCCCAGATGAGACAGAAATACTGAGCCAGTGCACTTCAGTCCTTCCTTTCACTCTTCTTTATGGATGCAGCCATTTTTAAAATTTATTTTTGGCTGAAAGAGGAACATGGGGCCAAGGCACTGAGGGTTCTGTCTTATTTTGAGGGGATCAGTAGAGAGGCCCTGAAAATACTCAGGGAAAACCTCTGGAAGAAAGTAATTTCTCTGAAGGTGGCAGGGTGGGCATGACTAAAGGATTTTTCCTATTTTTATAAATCTGTTTCCTCAGTGAATATGGTAATAAGGGTGTTTTTTGAATCGTGGTAAACGTACCTCTTAAAATGGACAGCCTCTGTAGTCTGCTCAGGCTTCCTGGGCTATAGAAGCAGGGCTCTGGGCTCTGTCAGCATTGGGCCAGCGCCTAATCCCTGGTTTGAGGCTAGAAGCCAAAGCCACAACCTTCTTGCCTAAAGGCAAGAGCAGTACCAACAGAGCCATATGGAGATTAATGCAGAACAAGGTCATTAGTCTCATTGTTTATCCAGTTACTCCTAGCACAGATTTGTGTAAATTTCAACTACAGTGGTTGCAGCCTGCCTTTGATGTGTGTAATCTGTACATTTTAGTGCTCCAGGAAAGTGCCTGACTGACAGGAACTACATCCAGTACCCAGAAAACACATCTACACAGGCATAGTGAAGCGTGGAGCTGAACAATTTTCCAATGAGTTCCATCAAAGTAAATAAACCAACCTGGAGGGTCAGGATTGAGCCTCCTTTTTATCATGACATGACTTTTGGGGTTCCTTGTGATTGATTTTTTTGTCTTCATTTGAAACTGGGTACCTATTTTAAACCTTCATCTACCACTCAGAAGAGGAAGGACTTGGCCTACCTAACATTTAACCTTGAGGATGCTTTCTTTTATTTGAACTTCTTCTGTCCATAAAAACAAACTTAGTGAGTGGAGTTATTCAGACTCATTTATACATTTATCCAAGATACAGCTTCTAGTTCTTTCCTTAAGTCTGTCTTGTGTGTGCTGTTATCCTTAAACTCAGAATTAGCAATTATGAGAGTAGTTCAGAAGGTAGACAGAGCCAGTGCAAATAGTTTAGGCTTCAAAATTGTCATCTGGCTCAACAAAACACTTTTCTTTGGCAAAAATGAAACTAATTTGCTTGATCTGAATCTGACTTAAAGGTCCTGCAATCTCATTCTGCCAATTACAGATCTCAAGTCCACTTCCCTTAGGTTAAATTGGCAGAAAGCAAAGGACAGAGATAAATTACTATTTTATGAAGTTTGATAGTGATTTTTGACTGCCAAAAGATAACTTTACAGACTCTTAAATATGCTTTGAGGCTTAAATTGTCCAGATATTTGACCTTTGCTGTTTAAATTCTCTGGATAATTTTTAGATTATTCTACTTTGTAATGCAGGAACAGCAAATCTCCAGTGGCTGAGTCAGACAAACTTCGTAAGGCCTCTCTCGCCCTTCTGCAGTAACCTCCTAACATGCCCCAAAACAGCGCGCGTCACAGTGCAGGCAGAGCCATTTCCTAGTTGTGGTGGCTTCCAACTCGCTCCAGTGTGTCAAGTGCGCGCTCTCACACACACACACACACACACCCCTTGGTTATTTACCTGTTGTTGCCCTGGCCCAGAAGTTCCTGGCCAGGTTGATATTCGCAGGACTCCCTTTTCCACTTCATGTTTCTGCTCAGATGACAACTTCTTAGACCTTGTCATCTGAAAAATAGTCCAATCCCATCTCACCCCAAGTCTGGGCACTCCATCTTTTACAGGTTTCATCTTTCCTCACTCTCACTGCCTGATATATTTTTATTCTTATTTATTACCTTTCTTTCCCACTAGAATGTAAACTCTATGAGAGTAGGGACTTTGTTTTGTTATATCTCCACTGCCTCTAACAGCCCTTGGTGCACAGAAAATATACCAGGTATGTATTGAATAGTGAAATAGGAACTTCCCCAGCAGTCCAGTGGCTGAGACTTTGCCTTCCAGTGCAGGGGTATGAGTTTGATCTGTGGCCAGGGAGCTAAGATGCCACGTAAAACAGAGACAATATTATAATAAACTCAATAAAGACTAATAATGGTCCATGTAAAAAAAAAATCTTTTAGAAAATGAATAAAATGAATTATTATAGCCTTTGAACCCTCAGTTTCTTCATCTGTAATACCTCCTTTGTGGAAAGTCACATATATTTGGTATAAAGTTAACTGACCTATGTTATAAGCACTGAGTAGGTAGAACTATAATTGTGTAGATCAGCACTGCCGATACAAGTATCATGCAATTTAATTTTAAATTAAAAAACTAGAAGAAACACATTAATTTTCATAGTACATTTTATTTAAGCAACATATCCAAAATATTACCATTTCAATGTATAATGAGAGATCTTATATTCTTTATTTTATATTAAGTTTTTCAAATTTGGAGTGTTGCCCACAACACTTGAGAGTGTGCCTCTCAGGTCACACTCTCAGGTCATTTGGAGGGCTCAGAAGAACATCTGTAGTAACACAACTGTAGTCTGTCAACCCTTTAACGACAGGTTTTGTCTGGATCATCTTTGTCAAGCACCCCCTCCCCAATACTTTGCACAATCCCCTCAAAACAGTAGATGATCAAAAAATACATCAGTTCAGTTAGTTCAGTTCAGTCGCTCAGTCGTGTCCGACTCTTTGCAACCCTATGAATCGCAGCACGCCAGGCCTCCCTGTCTATCACCAACTCCCGGAGTTCACTCAGACTCAGGTCCATCGAGTCAGTGATGCCATCCAGCCATCTCATCCTCTGTCGTCCCCTTCTCCTCCTGCCCCCAATCCCTCCCAGCATCAGAGTCTTTTCCAATGAGTCAGCTCTTCTCATGAGGTGGCCAAAGTACTGGAGTTTCAGCTTTAGCATCATTCCTTCCAAACAAATCCCAGGGCTGATCTCCTTAAAGAATATTATAACAATATATTGTTATATACTTTTTTCTTTGCAAATATAGGCTTTCAACTTCATTGGAGAGTGAAATAAGTGTGAACCAGCTTGAGATTGTGATCATCTTCTTGAGTGTACTATAAAAATGCTTTGCACGTAATAGGGGCTCAGTGAATAGTTGTTGTTCAAGTGTGTTGCTGAATTGTTTCTCTGAGTGTTTTTTTAACACTGTAAATAATAGATTTACTGTAATTTACTAAATAATAGATTTACTGTAAAAGATAGATTTAATTAAACCTTGGGAAATATGTAAGTTGAAGATTTCCTGTATCATGTTTTTGAGAATGACTTTCTCCTCCCCTGCAAAATTGCTAAGCTCAAAGTTCTGTAGGATCAAAGGTTTGTCCGGAAATGTAGAGAGCTCTCACTCCCACCCAGACTGCATTTTCAGCTTTACTTCCTCAGCGGCTTCTTGACCACACATGGGCCAGATAGTAAATCTCCCTATGTCCTGTGCCTGGAGTTTTCAACCAAAACACCTTCATAAGGCACTAGCCCCAGGCTTAGGCAAATGCTTTATAGTTGCAAAAATCATTCCACCCATTTCATATATTTAAATCCTGATGCAATAGAGAGAGCAGGGTAATTTCCTAGAAGAAATGGGTAAAGAACCTTCTGGTACAGTATCTACCTCCAAGGCCTTGGTGTACCTTTATAGTAGAAAGTATTCTTGGGTGTAAGTACGTGAACAGGCATCCTTTACTGTGACTTTGAAAATAACCTATAGAGTCTTTCCTCAAAAGTACAGAAAATTAAGGCTTAAGCTTGTGCCACCACTGAAGTGAAGGGTGTTTAAAGGAAAACAGTTATGTTAGCCATGATTCCTAAAATTATTTTACCAGAAAGACCATGAGATATATATTTTTTAAAAATTGTAACGAGATATTTAGAGAAATGTAAGTTATAACTAAAATGTCTAGTTGTTTGAATTAGGGGGTTTATTAAATGAATTTTAATATAGCCATACCATAGAGCACTGTGCAGCTATGAAAATGACATCATACAATTTTTGTTCACTTGAAAAAATATTAGTGGTGTCTTGCTAAGTGGAAAAATCAGATTATAAAGGAATAAGCACAATCCTGCCTCATTTTTAAAAAATCCCTCTGTATGTATCGTTTATTAGCATGTTAAGTTCTATGATGGCAGGGTACTGTTTGCTTAGCACAGTACTTGGTGCCTAGGACAAGTCCTGCCACAAAGTGGGCACTCAGTCAGTGTCTATTGAATACACTCAGAAGTGTAGAAACTAAAATACTGAGAGTAGTTTTCTCTGAATAGTAGAGACATGGATGATTTTTATCTTCTTTGTACTTTTAGAAACATTTATATACAGTGAATCAGTATTTATATACAGTAAAAGAAGATAATAAAATGTTAAATGTGATATGATACAAATATTTAAAAAGTGAACTGATCCTAGGGAAGTTTGATGATGATAATAAAAAAGAAAGAACATAAAGTAATTAACCAGCAAGGAAAAGAAGAGGAGAGGATGAGGCGCTAATTTCAAGGCCAGCTAGTAGGTGTGTGGAAACTAGTGCAAAGGGGCTCTGATCATTTACAGCAGTGAGAAAGGTGGGCTTGTCAATCTCTAAGCTAAAAGTTAAACAGTGAAATGAACAGGTCTTAAGTGTACAATTCAATGAGTTTTTATAAATAAATATATATATATATATATATACACACTTGTGACATCATCATTCCAATCAAGATACAGAACATGTCAATCGTCAGAAATTCCCAGAGCTATGGGATGAACTTTTTTTAAAATGTATTTTTACTTGGAGGGTAATTGCTTTACTGTGTTGTGTTGGTTTCTGCTGTACAGCAAGGTGAATCGGTCCTAAGTATACGTGTATCCCCTCCTTCTTGAGCCTCCCTCCCACCTGTACTCCCGTCCCGCCCGTCAGGGACCAGGCTAGGCTCCTCTGTGAACAGCAGCTTTTCACGAGCATCTGGTTTACATACGGCAGCGTATATATGGCGGTGCTGCTCTCTCCATTCCCCCCACCCTCTCCTCCCCCTGATTTGTTCCCAAGTCCATTCTCCACATCTGTGTCTCCATTCCTGCCCTGCAAATAGGTTCATCAGTACTATTCTGCTAGATTCCGCATATATGCATCAATAGACATTATTTGTTTTTCTCTTTGTGACTTACTTCAGTCTGTACGACAGACTCTAGGTTGGGATGAACTTATTTTGAAGCAACTTTTTAAGCTGCATTTTTGGTGACATGTCGTGTGTTGTTAGACTTCTTAACTGACTACTTTGCACATTTCCTTTAAATTCTATGATTTAATTTCTCCATTTGAAAAACTTGTCAGATTGAAATATGCCTTTCCAGAAAATGTGTTGATAATGTACATTATAGGAAGGGAAGAAATGAAACTCATAATATTTGGTTGAAATACAATTGAAATGCTGAATTGAAATACGGACCAAGTGAATTTGTTGAAATATTTGTGTTGCAAATTGTTTTCCAGTGTAATGGATGAAATGATATTTGTGGTCC
This sequence comes from Bos indicus, assembly GCF_029378745.1. Lineage (NCBI taxonomy): Eukaryota > Metazoa > Chordata > Mammalia > Artiodactyla > Bovidae > Bos > Bos indicus. The sequence goes on along the minus strand of NC_091765.1, from coordinate 17,858,194 downwards.
CAACAGACACAGCAGTCAGAACAGGTCTGGGGTGCTTTAGATATGAACGTTTGGCGGAGGAGGCTGTGGGGTAAGTTGAGAAAGAAGTGATGGGGTGATTTCCAGGCAGCTGGATCCCAGAGACTTGGGAACATGGGGATCCTTGGTGGGTGTAGAAACACAGCAGAGCAAGAGAGCAGATTAGTGCATCCCCCTAGTGCATGCCTACTGAGTTTAACATTCTTCCAGCCTCTGTCTGGTCTAGTCTACTGGATACATGCAGTTGAGCTCAGCAAACAGGAGGGTCTCTTGACTGTGGCACAAAATTGTACTCACTGGGGGAAAAAAAAAAAAAGCATATTTCCTGGATTTCTCTTATAGGAAGTGTTAAAATATACAGACAGGATGTAGTCTGATGTTTTTTCCCCTTATTGTGAAGTAGTTGACGTTTTTGTCTTCTTCTCTGTTTCTGTCTCTTTCTTCCTCTAATATGAAGATAAACCTGGACTTCCCAGGAAAGGGAAAATTTTATCAACTAAAATATGGGTTAAGATGCCCATGCCAGAACAATCCAGCCAGTAAACAGGTCAAGATTGTGGCATGAACTGCAGTAAGTTTCAGGTCAAATGATTTCCTAACTGTCAGAACTTCTTGGATTACTATCCTAGTAGTCCAAAGACATGGCATGCTGTGAGAGAAGTAAAAACAAAAATGTGAAAACAACATTCAGGATTTAGCCCAGGTATGTACTGCAGAACGCTCCCAGTTGCCATCATGCTTCTCGCTGCCTTCATCTGTCCCCCTTTTGCCGTAAGCCCTGCAGCATGTGGCTGTGAAATCGCTTGATAAACTGTTTGCACTGGTGAGCTATGAGAATTTCATAGTTTGATCCCTGAAAATGAAGGAAATTAAAAGCTGACAAGAAGGATGATTTGGTGCCTAAGGTGGTCAGTTGGTCACCACAAAGAGTCACTTAGGTAAGAAAACACCTTTGTATAGTGGCTGTGTTGGTAATAAGTTATAAATGAGCTGAAAATTAAGATAATGAAAAAGATCCATGTCTATGAGAAGGCCAGTTGGATAGAGAGAGAGACAGTAAAAATTGTCATAATCTGTGAAAAAAGTTTACTTATTAAATAGTTTTTGTCTCTCCCGTTCACTTATAAACCAAAGTGGGTATTTTTGGTTTGTTTTCTGTGCAGGAGTTAATGTTCTATAATTAATTATATTCATTATTCCAACACTAGCAACAGCAAAAATGATCCTTAAATGAAAATCATCATCATCATCTATTTATTTTTTGATTACTTACTAAACGTGAAAAAGGGTTGAAAATCAAGTGGACATTATACTACATTAGTTACTGTGAGTATCTCACTTACTATGGTTTATTTTTTTTAAGAGCTTATTCTGTTTCACATAATGCTTGAAGTAAATTACATTTTCTACCTCTCACATTTGAATACAGGACTCTTATCTTAGGATTCCCATCACTGTGGGAGAAACATTTTATGGAAATAAACTCTATTTCAGCTATACTGTCTCTTTCTGTTCTTTTTTTTTTTTTTTTTAATTGAAGGGGGAAAAAAAAGAAGGAAGAGGAAAAGAAATGAAACAATAATTTATAGCCTAGGACTATGATCCTTTGAGTAAAACTGCTCTCACTTCTAGTTAACCAGGGAGTGAGTGAAATCCTGTTTCCTCGTGGTTTCTTCTAAGATGAAAGAATTCAAAATCAAATAAAAATGATACTGCAGCCATTACAACTGATTTAAATAGTTTAAAGAAACTCAGGACTGTATTCAGATCAACAGGGCACAGATTTAATTGAAAAGGAAAGAGAAATTCATCTTTTTATTTTGGTAACTTAATTCACAATGTACATGAGTCAGGTAATTATACTCCCAGCCTCTGATACTGTGGACACTGATGATTGTGACTTTGTGTGTTCATCCCATGGGTCGATACTGAATTTAAATGGAGCTGACTCCATCATCGGGCTGGAGAAAATTCAGAATATTGCTTGCTTCTTCTTTTCTTCCCATCATCTCCTTTTTCCTGTCTTCTAGATTATGTTTACTTATTTATTTATATTTTTGACTGGCTGGGTCTTGGCTGCTGTACAGGCTTTTCTCTAGGGCTTTTCTCTACTTGCAGTGTGAGGGCTTCTAGTTGCGGTGGCTTCTCTTGTTGCGGAGCACAGGCTCTAGGGCACACAGGCTTTAGTAGTTGGCTCCCGGGCTCTGCAGCACGGGCTTAATCAATTGTGGATCAAGGGCTTAGTTGCTCCTCAGCATGTGGGATCTTCGCAGATCAGGGATAGAACCTGTGTCTCCTGCATTGGTGGGTGGATTCTTTACCACTGAGCCATCAGGGAAACCCCTCTTCTAGGTTATGGATACCCCACCAGATGGGAAGAGAAAGAGATACATATTTACTGACTTATATAAATAATATACTTCAGGTCGCTTACTACATAGACTACGCATGAAGAATATTTACCAGATATACCACACATAGTATGTAGCCAGTATTTTTGTTCATGTAAAAAGTAAAGCAGAAAATTAAGCCAATTATAAAAATCTTAGGCAAACACCCTACTGTGGAAGAAAAAGCTAGTTGGGTTTTTTAACCTGAGTTGATAAATTAAGCAGAGTTAATAATTATGCTTAATTTTGTTGGGGGGAAAATCAGACATTTCTTTTGGTTCCAAAATCACCAACACAAAGAGGGTGGTAGATACAATACATTTCTCTTCACCCTTCTCTCCTGGACACACTGTGGACATGTATTTCGTCCCAGCTCTTCACTGAAACTGCTAAATCTGACGGTCAGTTCTCAGTCGCCTTATTTGACCACCATCAACATTCGACACTGTTGAGTATTCTTTCTTCAAAGCTGTTTTGTTTCCAGGATACCCTCAGCTTCTGGTTCTTTCCTGGTCTTCTGGGTGCCCCCTCAGTCTCTTCTGCTCATCCCCCATGTTCTCCCTGACCTCTGGTTGGTGGACTGCCCTTGTGGCTCAGCCTCTCAGCCCCTTCTATCTGATTCCTTCCCTTGTTGACCTCATCCAGTCTCATGCCTTTAAATATACTGTAGATGCTGGCAACTCCCAGTTTTTGCTTTGACCTACACCTCATCCCTGACGCACAGACTTGCTCCAACTGCCTACAGACCCTCCATTGGGATGTCTGATAGGTCTCTGAAACTTCACATGTTCAAAATGCAACTTCTGATCTTTCCCCAAACCTGCTCCTGTTTAGTCTTCTCTATCTCAGGAAACAATAGGTCTGTTTCTCTACTGCTCATGCCAAAAGCCTTAGCACTGTCCTTCACCCTAAAATTTCTTTTGTTTCCTGTATCTAATCTCTCTCCAAAGCCTGTACTTTGTGACCTATAAAATGTGATCAGAACCAACTACTTCTCACCAACCTAGTTCAAGTTGCCATCACCTCTCTGGATTTTGACAACAGCCTCCCAACAAGCCTCCCTGTTTCTGTCTATCATCTGCAGAGCTCCCATGGGGATCGGCTTAAACCTGAGTCAGACCAGGTCTTTCCCTTGCCCAGAACTCTCCCTTAGTTTACGATTTCACAATGGTATACACACCTCTACGTGACCCCCACCCACCCCTTTTTCCTCTTTTCTTTGTCTCCTCCTGCTCTTCCCTTTTCTGACTCTGAACCAGCGTTACCAGTTTCCTTACTGTTTCTCAAATCTCAGGCGAGATCTTGCCCCACGATCCCCACATAGGCTATTTGCTCTCTTTGTAGTTATCTTTCCCAGATCTTCACATGGCTTACTCCCTCGACCTCCTTTGGGTCTTTCTGAATATTTCTTGTCAGTAAGGTCTTCTCCGATCACCCTATTTAAAATTAGAATGTGTCCCCAGCCAAGGGTCCTCCCTATACTCTCTTCCTCCTTTGTTTGTAACACTTATTACCAGCTGACATCCTGTACCTATTTTTCATTTATTTATTGACTGTCTTCCTCTCTAGGGTGTAGTTTCCTGGAGGAAAGGGATTTTTGTGTTTCCTTCATTGCTGTATCTCCAGACACCTAGAACAGTTCCTGGTATACAGAAACGGTCCCACAAATATTTGTTGAATGAAAGAATATCTATAAAAATTACAAACACTGGTAGCACCTGGAACTTGTATACTTATCCTTTATTATAGTTGTGAGCTATGGCTGTTGTAGAGTTTGATATTTATAAGTAAATCATATTTTAAATGAATCCAGGGAGCTATTACTCGAAGGAATTTACTGTCTTTTCTTTTAAGGGTTAAAAAGTCCTTTTTAGAATGACCAAGCATGCTTTCATTTGTCTATGTTGTCAACACAGATTTTTCATCCTAATGATTGCTCCCATAGAGAAGACACTTTTTGACCACTCTGTTGGGCAGGCAGATATGATGAGGCTATTTCTAACGGATAGGGAGGAAAATAAACCTAAATTTTAAAATATTGGAAAAGGTCTGTTTTTTCAGTAAGCTGGTGTGGATGAGATTTGACCAGGCTCCTCAGGACAGTTGTTGGGTTAGGCTCAGCACCTTCCAAATTACTTCAGACTTACTAGGTTATCTGATTTCCTGGGCTAGGGGAACCTTAGCTTGGTGGTGTGGGAGATGATTTTGAGTGATTAACAGGTTCTCCATAAATTCCTTTGACTCAAGCAATGAGAGAACTTACTTTTATTTATTAAAAAAAATTTTTTATTGGAGTATAGTTGCTTTACAGTGTTGTTTTTTCTGCTATACAGCAAAGTCAATCAGTGTAAGTATATGTATATCGCTTCCTTTTTAGATCTCCTTCCCATGTAGGTCATCACATTGAATCGAGCTCCCTGTGTTATACGGTGGGTTCTCGTTGGTTGTCTATTTTATATATGGTAGTTGTAAATCATCTCAATGTCAGTCTCAAGGGGGAAGGTGGGTGTGAGATGAACTGGGAGATTGGCATTGACAAATGTACACGCTTTCCTTGTGTATTCTCTTGCGGCCTCAGCCTGGTATGTAGCAGCCTCTGTTGGAGCCCTGTCCACGTGGCCACCTTTATCAAGTGCCTTCCAGCTGAAGCACTTGTATTCTTTGCCTGAGTTCATCTCTTGCCTCTGGGGCCTGCTTTGCTGCCCTAGAGACAGCCCAGTAATGCTAGGAGATGCATATCCCCACAATCAACCTTTAACAGTGTTTGGTGTTCAGCTACCCCAGCTCTCTCACCCACTGTGTGGGCTGGTTCTGAGGTGTGTGCTGCACTGGTTCCCAGAGTTTGCTCAGGGGGGTTAAGCTCCAGTTGTCCAGAGTGATCACTGGCTTGATAATACATCATTTATTGGCTTCCTTCCCTTTTCTCTCTCGCTTCCCAACTCTTTTATTTGTGTTTCTATGTTTCCTTCTCCTTTCAAGTAAATGATTTGCAATGGAATTCTTAAACCCAAACTACACTACCAGTAAGGCTTTAACCACTTCTAGTGCTGTTGATGGTTATTGTTGTTTAGTCACTAAGTCATGTCCAACTCTTTGCACCCCATGTAGCCCGCCAGGTTCCTCTGTCCCTGGGTTTTTCCAGGCAAAAGTACTGGAGTGGGTTGCCATTTCCTTCTCTAGGAGATCTTACCCACCCAAGGATGGAACCTGTGTCTCCTGCATTGGCAGGCGGATTCTTTACCACTGACCCACCAGGAAAACTGAAGCCCTAATACTTTGGTCACCTGATGCAAAGAGCCCACTCATTCTTACCCTGATGCTGGGACAGACTGAAGGCAAAAGGAGAAGCGGGTGGCAGAGGATGAGATGGCTAGATAGCATCACCGACTCAATGGACATGAACTTGAGCAAACTCCAAGAGATAGTAGAGGACAGAGGAGCCTGGCGTGCTGCAGTCTCTGGGTGTGCAAAGAGTTGGACATGACTTAGCGACTGAACAACAGCAATAAGTGTTGATCTTCCTTATTACCAGAGAGCTAGTTCGGGACTCAAGCTCGGACATCTTGGATTATTGAGAGCATCTTGCTAGAATTACTAATAATTGTTTTGTTTTCAGTATACTAATTTTTCAGTTATCTTCTATGTATTATGCTAATTATTTTATATTTACTATTGTGACAGAAATGAATACATTTAAGTTTAAAAAATGAGTTTGTTTAAATGCAATGTTTATTAAATAGCAGGACTAGTGGTAAAGGGAATTGACAAAATTCATGGACTAAATGCCTGAAATTTGGGGAACTCCCTGCTGTGGGTTCCTGAATTGACTTTGTGGGATCTTTTGGGGGAAGCAGAGAGTTTCCTACCATACTTTGTGTAGGGAGTTTTCTGCCATGCTTCATGCTTTGCAAAACAGCAAGCAGTAACATAGTGGCAATATTATTTTATGCTGTTTTCCCCATAAAGTTATTGTCTTCCCTTACAATTTTAAATGCTTGGACATATTGAATAAATTTGCTTTAATGATATAATTTTTAAATGTTTCCTTTTGGAATACTGCACCTTCTTCTTCCTCTGTTACCCCTCATCTTTTTTCTAGGAACAGAAGGAAATAGCTATCACCCATAACCTCAACGTGCAGAAATAAGTACTGTTGACATTGTGTTATATTTCCTTCCTGCTCTTTTCTAATAATATACGCAAATGATGTGCTGAACCCATTCCAGTAAAGCTCCCTGACTACTATGAGCAAAGCACATTTTCACTTGAGTCAAATTACTCAGAGCATTAGACACTTCAGATCCTTCTGGAAGGAGCCTCACTGACTGTGGCATGCTCTCCTATCTCCCCTCCTGGGTCAGCTCCTTTTCATCCTTGTAAAGGCCCCTATCTCTGCTCAATTCTTAAATGTGGGCCTTCCTCTACTTCTACCTGAGTAATCTCACCATCACACGAAATCTCCTGCATGCCTACTTCTTTAAGTCAGATTCCTATACTTAACCCCAGATATATGACTTCCTTTCCTGGATGTCCCAAGCCACACCACACTTCTCATGTCCAGAGTTATGCTCATAATTTCACCCCACACACCTGTGTTTCTTCGTAGATCCAGTCTCATTAATTTAAGCAGAAATCAAAATGTCCTGCTTGACTCCCCGCTCTCTGTCACTCTTGCAGCTGATGAGGACTCAAGCTCCCTCCTCTCGCCCCACAGCACGGTCTCCATGCAGGGCCTGTGGTGTTTGAGCCCCTTGCACTGGGGAAGTCTCCCCACCTTCAATCACCCTACCCACCGCCTTATACCAAGAGTAATTTTTATTTTAAATAAAAAATCAGATCTTTTTTTTATATAAAATTTTTTTTTAAAAAAAACACCCTGAAAAGTATTCCTAAAACACCCTTCAGTGAATAGTCCAGGATAAATACTAAACTGTTAACCTCTAGGGAATGGGGCAGGATGGTTTATTTTATTGCTTTTATATAACTGGATTTTTTTCTTAAACAATGAGCATGTTATTTTTCCAATTAAAATTAATAGAAAGGCTTTCAAGAGGAAACGCAATTCAATGAATACCCCCTGTTGCGTGTTAAGGGCTTAAAAATTCACTCTACTCTGCCTCTGCTTCTCTCAGGCTTCCTGTCTCCCACCCTACAGGCTTATGCCACATGACTCAGGCTTATCCTACAGGCTCCAAATGTTCTGAACCTCCAGGCCTTTGCTCATGCCGTTCCCTCCACCTGCAATGCCATTCCAGTCTTCGCTTGTCCTCAATTAAACATCCTTCATGGCTCAGGTTGTGTGACCTCTTTTTTTTTTTTCCAATCTGGCCAAGATGTGCCACATATGGCATCCTAATTTCCTGAGCAGGGTTCGAACCACAGCCCCTGCAGTGGGCGTGTGGAGTCTTAATCACTGGACTCCCAGGAAGTCCCCTTGTCATCTCTTCTGTGAAGGACTTCCCCACCCCAAAAGGCAGGCCCATGCTTCCTTTGCTCCGCATCCTGGGGCTTCACCCTATGGCGAGGTCCATTCTGGGGCCTACGTAATATTTACACGTTTGCCCCCCTCCACTTATGTCCATAAGTCTCCTGAGAGCATGGACCATGCATCTCAGCAAGCCCTTAAAAAACAGCATAAGTAGGCCTGTTATTTGCTGAATCTCTCCCTCCTGCCGTCCGCCCTGTGTGTCACCCATCATGTCCAATCCTGGAAGTAATCTGCAAAGCAGAGTAACATCATCTCACGGAATGAAAACTGAAGCTCAAAGCTAGGCTACAGGTCATCCAGATGGGTTTATGGCAGATCTGGGACCTGGGGCCTGTGCCCTCTACTGCCTCTGATGAGGGACATTGAAGGTGGAGGCCGTGTCTTACATTTGACTCAGTGGAAGCAAGTAACATATGATGGCTCAGTAGTCCAGCAATATGTACGTGTCCCTACATAATTTGGTGGGATGGTAATCCATCTCACTAAAAGCAGTTTACCAAGTCTCTGTGTGTGTGTGTGTGCTAAATTGCTTCAGTCTTGTCCAACTCTTTGTGACTCTATAGACTGTGGCCCCCCAGGCTCCTCTGTCCATGGGGATTCAGGCAAGAATACTGGAGTGGGTTGCCATGCCCTCCTCCAGAGGATTTTCCCGACCCAGAGATCAAACCCATGTCTCTTAGGTGTCCTGCGTTGGCGGGCAGGTTCTTGACCGCTAGCACCAGCTGGGAGGCCGCCAGGTCTGTGACTTAATCTCCATGCTCTCTTCTGTACTCTCTGAAAGAGATGCCCCAGGGCGCTTGAAAGACAAAGCAGTTTGCAGGGGTGGGCACATGTATATACCCTTGACTAATCTGCCCTGGCTGGATCCTCCACCGTCATTTTAAAGTTGTTTGCCAAGCTCATCACACAAGACCATGTCCCCAGAGACAACAGCTTTGTCCCTGAACAAGGCAAAGAGACAGACAAAATCTCTGGGAACAGGTACTTCTCAGGGAAACATAGAGCTCTTAGGGGACCGGCAGAAAGGTGTACACACCATGGGAATCCTTCTGTAGATCTGGATGGAAAGCCAGGGGCTGTCTGGTCATCTGAGTATGGCAATTGTGTGCATATGTGTGTGTGTGCACGTGTTGGAGGGGGGCACTCTCAAGGGGCACCACAAATCAGGGAGGACAGTGAGGCTCTGGCAAGTCAGAGCTGGCAAGGGTGGGGATGGTTTGTGCCCCTCAGGACTGGGGGTAAGGGAGCCTCTTCTCGGAGGTTCTCAACAGCTCTCCACAAATGTTCAGCCTAAATGGAGCTGGCAGAAAAGTAGGAATGCGGCAGGGAAGATGGAGACCCTAGCTTCCTTTTGCTGGGGAGCGTGAGTGGGGGCCTATAGCAGTTTTATGAGCCCAAGAAAAGAATAAAACATCAGCACTCTTGTCAGTTTAAAAAATGCATGTGGTTCCAGCTCTGAGTTTGCTCAGGTAGAGTAGACCTAGTTCCTCCCTGGAGTTTACATTCTAGTAATGGGAGGCAGACACGGACAGACCACACGGCGGAGGGTGCCGCGGGCTTTGCTGCGCACTGGCACACCGTACATTAAGAGCTAAGTGAAACGACGTTTAGCTTCCCTGGTGGCTCAATGGTAAAGAATCTGCCTGCCTAATCAGGAGACCCAGGTTCGATCCCTGGGTGGGGAAGATACCCTGGAGAAGGAAATGGCAACCCACTCCAGTATTTTTGCCTGGGAAGTCCCACGGACAGAGGAGCCTGGCAGGCTACAGTCCGTGGGGTCAAAAAAGACTTGGACAGGACTTAGCCACTAAATAACAAGAAACTCACAATGTTCTATGCAAATGTGAAGTACTAATCATGTTCTTACGTTTATACCTAGCACACAAGTACTTAAAAGATAAGTGGAAAGCAAACTTGGTCGGTTTGCTATTGGGAAGTTGAAGGCTTCCTGCTGAACAAACAGCATTACTTTTTGCTATTCAGGATTTGGGCCACACAGGACTTTGATCTAAAAATTTTGGTAGATAAAGAATGAATATTTATTGTTTTTATGAGCATTGTTTTGTATGAAACAAATTTGGGGGAGTGGGAAAGAATAAATATTTGGGACAGCAAACATTTAAATGCCAGTAGTTAATTTACTTTCTTACCTTGATTTACAATGATAACTTTGGGTGGAGAGCTGAAAAGAAGGAACACTCTTTGTTCTTGTTTTAGTTAGAATTTCTAACATCTGAAGGAATGTTTTTATTGCAAGTACATAAAGTAATGAAAAAAAGCCCAAGGATTTACATGCCGTTAGAGAAGCTTAACCTCAGGGTGTTAAATGAGCAAAAGATATTCTAGCAAATTTCTTTTGGATTGTTTTCTATTTTTTTTCCTTCTTAAATCCCTTCCAACTTCAAACTTTTTGCTATAAGGAATTGAGGTGAAAGGGAGTGTTAAAAAGGGAGAAACAACAAAAGAAGCAGCCGAAGCTCCAGGAGAGTAGACTCAGGACCCCACAAAGTGACAACTGACTGATCCCTGGGAGGTTTGGAGTGGAGGAGCCCGTAGGTGTCCCATTGACCAGAGTGCTTTATCTGGATGAGTCGAATAATTCATCTGATAGGGCAGGGATGGCTCTATCTTTCCCCTGCGTAGATCCAGTCAGCATGACTACACAGCCACCAGCTTTTCAGTCTTAGGAACCTGAAATCCTAAAATCATATTTAGAGCTGAGGTGATTAACAAGGGTCACCTAGAGGGAAAGCATCTGATAGGCTCAGGTGGCACTGACACTTCTTACTGTTTCAACATACCATTTGCCTTGATCAGATATTATTTTCAGGAAAGAGAATGTTTCTTGTATCTGGGACTTGGTCATGCTGAAAAATTGTTCTGAAATTTTAAAACACTCCACAGTTTCATAATCTCTGTAGGTGTTCAAAGGGCAGAATAATCCCCATAGCTTGTGTTTTTTTATTTCAGATTAGTTTTTCCTTATGTTTTGTTTGTTTTGCATCACGATCACAAGCAGTATGGTGTAGCTATGGCAATGCTTATAGAATTTATGCATCAGGCTTTGTGTACTTATGGAATTTGTGTATCAGGCTCTGGGCCATGGTGCCTTGGGCTGCGGAGTCCCACACTGGGAGCAAGGAGGAAGACGACATCAAAGAACTGAGGACTGAGCACGTTTACTTTTCTGATTCTAATGACTTTGTTTGGAAAAGAGTAAACACAATTACCGTAACAACGGAGCTGAGAGGCTTTGAGGGTTTAACACTGCATTGTTTTCCTAGGGAGAGGGTGGGGACTGCTGAGGATCAGGGACCGGGGCCTGAAGACCCAGGTGGCTTTGTTTGTTTTCACTTTCTTCTCAGAAATGCATTTATGTAGTTACAGAGCATTTGATGGAGTTTCATATAAAATTAACTTTGTTTATCTTCCTTATTTAAAATGGACTTATAGTTCATTATAAAATAATTCAAAAGGCCAAAAGAGTAATCTTACAGAGTACTGTCACCAAATCTCTTTCTACATTTGTCCCCCTAGCCAGCTGTTCTCCTACACAGATTTTTATATCCATTTATAAATATACGACCTCCGCCCCCCCCGCCCCCCACCACTCCAAACAACAGCATGTTGTTCAATTGTTTGCTTTTTTCACTTAATATATTTTGGAGGTTTTTTCCTCTCAGTCCTCATAGAATTGCTTCAGTCTTTTTATCTGCAACATAGCATTCCGTTATATGTACCCTAGTTTAATTTGTCCTCTATCAACAGATATTTAGGTAGTTTCCAGTCTTGCTATCATCAACAATGTGGCAATTAATGTTCTTGTAGCTGTGGAATTTTGCAATTGTGAGAGTGTGCCTAGAGGATAAACAAAACTAGAATTGGACTTACCAAGTCAGAATGTGCTTCTGTTTGAAATTGTATAGCCTTGCTTTACATGAATATCATGTATATACCCCCTCCAGTCATGTGTAAGGGAGCGCTTGTTTCTTCACATCCTTTGTAACATTGTATGATATTACACTTCTGGATCTATGCCAGTCTAGAAAGTGGAAATGGAGCCTTGATGCAGTTTAATGTTGACTCCCCTTAAAGATGAACATATTTGCCTCCGTTTAAAGGGTTCTTTGTGTTTCCAGTTCTGTGAACTGTACATTTATATCCTTTCGCCCATTTTTCTGTTGAATTTTGTTCTTTTCTTTATTGATTTGTTACAGCTTTTTATATATTAATAATGTTCATCTTCTTTCCTGGAATACGAATCACAAACATATTTACCAGTGTGCTGTGTGTATTTTACTTTGTTTATCCCTCTCCCTTCACTATGCAGAAAATTTTTGTTTTCGTGTAGTCAGATATCCAGATCTTCATTTTTTATGACATAAGGGTTTTATATTATACTTAAAGAGACTTTTCCCAAAATACTGTAGTTTATTTTTAAAAAATCCTTCTGTGTTTTTATCTGTTTGTTTATGAATTAATATTTGGTGTGTCTGGAATTTATTTTGATGGACGGTATAAGGTAGAAAACCAGCCTAACTAGTATTATACATACTGCCATCTGTTTGCTTCAGCATCACCTATTAAATAATATATCTTTCCATTAATGTTTTGACAACTTACTATTATATGTATTAAATAACTTCAGGAATTTAGTTCTGTTTCTGGATATTCTGTTTTATGTCATTGACCAGTTTTCTAGTCAAAGTCAGTACCACTTTGCTTTTAAAACTGTAGTTTCTTTATGTACTTTTAAATCTTGTAGAGTTGGCTCTCTCCTATTACTATTTTTTCTCCAGATTTTCATGGCTATTACTGCTTGCTTATGGCTGTTGAAATCAGCTTGTCTAGTTCCCCCACAAAAATAGTTAGCCTTTTGTTGGAAGCACATTATGTTTACAGGTTGATATAGGGAGAATTGAATTTTAGCATATGAAGTCTTTATCTCAGGACATGGTATTTTTTGCCGTTTTTTTCCAAGTCTTCTTTTATGTCTAGTGGCAGATTCTTTTAATACTCACTCCTGGAAAGAGAATTCCTGCTAATGATTTACTAGCAAGAGGGTAAGCTCCCCAGAGAGTTATTCAGACAAAGCAAGATTTTGACTTACTTAACATACATAAATATTTCTGATCTTTGAGAATCATCTTCTTCTTTATTTAAATATACACAGCTAGGGATTTTGCATCCGTATGATACTATTAGTAACATAAAAAATGAAAAACATTTGCAAAATCACCCTGCATAGTGGTCCCCTTTGGATATAGTAAGAGGACAGCAAGATAATTTTCTAGTCTCTAGGATTACATTCTCTCTTTCTCTCTCTCATTTTTATATTTAAATTTTACTTAACTTTTTAAAAGCAAATCTTACATTTTGCAATACTTGTTTATTTTACAGAAAAGCTTCTAAAGTAGTACAGTGTTCTTGTATTCCCTTTACTCAGTTCGCCCTAATATCAATCATTGTAAACAACTATGGAACATTTGTCAAAATAGAAACTAACATTGGTATGTTACTTTTAACTAAACTCTAGACTTTACTCTTGGGAGAAGGAAATGGCAGCCCACTCCAGTATTCTTGCCTGGAGAATCCTGTGGACAGAGGAGCCTGGAGGGCTGCTGTCCATAGGGTCGCAGAGTCGGACACTGCGACTGAATCGACTTAGCAGCAGCAGACTTCACTCAACTCTCACTAGCGTTTCCATTCATGTCATTTTCTGTTCTGGGATCCCATCAGGAAACCACGTCGTGCTTAGTAGTACTGCTCTTTGGTTAACCCACAGAGGGAGGCAGCAACCTTGCTCTTCACAGTCTCTGGGGTTAACCATGCAGGCTCTTGTATGGCTGGAGGAAAACCCTTATGACCACAGAATCAGATCATGTGATTACATGATTCATGCTCTTTCTGCCCTACATGTGCCTTGCTGTATTTGCACTGTTCCATTAGTCTCACCTAATTGTGTGTGTATGTATGTGTGTGTGTTTCATATAAAGGCAAACCAACATTTCTTTGGGCCTTTGTTAATGTCTCGCCTTCACATGCTGTTGATAACGCTGTTGTACGTATTTTGATGAAACTGTTGCTTGTTAAGTCAATAAATGGGTTCTTTTTCTTACTGTCCACATTTGCGTAACCTACAAAGATAAGCAGGATGGGCTTTTTTTCCCCCCGGTGGTTAAAGGCACAGGGTCTTACAAATCCGGGTTCAAACCTAGCTCAGATACTTACCAACCGTGTGATCTTGGGCAAGTTACTTAATGTCTCTGAGCATCAATTATATAGACTAGAGTGATCACAGAAACTTCCAGAGATAATGTATGCATAGCTCTCAGTACAATAAAATTTATAATAAAAGGTAGCTTGTATCCCTGGCCAACTCCCGTTCTCCCTGGTCTCATATAAGCTTTATACCGAGCACATCGCTTGAGGCCACAGCTTGGTATTAGCACATACGTGGTGCACCGCAAAGGGAGAGTTCTGGGGAGAAGCCTCAGTGATCGGGGTTCTGCGAGGTACAGGCGCCACACACTGTTCCGCCGCCTCGCCTTTCAGTGCATTGCTATTCGATTCTGTGCGCAGCCCGGTTTTCCCGGGTGTGGCAGTGGGAAGGGTGGACTTGGCTCAGGTGCGCCAGGCGGGTGGAGGAGTGTGGAGCAGGAAGGATCTCCTCCCTTCTCTCAGGCGGCTCGGTGTGTGGCTGCAGCGTGGGAGTGTCTGCTCGGACGGGCACTGCCGAGAGGCCGGCGGCCCGACTGGGACCGAGCTCACTGGCCTGGCTCTGGGTGAGTCTCTGGCTTACTGCTCTGTGTCTGGGGAGCCATTAAGGAGCTTCCACTAAGGGCAACCGTGGGCCCTTCTGGGTGCCACTTCCAGGCTCTGCTGCCAAAGGGGAATTTTCTAGCTCACCTGGGAACATTGAGAAAGAGCCAGAGAACAGGAGAAGAGGGCAGGGGCAAGCTCCTTGATCTGCTCCACAGATCCTCCTGAGCTACAGGGGGAGATTCTAGCTCAGGGTGTTTCTGGAGATTTATTGTAATTAACGTTTTTCAGTCAATGGTGTTACTTAGCAAAACTTGACCCATTTTTCAGTATGGAAAAAAGTATTCTTGATTTTATATAGTAAGGCCTTCCATCTCAGCTCACTTTTTTTTTTTGAACCTGGAGGTGATGCTAATGATTCCTTCTTCTTTTTTAAATTTCATTTGTTTTCTACTGTAGTTATAAAATCCTGCTATATATATAAACTGTTATTAATGTTATTTCAGGTTTTCAATGGAACAATATTAATGAGGAAAATAGAAACTTAAGTTATTTAGTTGCTCTCTTTTCTAATGATATATCCTTAATAATGTTTGGAAATAGCTCATAGATAAACATGCTGCTGCTAAGTCACTTCAGTCGTGTCTGACTCTGTGCGACCCCATAGATGGCAGCCCATCAGGCTCTACCATCCCTGGGATTCTCCAGGCAAGAACACTGGAGTGGGTTGCCATTTTCTTCTCCAATGCATGAAAGTGAAAAGTGAAAGGGAATTTGCTCAGTCGTGTCCGACTCTTAGCGACCCCATGGACTGCAGCCTACCAGGCTCCTCCATCCATGGGATTTGCCAGGCAAGAGTACTGGAGTGGGGCGCCATTGCCTTCTCCTCAAACCTGTTTGTTGTTGTTTAGTCACTAAGTCACGTCCAACTCTTTGTGACCCCATGGACTGTAGCCCGCCAGGCTCCTCTGTCCATGGGATTCTTCAGGCAAGAATACTGGAGTGGGTTGCCATGCCCACCCAGGGATTGAACTCAGGTCTCCTACACTGGCAGGCAGATTCTTTATCACTGAGCCACCAGGGAAGCCCTTCAAGCCTATTTAGCAACAAAATAATCCCCAATCTCAGTAATAAATAATCAATGTAAATAAATATCTGCAGGATTTTCATCCATATGCATACTGTTCTGTTTTGGAGTTGAGACCCAGGAAGGAAAAAGGATAATTTTTAGTATACTATGTCTTTGGGTAATAGACTCATACATTTTTTTTGTCTTTGCTGTGGTATATTTAGTATAACACTAAATATATATGGTAGAGGACTGCTTTATGTTTTGACTACTTCTCTACAAAGCTAGTGTATGGATCTTTATATCTTTGAATATGAATGTAAATTATCATTACAGTATTATGAAAAAGAAAGAAGTCTGATACATACATTTCTCTCACTACTTTCTTTTTCTTTTTCCAGGAGAACTAGTTTGGCTATTAAGGGAACCTCTCAACCCAGAGCAGAGCAAGAGAAAGCAAGGTTTCAGAGAAGAGAGCTGTTTACCATCAAAGCAAACTGGGTCCCACACAGACATGGTATGTTATACACGAAGACAGAGGTAAATGCCCATGGTTTTTACAAGTAATTTGCTGCGCTTATATAAATGCAGAAGAGCCTTCAGAATCCTTACTGATCATTCTGTTTGCTTTTTTATTGTTAAAAAGGGCATCAAATAATCAAATGTAATTTAAAAAATCAATTGTCTGGATTCTGTACCCTCCTCATCCCCAGAGACTGATGCTTCTGTGTATCTACGTTTATCTATCAGAGAGGAACGATTTGTTCCATGTGATAAATTCCAATTTGGTGATACCACATGATGAACATTTACTAACCTTTTATTTATCAAAGTGTCTTTCTCTGTTCAGTTTTAAAAAGCTGGAATTTCACTTGGAGTTATACATTTCTTGGGTTAATTTATATTTTATAAATACATGAAATTATTAATTCATTCTGTCTGTAGCGTGCATGGCCCCTGAAGCTTATGGCAGTGCTGTTATCTGTTGTAGGGATGCAAACATGCTCTTTGATGTGTTATTCTTGGGGACTGGGAAGGATAAAGACGGAATACTCATTGGGCCCAGCTCTCCAGATGGGCTGAAAATGCAGCAGTGAGTTATGTGCATTTCCTGAGAGCAGGGTCGTAACTTCCACATCAGGACCATGTTGGAGATAACAGGACACTTCAGGGAGGAGCAGCCTCAGCCATTCCGGTTTGGTACCCCTCTAGGATGGGGCATTGCACACTGCCTGCCAGTCCTCAGACTCCCCTTCCTGGGCATGCATGCTTCAGTAAGCTGCTCCCGCATTTGCTGTGTGGAATGAGTTACACCATCCAGGAAAAATGCCCCATGTGAATAATGAAAATAATAATCATGTACAGTGCCAGCATATGTCACATCCTGTTCTAAGTGCTTTATTTCTGTTGATTCATTTAATCCTCACAAGAGCCTTGTAAGATAGGCTTTTCAGCGTCCTCAGTTACAGATGGGGAAACTGAGGCACAGGGGGGCTGCCTCTGTATCCCTCTTATTCTCTGCTCCCCCTCTGTTTTAGTGAATGCAGATTTATGCTTGGCGTGGAGACTCATTTTTGGTTCCCCCCACCCTTTGGGACTTTATTCTTTAATTTTTTAACTCATTCTTTCAGCCAGGGTGTTGAGAGACACTATGAGCCAGGCACTATGGGAGGCTTTCAGGATTCCGCCAAGACCAAGGCAGGCATTCTGGTGACCCCAGCAAGATTGTGCTCTGTTGGGATAGACAGACTTTAAGCAGATAATTACGACAGACTGCAGTGATGGTGGGAAAGAGCTAGATGCTGTAGGAGAGCAGAGCGGGAGAGTGTAATCTGGTCTGGAAATCAGAGTGCTCCCCAGGTGGAGTGAGAGCTAGCCAAGTGAAGAGAAAAGAGGAAACAGTCCAGGCAGAGGGAACTCCAAGGTCTAGGCAGGCCTTTATCTGTGGATAAAGAGAAAGTGCTGCTTGGAGAAATGACAAACAAAGGTCAAGTCTGGAGTATGGACTGGGGTGGGGGGTGGGTAAGGAGACGGTGGAGAGCAGGCTGGGGTAGGAGGCTGAGAGCTTGGTCAGCAATTGAGGATTTGTTATTGAAATACAGGGAGAGGCCTTTCAAAGATGATCACGGAAGTGATGTGACCTAACTCACACCTTCACAAAGATCTGCCCACGGCTCTGTGGAGAGTGCCCTGAAGTGGGGGCAATGCTGGGGCATGGGAGGCCAGTTAGATGGCTGTTGCAGTCATCTCCCACCCTTGGGACACTGACAAGTCCTCTCTTCAGCCAGCAGACACTTGGCAGGGTGAGAAACCTTCAAAGCGCCTTCATTCCACCAAAGGCCAGGGAATACCAGTGTGCTTGGTTTATGTGGCTGGGTCAGACTGATGCAGGGTTCCCACAGCTGGTGTGCTTAACGGAGGAGTGCTGCAGAGAAAGAGAGCCCAGAGACATGAACTCTAGATGTTTGGTTCATTCAATCAATAAACATATTGGCACTCAGTTTTTTGTCTAATTAATTGACAGCTACCATTTCAAGCATGTTCACCAGGCACCATTCTAGGCCTTGAAGTGGATTGTCTCATTTATTATTCATCACAGCCCTCTGAAGTGAGTGCCTTATTTATTCCCCAGTTTCCAGTTCAGGAATCTAGGCAAAGAGCTTAAATTACTTACCTAGGCCATATAACTAGTGAGAGGAGAGGAGCCAGGATTCCCCTAAATGAATGAATGAGCAGAATCACCGCCTCCTCTCGTTTGCCTCTAATAATGTGTGAGAATGCTACCTGACTGTGAACTTCCCACCAACAGTGGGAGATCATCACTGTCTTTATGTGGATTAAGCTACTGTTTGGGGCTCACATGGTCTATCATCTGTAGCTTTGATGCTAGAATAGAGAAAATGCAGCCATGACCTTTCTGTGTTATGGGCAACATGTTGCACATGCTCAGCCAATTAAAACAAGTATCTGATAAGAAAGTTTCTGTAGGGAAAATGAATATGCAAAAAAAGGCCAGACTCATGGGAGAAGACCCTGATGCTGGGAAAGATTGAGGGCGAGAGGAGAACGGGGTGGCAGAGGATGAGATGGTTGGATGGCATCACTGATTCAATGGACATGAGTTTGAGCAAGCACCAGGAGACAATGAAGGACAGGGAAGTCTGCTGCTGCTGCTAAGTCACTTCAGTCCTGTCCGACTCTCTGCGACCCCACAGACAGCAGCCCACCAGGCTCCCCCGTCCCTGGGATTCTCCAGGCAAGAACACTGGAATGGGTTGTCATTTCCTTCTCCAATGCATGAAAATGAAAAGTGAAAGTGAAGTCGCTCAGTTGTGTCTGACTCCTAGCGACCTCATGGACTGCAGCCTTCCAAACTCCTCCATCCATGGGATTTTCCAGGCAAGAGTACTGGAGTGGGGTGCCATTGCCTTCTCCGACAGGGAAGTCTGACATGCTTCAATTCATCGGGTCACAAAGAGTCAGACATGACTTAGCGACTGAATGACGATATATATTTTTTTAACTTTTTTTTTCTTTTTTGGCCATGCCATGAGGCATGTGAGATCTTATTTCCCCAACCAGGAGTTGAACCTGTGCCCTCTGCAGTGGAAGTACAGAGTCTTAACCATTGGGACAGCCAGGGAAGTCTAGGCAATACTCATTTTTAAGGCATTTATAGTTAAGTTGAAACACTTACATGCCCACAGAAGATGATAATATACTAAAAACCACCAGGATAGTATTATGACTTTTGGTTGTCTTAGAATTTTTCCCTTTGTGGGCCTCTTCCTCCATTAAAGAAGTATTAAAATATATATATTCTACAAACATAGGGAACAAAGAGGAATATAATCCAGGCTGGATTCATTATTATATCTTTATTATTTTTTTTTTTTCTTTTTTTTTGGTTGCACTGCATGGCATGTGGAATCTTAGTTCCCCAACCAGGCATCAAACCCATGCCACTTGCATGGGATACATGGAGTCTTAATCACTGGACCACCAGGGAAGTCCCTTTTTGCATAAACGTGTGTGGGCCTCTCGGAGAAGGCAATGGCACCCCCACTCCAGTAGTCTTGCCTGGAAAATTCCATGGATGGAGGAGCCTGGTGGGCTGCAGTCCATGGGGTTGCTAAGAGTCGGACACAACTGAGCAACTTCACTTTCACTTTTCACTCTCATGCATTGGAGAAGGAAATGGTAACCCACTCCAGTGTTCTTGCCTGGAGAATCCCAGGGACGGGGGAGCCTGGTGGGCTGCCGTCTGTGGGGTCGCACAGAGTCAGACACGACTGAAGCAACTTAGCAGCAGCAGCAGCATAGCTGTAAGGGACTCAAAATGAGCCCCAAAGATGATGCTGAGTGGTCAATTTCCAGGACAAGGCAGAGATGGGAAGGGCAGCTGAATAAAGTCTAGAGTGAAGTGGGGAGGGAGACAGGTACATAGTGAGAGAGCCTGGAGATTCCTTTTTATCTGATGCCAATGTGGAGTTGGTGGGGGGAGATTGCTAAAAGGCACCTAGCAGAGTGGGCGAGACTGACATGGGCCAATGTGGGTAGGGAAGGGCCCAGGGGAAAGGTGGGATCCTGGCCTGGACTCCGAGAGCCAGAGAGTAGGGCCGGGGAGGCAGAGACCACGGTGGGTATAGGGCAAGACTGTGCAAGGCAATCTGGAAAGGCATGTTAGATCAGGAGGACGCGGCGATACCATGAATTGGATTGTTCTCCATTCAGGGATGATTTTGCAAAAACAAAAACTGCTAAATACTGAAAGCCATTTCCAGCCTCCTCTTGATCATATCTGCTCTGCAAAACACACACCTGAGCCCAGAATCAGAGGGGTGAGCAGTTCACTGCGAAGTTACATAGCTAAAGACACCAGTACAGAGAGGAGTAAAGAACTAGGGTCATGGAGATGATCTACTGTAGACAGTGACCGGATGCAATCCTCATGTGAAAAGGACTATGCCAATGGTTGCAGGGAGAATAGATCTGGAGAGCAAGAGTGGGATGAGAGCGAATGGGCAGGAGCCTGTGCCAGAGTCCAGACTGGAAGTGACAGTGGCTTGGGGTTGGCTGGTAACAGTAGAGATGGTGAGAAAGGTTGAGTTCTGAGTATATTTTGAAGGTAGAGCTGACAGGACTTGCTGAAGGCTGAGATGTATGATATGAAGGGTAGAAAGGAATGAAAGATGGCTCCTAGGTTTTTGACCTGAGCACGTGGATATCACGTCCTTTGAGGCCCCAGTAGTCCAAGAAGTGATTGGTGGCATGGTGATCACACGGGCGTGTTCCCTTTGTGATCACTCATGGAGCTGCACGGCGTGCATTTGTGTGGCTTTCTGTGTGCATGTTGGCTCTTATTTCTATTTTTTTTTAATTTAATTTTATTTATTTTTAAAACTAGGAAAAAGTTGGTAGAAAAGTGCTCAATAAACGCTGAGAGTCAACCTCACTACTTACTCTGATTCAGTCCTCTGTGACTCTTCTTTCAGTATCTGTTGAGTTTGTTCTTTTTACCTCCCTTATCTGCTCTTCAGTTCAGACCTCTTGCCTGGACAATTGCAATAGCACGAACTTATCCCCATGCCTCTGGGTCCCCTGTCCACTGTGGCAGAAAAACTTATACAAAATACAAACACGATCATGGCTCTTTCCTGCCAAAAAGTACTTCTCCACAGAGTCAAGGTCAAACTCTGCTGTCTGTGTTGTAAACCCCTCTCAGGTGTGGCTTCTTGTACCGGATCCTGTGCTGCTCTCTCCTCAGGCAGCAGTACAGCCATCACAGCTGTTTCTTATGCAACACCCTGGGCTCACACGGCCCTTCCTGTATCTAGAGCACCCTTTTCCCCTGGTGCTCCTGGATGAGATTCCCCTTAGTTCCCCGCTCCTCTGTGATGCTCTCCCAGTGTTCTCCGTTCCTTTCTGCCAGCCCTTGGCTTTACACTTCCTTCCATGTATTATTACAAATAGCATACTGCATTGTAATTATTTTTTAAGCAGTTTATTTTCTTTTTCCTAGCAAGGAGACCTGAATAAAGTGAAACAACTAGCCATTTGAATATAACTTATACAAAAAAGTAATAGAAAGAAGGAAAAAACACCCTAGATCTCACCATTGAAAAATCTTTCCCTTGAATCTTTTTTTCAAGGCTTATTTTAAAAATATAGTTGGAAACATACTGATACAATATAAATTCTGTGTCTTGCTTCTTCATGTAATATTATAACATAATGACTCTTGATATTTAAAAATGTTTCATGTATTTTTATGGAAAACCCTATTTCCATGCTATTTCTTAGCATCTTAACTTCCTGACCTGTTCAGTTCAGTCGCTCAGTCGTGTCCGACTCTTTGTGACCCGTGAATTGCAGCATGCCAGGCCTCCCTGTCCATCACCAACTCCCGGAGTTCACTCAAACGTATGTCCATCGAGTCAGTGACGCCATCCTGCCATCTCATCCTCTGTCGTCCCCTTCTCCTCCTGCCCCCAATCCCTCCCAGCATCAGAGTCTTTTCCAATGAGTCAACTCTTCGCATGAGTCTTATTGAGGTATAATTGACAAATAGAATAGCGTACATTTAAAGTGTGCCATATGATGATTTGATATTGAAACATTGTGAAATCATTGCCACACTTAAGTTAAATAACACTTCCATTGTCTCACATCGTGACTCTTTTTGATGAGAACACTGAAGACCTGCTCTCTTAGAAAATTTCAAGTATATATAAATGTTTTAGTTTTCCATTATTGCTGCAATAAATTATTACAAACTTAGTTGCTTGAAGCAGAGAAGGCAATGGCACCCCACTCCAGTACTCTCGCCTGGAAAATCCCATGGACGGAGGAGCCTGGTGGGCTGCAGTCCATGGGGTCACCAGAGTTGGACACGACTGAGCGACTTCACTTTCACTTTTCACTTTCATGCATTGGAGAAGGAAATGGCAACCCACTCCAGTGTTCTTGCCTGGAGAATCCCAGGGACGGGGAAGCCTGGTGGGCTGCTGTCTATGGGGTCGCACAGAGCCGGACACGACTGAAGCGACTTAGCAGCAGCAGCAACAGTTGCTTGAAAAATGCAAGTGTTTTCTCTTATAGTTATGGAGGTCACAGGTCCAAAAATGGGTCTCATTGGGCTACAGTCAAAGTGTTAGCAGGACGTGTTCCCTTCTCGAGGCCCTGGCATAGCGTGCATGCTCAGTCATGTCTAACTCTTTGCAACCCCAATGACAGTAGCACACCAGCCTCCTCTGCCAATGGGATTGTCCAAGCAAGAATACTGGAGTGGGTTGCCATCCCTCTTCCAGGGGATCATTCTAACCCAGGGAGTGAACCCACATCCCCAGCGTCTCCTACATTGCATGCTGATTCTTTACTGCTGAACCACCAGGAGGCCCTAGGGGAGAGGATGTTTTCCTGTCTTGTCCAGCTTCTGGAGCCTGCCCATTTTCCTTGGCTGAGACCTTTTCCTCTATCTTCAAAGCCAGTGATGGCAGGTTCAGTCATTCTCATGTAGTATAACTCCCATTTCTGCCTCCATCATCACATCTTCTGCTCTGGCTCTGAGCTCTTTTCTGCTTTTAAAGACTCTTGTGATTACATTGGGCCCACCTGTGTAATCCAGAATACTCTCCGTTTTAAGGTTACCAGAATTTCAACCTTCATTCCATCTGTGCCCTCAATTCCTCTTTGTCATGTAACATAACATAACCACCGTTCCAAAGGATTAGAATATGAACATCTTTTGGGGGCTAGTGTTACATGCCACTCAGGCATATAAATGAGTTAGATGTTGCCTGTCTTATGAAAAAATAAATCTAAGGGTATCAGTCCAGGACTGGCATGACAATTAATCATATCATTTTGTATTCAGACTCTTCTCATTTTTCTGCTACGTCATCCTTAGTGTATGGACTTTTGACAATGTACTTACTGCCTCATGGTTGCCAGATGGCTGCTGAACCTCTGGGCATTTCTTCTCTGCTCCAGGAAGGAAAAAGGTGCCATTATAAAGGGTAAAAGAACAAAAGATAGAAGGGAATGTGTTAGGTCAGATTCCCCAGAAGCAGACCCTGGTCTATTCACGTGTTAGTGATTTACTGAGCAAGTAGTTCTAGGAGAAGTCTGTAAGTAGATGGAATGAGAGAAGCAGCCCAGAGAAGACTATACAGCCAAGCAAGGGAGTGCTTCAACTTGAGTTCAAGGGGAACACAGCACGAGCTACACAAGTCTGTTTCATTTCCGTCTCCAAGAAAGTAGCAGACCCCTGCCCCAGCTGCTGGGGGAGGCATGGGGATGTGAGCACCAGGCCGTCGGACACAGCGGCTCTAGTCGCCCAAAGAGAGCTGTTTGAAGAAAGTAACAGGTGCCAGCTGTTAGAATCGGGATGCACAGACACAAGGCCAGGGTGCACGGAACAGATAAAGAGTTTCTGAGAGCTCTGGGCCGAGCACCAAGGACTAGCTGGGATTTGTCTCTTCTGTGATGCCTTTCTGGATGCCCTCAGTTGGCAATCTCCAATACATTCCTTCTGTCCAGACTTATCACCTCTCCAACCCTTACTGCAAAGATGTCTAAAGCAGGGTTTTTAGCTGGATGCATTGTTACTTCAACAAAATTAGAGTTCTGTTAGTAAATAAAAAGAATGGATACAGGATAGGCAACCGTCAGAGTCTGCTAAAATGTATTTCTCATTTTGTTTACTTTAACTTTTAGTCATTTTTCTTAAATGGATGATTAAAATTTTACACTGTAGATATTTTCTTTTGTAATCTTTATCACTAATGAAAAATTAAAATACCCTCCTTAAACAGATCTGATAAATATCAATTTATATTTTATCTGTATTTTCTAGTTTATAAAAATATTTAGCTCTTTATATCCTATTTTGAAGAATAATTTCAAGTATTACCACGGATGATTATCTATACAAAAACACAATTTTTTTGGTGGGCCATGTATTTCATTTCACCAGTGTTTATTCTTTCTTCAGGGCCACGTTTTAAAAAATGATGTGCTTTTATACCATATTTTAATTTTAATAGGCAAATACCCATCTTTATTTCTCTTCTTTTAAATTAGTAGTGGGTTTCATGAAATTACTTTCAACATCTATTATTATGACATTATAATTTTTCTAACTGATCAGTTCACGTGTATGTTATTAATTAACTCTGCACTTAACATCAATGAGCTTCACTTTTCTCCTCTGAAAAAGATGGCGTTCAATTAGGTGACTATTAGGCTCCCACTCAAGTCTAACATTTTAACATTAAGTTTTACTGTGTTCCAAACACTGCGCGAAGCATTTTGTGTGCATTGTTTTCTTATGTCTTCACAACAGTCCTGCAGAGTAGGATTATTATCATTATCTTCGGTCCACAAAAGAGCATTTGCAGATCAGTGAGCTGCTTTAGAATCCAAGCTTGGTTGACCGAAAGCCCAGGTCTCTCAAGGAAAGCATTCACAGTAGCACTAGCCGTTTGTATTAACTGCCTTCCTTAAGGGTAATTCATTAGACATCTTAGGAGAACATGAATGAGGTTTACTCAACTGAGTGTGTTGTATTAACACCTTCTTGGGACTTCCCTGGTGGCCCCATGGTTAAGAATTTGCCTACTAATGCCAGGTTCGATTCCTGATCTGGGAAATAAGATCCCACCTGCCGCGGGGCAACTAAACCCCCATGCCACAACTCTGGAAGCCAGTGCTCTGGAGCCTGAGAGCCGAGACTAGAGGAGGCATCACAATGAGAAGCCTGCGCACCACAACTGGGGAGTACCCCAGTCCCCACACCTAGAGAAGCCCCGTGTGCAGCAGGGAAGACTCAGCACAGCTAAAAAATAAAAATAAAACAGCAGCAGCAACAAAACACCTTCCGAACTCAAGGGAGGAAAACAAATGTAAAGAACTTGCTACATATTCACGTATCCACAAATTCAACCCATGCTTTATTATGTAAACCAAGAAAGAGAAATCTTTGCAAGGATTTGGAAAAAGGACCAGACCATCTATTTTTGTAATATATTAATTAAAAGTAATAAATACTAACAGATATTAGTGTAATATCTACATTTCATTAGCTAGAAAAAAAAGCACACAATTCCAGAAATGGCACCTTTAGCTCTAGAATGCACTGACAATGAAACAGTGATCACTACATCCAACAAATAAAGCAGATCTTTCTGCTGATGCTTTCAGGGTAATGGTAATTAAATAAGTTTTTGGTTACTCCTGTCCTGTGTCCTGCACTAAGTTGATTAACCTGTTTAATGAGTATATGAGAATGACCAAAGCTGACCTCACATCAAAGAGCCCCATTGTTGCTGTGTGCTGACCTGAATTCTAACTGTGCACTTGGTTCTTTAATTGCTCCACAGATGTGCTGGAGACTAGAGTAGGTATTTTAAGTGGCAGTGAGTCTCTTTTCTCAGATGTGTTCAGTTACTCAACATACGATTTTAGATGCTGGTCTGCATACCCAGGCTCCGAACACTCCCCCTCTTTGGGAAGATTCAAAGGTTACCCACCTTTGATACATCTCATCGTGGTGATCAGTCTTATTTCTATGGTAAAACTTAACTATGTATTATTAAACATCACCAAAGAGTTTAGAAAAGAAAGTCTGTAAATTAAGTCAATAGTGAGTAAATCGGAATCCAGTCTTTAGGAATCCCTTGAGGCCTCCAAGGGGATCGTTAGAAGCAGATGAGGCTTTTTTAGAGCATTGTCATCAAGGGCCAACTGTTACTTCAAGCTACAAGTGCTCGACTATAGAGAAAAGGAAGCTAGTTCTTAAGTGATAACATTGATTAAAAAACAAAAAACAAACCCCTAAAACTCAATAACATTCATTGTAGTCTTCTCTCCAATTCCTCTGCAACGTGTTTTTGTAAGCATGGTGAAGAGGGTGTTGTTGCTGTTTGCCATGGGATGATGGCATCCTGATCTCATTCTTCATTCTGGCACTTTTTTTTTTTAGAACACTTCAAGTTCATATACTTTTGTTGCTTAAGCCTTAAAAAAATAAGCTGCCTTAAGATCTTTTTGTGACAGGTTTATTTTTTTGGTGGGCAGGGGGACATGTATAAATAAGGATAAATAAAAGAAGTAGGCTTCCTTTGCTGTGGTCATGCCTGCGCCCATTCCTGGAGTGGAAAGGGCCCGCTGTGTAGAACGGGGCTCAAATGACTTGTGTCCTCCCATCTGCATCTTATCACCTGTGACGGCATCCCCCGATGTAAATGTGAAGTGGCACCCACCCCAGGCTGGGTGGGTTGGGAGGGGTGGAAGCGGTAGGAAAGGCCACGGGGATGGAGGGACTGTATGGGACCAGCGGGGGGCAACAGGGTGCAGATGCCTTGCCTTTCTGCAGGAGCCTGGTGATCCCAGCAGTCCTGGGTTCTCAAACTGCTGTCTGTCACCGCTTTTCTATCCCTGCCACCTGTCTTGGTCACTTAGTTTCTGGTCCTAACACTATGTGCTGTGACCTTGAGATAGTCATTTACCTTCCTTGGGCCTCTGCTTCTTCATCTGTAAAATGAAGGTGTCCTGCATTATCTCAAAAGTTTGTTCCAGTAAATGAGTCATCTGCTATCTTGCGGTCATCTTATCAGGGTATTTGAGTAAGAAGATGAGTAAACTATTTCCCAAAGTCTCTTTTCCTTTTTTTTTTTTTTGAGATGTCTTTGGATTTTATTTCCTGTTCCCTCACAAGCATTTTTTTAAATCCACAGTTTATTGGTTGTAGGTAGTTTTATAAAGAGACGAAGTGGCTGGACTCCAGATAGCCTGAAGATGATGTTGGGGCTCCCCCCTCAACCTCCCAGTTTTCTCAAGAGAAGGATCTATGAGTGCGTATGTCAGTCCATTATCGCAGCCAGGAAAGAGCCACGTAAGGAGAGACAGGCAAGTGGGGGCAGCCAGACTGTTTGTGCCGTTGGCCAGAGCGTTACTAGTGACCCTGTCCCTGAATAGAAAGCATTCTGTTGTCTTATTGTTCAGGGAAGATGGCTAGCACATCAGCTGGACCGCTCCACACAGTAAGTCTGCGGGAGGCTGAGGGATTTTTATCTCTCCGTGTGTCTGGCCGCCACTAATCCCACGTCTAAGTGGGTCGTATTATGTTTCTTCACTCTGTCTACTTTTGTACCCCGCAGTGAAACCTTGTGTAGATGCTGGCGGCAGCAGCAAGTGCTCAGAAACACTTCTGGAAAGGCAGCCTCTGAAGCACCTTCCTTAAGGTTGCTCAGGTGGGGAGCTGTCCTGGGAAAGGAGGTTAGCATGTGGGGGAGCAGGAGTGATGGAGCGAGAGCCAGGGCTGAAGGGGCAGAAGGGAGGAGAGTCCACCGAGGCTCGTAAGATGCAGGTCTGTCTCTGGAAGCAGCCTTCCCAGAAATCACATGTCTGTGAGTCGTTCTTTTTCTCTGTTATCAGCATCTCTTCTACATTTTTTTTTCAGATCCCTATGTCAGAGACCCTCTGATTCATATTTTGGTTCCTATCTAACTAGAGGGAAGAGGGGTATCAGGATTATGACAAGACACCAGGAGTCTGGTCCACAGGTTTCCCTGTGCCCTGGGCAGAGTGAAGACCTGCCCTGTCCAGGGACCACTGCCCTCCCCCAGCAGTCCTCCTCAAAAGATTTCTCTAACCACGGAACTTAGAGTAAAGAGGTGGAGGTGAGGTTTCTGGTCTTAACCCAGAAAGCAGGTTCAGGAAAACAGTGCTGCCTAGACCTGAGCTGTGACGGGGAGGGCTTGCGACTCGGGTGAGTAGGAGTGGACAAGGACACAGCATCAGACTCACAAAACACTGGTTCTAGAACCAGACGCAGATGTCGCATAGCCTCAGTTATTGTTACTATGCTGTGCTGCTGCTAAGTCGCTTCAGTCATGTCCGACTCTGTGCGACCCCACAGACGGCAGCCCACCAGGCTCCCCCATCCCTGGGATTCTCCAGGCAAGAACACTGGAGTGGGTTGCCATTGCCTTCTCCAATGCATGAAAGTGAAAAGTGAAAGTGAAGTCGCTCAGTCATGTCCAACTCTTCGAAACCCCATGGACTGCAGCCTACCAGGGTCCTCCGTCCATGGGATTTTCCAGGCAAGAGTACTGGAGTGGGTTGCCATTGCCTTCTCTGACTATGCTGTACTAACTGTAGGTAAAGGGGACAAATAACTATGGTATTTCAACTATAGTTAATTATTTCCCCTCATGTGGGGAAGATGGTTCAGGTGTGGCTGATTGTGAGACCTCTCAGAACAGACTTCGAAATCAGTTCCTGACCTCAAGGCTAGCCTTGGTCACACTCACATTCACTGTGTGGACTCAGTTAAGCTCCTTCTTCTCTCTGAGCTCCCAGTTCCTCACCTGGAATCTGCTCATAATAACATTAGCACTAGGGAATGTCCTCTTTGAAGATCCAGTATGAGCATCTTGGTGAATGTACATCATAAAGGGCTACATATATTTCATTCTTTTGCCACAGTCATAGCAAATATGCAGCAACTCTGTTGTGTACTTTTTTTTTTTTTGTATTAGGTTCATTCTGAGTTCCATTTATTGTCCCTGGTTTTGTTTTCTTATTTCTTTTCATTTCCAATTAATAGATCTGCAGAATATATAAACTATTCTGGGTACAAGATAGGGTATGTGTAAGTAACTGAATACATTTAAATTATAATTATGCTAGTAGAGTGATAAAAGAATCAGAAAGATAGGCTAATTCCAACCTCCAGGGTCAGCTCTGCTAGCTTATTCCAGCTTCCATCACTGACTTACGTCAAGTACCATCTGTGGCCCCTTACTTGCTATAACCTTCAAGGGGAGGTGATACTTGATCCATGTGTACCCGTTTGACACAGTCAGTCACGTTACTCCCCTTGCATAGCCCAGGAATGGAGAGATTTGGGCTTCAGGCCGTGTACATCAAGGGCCACCAGCTCGGTGAGCTCTTTCCCCGACGGCACCATAGGCTATCTCCTTGTGGAGACATCTCCCGATTCACAAACCTAGAAATGGTAGGAAAAGTCCATTCCTTCCATACACAGTTCATGTTCCCCTACCACTCCCCAGGCACTATGGCAGGCACTCTGGGTGCTGCAGGAATGGGTAGGAGGTGGCCCCTGCCCTCTGCAGGTGCATGGCCAGTGGAGAAGCCATTGTGTAGGTGACTTGGTTGCTTGATGGAGCAGGGAGGTGTGGTAGGGGGCTTCAGCGTGCTGTCCCTGGAGCTGGCTGCCCTGTCTCCTACCAGCCTGGTGACCTCGGGCACCAATCTCTCAAGCCCTAGGGCTCTTATCTACAAAGTGAGAATAAGAATGCGCTTACTAATAAGGTCGTGGTGAGGATTACTTAACACGTGTAAAACACGCAGAGTAGCGTCTGGCACCACAGAAAGCTCTTGACAGAGCTGGTGGGGATGTTGGTGGGGGTGGGGGCGCTAGCCCTGCACCGTGGGACTGGGAGGCAGGCTTGCCAGTGCTACCCGGGAGAGTGGGAAGGGCGCTGCGGAACTGGGCTCGCTTGGCAGAGGAGAGAGAGCGCCCTTCAGGCGGAGGCTCGGCACCGTGGGTGCAGTTAGAGCAGAGAGAAGGATGTTCTGAGAGCTCCTGAACTGTGAGCTTGGTGCCAGAGTGAGCACAAACACGAGGTGCTTCCATCTCAAGAGCATTGTGTTAGTAACCACCAGAGGAAATTGGCCAGGCTGGGAAAATATGGTTTGTGAACAAACGCTTTTGTCAGATAGACATGACCAGTGCCCACAGTGGTGGGAAGGTTGATAACAAGCACTTAGCTTGTTAATACCAGGTGGGGAAAAACTCGTTAAGCAAAGAAAGCATGTAATGATTGCTTACATTCAGATAAATCTGAACGATTAATACAGGTTGATATCGTGGCCTGAATTTGGCAAATTATTTTTTAGTCCTTCATTTTCCTTAAAAATAATTGCAAGCTGATTCACCAGCCAGGATCAAATGATACCAGTTTGGACACAAACCCTGATAAAATCCCTGGCATTTTTAAATCTTTCTCATTCCCAGAAAACTATTCCTTTAAAAAGTGAGGGACAAGAATTGCTGTGTCTCCGAAATGCCAGAAATTTCTAAAAATAAAACCAATGACAGGTAGTGAGAAAAAGCCCCATTTAACTTTAGCTTGTACGTAAATAAGCTCATTTATATATAATTCAGTGTATTCTGTTTGAAAACACTGAATTCCCAAACAGAATAATCAGTTTAAAATTAATGTGGTTTATTAACAATTAAAAGTGATAACACAAGCTGAAGAAGATTGGAGGTGAAGTGTTGAGTTTCCTTTGATAGGTAGAGTAATTACAAAGTGTGCTTTTGAAGTTCAAGAAGACAGCCTTAGGACACAACATTTTTAAAGTAAAAATTGGCTTGCACTCTGTTCGAGTGATTTATTTTGCACTAAGAAATGGGTGTGAGACATGATGTGATTTAAAATTTCATCCCTTGATGGAACTGCTTGAGGGTGACATGATTTTTTTCTTTTTTCTTTTCTCAGCTTACTCAGCCTATGAAGTTTCCTATCTAAAAGCTAATCTTCTGAAGTTGCTTAGGAATTTGAGGAAACCTAATCTTTTGGTGTGTAAACAAAGAGGACTAAGTATGTTGCTTTCCCTCTGACACTCAGGAGCCTAGGAGGGTCAGAGCTGCAGTAAAGCGCTGACCATGGCAAAGCCAACCCAGCCATTCTTGTTGTGTTGTCTCTTAATTACCTTAGGAGAACTTCACCTTTATCTTTAAAAATGCTTTTTCTTTCTTTAAGACTTGAGAGGTATGGGGTGAATAGAAGAGGGCAGGCAGGATACACTTGAAGAGGGAAGTTAAAAAGAACTGGGATTTAGTTAAAACTGGCTAGAGCAACAAGGGAGGAGGTAATTGAGAGAAAATGAAGGGAAGAATAGTTTAGAAAAAAGGTTCATGGCAACATATTTCACCTGCTTCTGCTCTATTTTCTACAGAGAAAAGAAATACATTTAACAGATTTAAATTTTTTTCTGTAGTCTATTTATGATGAGAAAAAATACTTGAAAAAATATATCTATCATGGTGTGCCAATAAATGCTTGGAAACTGGCTGTTTGGAGGAGGTGGGGCAGGCCCTGGTTTGTAGGGTATGTCAGTTTCTTGCTGTAAACACTTCCACTCCAGTGGATTCTACAATACGTTGTCACGAGACGTGAAGTTGGAAAGAGATGAGCAGTAATGCACTGTTCGTTTATCCACCACACAAATGTGATAAATGTAAATAACCCCAAGAACATAGGTAATAGTAAAATGTAGTTTAAAAAAAAACGAAAAGGGAAGTGATGCAGTTTTTTTTTTTTTTGAAGTTTTGAGTACTTATCTTTTTAAATATGTAATTAAATTGTAAGTTTATATAAATTAATTTTTAATAATGACTGCATTTATCATCCAGCTCACAACTTTCCTGAAAATTTGACTCTCAACGACCGATTCAGACTGGTTCTAGCACACTGCTAAATACATGTATGACACTGATGGAAAGAGGTTTGGAAGGTGACACCCAAAATTACTGACTGTGGCAATCACTTCTTGGTGGAGGGAGTTATGGTATGTGGAGGGAGGCCCTCACGTTTTACTCTGTATACTTCTCTTTTGTAAATGCTGGTAGTGTAATAAGAGTGAATAGAAAACGGCTTTCATAAAATATCTGTTTGTTTTTTTTCTAATCAATACCTTTCCCCTTCTTTCAGCTGAGCCCAAGTCCCTGAGGTAGTTATGGCTGAATGGCGGGAGTATAGACTAGGCCCTAAAAAGTTGGTTTTTAATTCTGGTTTGGCCCCTGGCAGTCCAGGTAACTGAGTACAAGTTACTCAACCTCTCTGAGTCTTGCAGTCTTTGCTAAATGAAGATATTTGAGTTTTATCTCTAAGATTCTATGCAGTTCTAACCTTTACATATTGAGTGCACTCTTTGCAGGAGACCATGTCCACACAGACTCTGTGAAGTCCCAATTCCTCCCATTTATTACTTACCTTATTTCCTAAGTTTTCAAAAGACTATGGACTTGAAACTCACTGTCACTGTTGGTAATCATAAAACCTGGCTGGGTTGAGAAAATTGAGGTTTGGAAGCTAGCTGAAGGAAGGTCCAAGAGATGGTCTCTGTTTAGCTCTGTTCCTCGCAGAGAGCTTGTTGGTTTACGGGATCATGGGTGGTGTGTACCACTAGAGGCCTGGACCCTGGGCCCTGGAGGAGCCCTCCCCGTGCTGCCGGGCTCCCATTCTTCTGCAGTGTATTGGCTTGCATTTTATGTTGAGCTGACTCTAGGAGTTTGGTTTCCAGTCAAAATAATAGCACCAATTTTTATTGTTTTTATTTTTGAACTAAAATATCAGATACTTGTTGTGGAAAATTTAGTAAATATAGATGAGCAATAAAGCAAAAAGGAAGATTACTGATTTTAAAGTGGAGAACATTCCATTTTTGCTGTTACTGTGTTTTGTATATATGTGTATGAAGTTATGGGTATTTGAAGTAACATCATCCTTCTTGAGGCTTCCCAGGCAGTTCAGTGGTAAAAAACAAAAACCACCTGCCATGCAGGAGATGTAAGAGACGTGGGTTGTATCTCTGGGTCAGAAGATCCCCTGAAGAATGAAATGGCAACCGACTCCAGTATTCTTGCCTAGAGAATCCCATGGACAGAAGAGCCTGGCACGCTGTGGTTCATGGGTTTTCAAAGAGTTGGACATGACTGAAGCAACTTAGCACACACCCACGCATTTGGACTGTGATGTTGGAGAAGGCTCTTGAGAGTCCTTTGGACTGCAAGGAGATCCAACCAGTCCATCCTAAACAAATCAATCCTGAATATTCAATGGAAGGACTGATGCTGAAGCTGAAACTCCAATATTTTGGCCACCTGATTCAAGGAACTGACTCATTTGAAAAGACCCGGATGCTGGGAAAAATTGAACGCAGGAGAAGAAGGGGACGACAGAGTATTAGATGGTTGGATGGCATCACCGACTCAACGGACCTGAGTTTGAGTAAATTCCAGGAATTGGTGATGGACAGGAAGGCCTGGCGTGCTGCAGTCCATGGGGTTGCAAAGAGTCAGACACGGCTGAGCGACAACTGAACTGAACTGAATGCATTCTTCTTGAAAGTGAGGTCCAGTACAGATGCAGGGCATGGGCCCTGGAGCCAGGCTCCCCAGGCTGAAATCCTTGTTCCACCCCATGTGGCCTCGTGCAGTTTACTCTGCCACTCTGTGCCTTTGTGTGCTCATCTGTAAAAAGAGGGAGATAGAATTGCCTTATAGGTTTGTTGTGAGGATTGAGTTAACACATATGAACCCCTTACAGAGCAGTGTCTGGCAGACCATTCAATAAATGATGGCTTTTAATTTTATTCTGTTGTATATCATGTACTGTAGTTTATTAAGATCATACTGTTGGACATTTAAATGGCTTCTAATTTTTCACAGTTGATAAGAAATCTTATAAGATAACTTTACACATATCCTCAGGATAAATTCTTGGGTCTGGAATCACTGATATGTTTAAAACATTTTGGGGTTTTAAACATCTATCAGGTGGCACTAGTGGTTAAGAACCCACCTGCCAATGCAGGAGATATAAGAGACATGGGTTCAATCCCTGGGTCAGAAAGATCCCCTGGAGAGTAAATGGCAACCTACTCCAGTATTCTGGCCTGGAGAATCCCATGGGAAGTGGAGATTGGTGGGCTACAGTTCATGGGGCACAAAGAGTTTGACATGACTGAAATGATTTAGCATGCATGCATGAAAATGAAAGTCCTCCTTATACTTAGGTAAAGACCATCCATGTCAATGTATGGACACATTCCATCACTCCCTCATGGCAGTGCTGGTGACTAGGCTGGGCTTTCACATTCCTTATCAAAATGGGAACTATAGTCTATTTCCATAATATATACAAATCTGTGGTCTTCATCTTAAATGCAAAGTAAATGCCCTGAGATACTATTAGGCTATGAAACTTAAATTGAAGACAATCATTCTCCAGAAATAAATCCACCTGGTTGTGCCTAGGCATTGAAATACACCGTAGGAAGGCAGAAGGGAGCTTGTTATCCCTATTTGCACCCAGGATGAGTTGAAAGTTACAGTTCATCAGGCTTGTGTATTAATGATTTCAGGGGAAAGTCTAGAATAGTCGCTTGAAGGACTATTGGAAGCAGTAGAGGGTGAATCTGTATTTCTTTACAGAAAAACTGAAAAGCCTCTTAAGTAGGTTAACTTGAATGGGGATTCTTGAAAGGGGCTCTGATGTGCAGAATTTATCAAGATTGTGTTGTTTAGTCACTAAGTCGTGTCCAACCCTTTGTGGGCCCATGGACTGTAGCCCACCAGATTCCTCTGTCCATGGAATTTCCCAGACAAGAATACTGGAGTGGGCTGCCATTTCCTTCTCCAGGTAATCTTCCCGACCCCAGGATCCAAACCCACATCTCCGGCATTGGCAGGCAGTTTCTTTACTGCTGAGCCACCAGGGAAGCCCCTTATCAAGCTCACTTTATCAAAAAATAGACTTTTTTTTTTTTGCTGAGCATCCTTTGGATCTAGTGTCCCATGAGAAAATTTGGGGAAAGATGTTGTAATCTACAGTATTAGATACTCAGAATACCTGTTATGTACCAGGCATTATGACCAGTGCTGGGAACACAGGGCTTGTAAGACCAATGTGCAGACCCTCATCTCATGGGGCTTATGTCTTTGTCTGGACACGTAGCCTATGAGGAAGTGACCCCTGATTCTTCAGCTGTTCCAGGAAGGACCCCAACAGACCTGCCATCAACCCAAGTGCACAAGTCTCCTGTAGGTTAAAGAATTATAGAAATGAGACCGTGTGTTTGTGCTTTGGCTGGAGAAAGGGAAATGCTAAGAAAAGTCACATCTATCTTGCCAGATAACTACATCAAAACCAGAAGAAAGAGAATCCTTTCGTGTGGGGTAGGCAGTTTGGCAAAAAGCAATGCTTCTGAAGTTGATAGAAATAAAAGGTGGCCAATCTCCCCCTCTTGCTGCTAATGTTTTCCCTGATAGCCAGAGACATCCTTGATGGAAAACTTGGAATGTGGGAAGATGCAAACAACTAAAACACTCTGGTCTTTCACTGCCATATAAAGTTAAAAAGCCAACCAGGAAAACCCATCCCTGAGGTTCTTATCTCTAGGTTCCTGGTCGGTTCCACTTTGCTGAAGAGGAATTGTAGTCTTTCGTGGGCCTAATAGAGAAGCCAGCTTGGCTGTCTTGCACAGGACTGTTGAGTCCTTGGTTTGCCTCGCCCTGCGTCTCACTGGTCAAGCTGGTCGGGCCAGCTGGAGCATATGCAGCCAGCTCCTAACCAACCCAGCTGCAGGCTGTCTAGAGTAGGTGTCCTGTTCTGGGGAGGTGCTCACTGGCAAAGTGGAGGAAGTGATTCTCCAAGAGGATCACTGGGGGACAGTAAGAAGATGAAGGGCGATCCTTTACCTTACACTGGATATCAGTCAACACACTTGTATTGAACATTATACATTACATTACATTGTATGTAATGTGTAAAGGAAGGGGGTTTTCCCACGCCACTAAGGTAGGTCAGGTATCTTGACAGTAGAAATGTAATTCACATTGGGAAGTAGATATTTTCCCAAGTTTGGAATTGGGCATGGACCTGGAAATTGTTATGTTTATTCTAATTCCAGTCTCTCTGTTCTCAGCCCCTTACCCATAATGCCTTTGCATTCAGAGGCCCAGCCATGAATGTGTGCTTGCTTAGTCGCTAAGTTGTGTCTGACTCTTTATGCCCCATTGACAGTAGCCCTCCAGACTCTTCTGTCCATGAAATTTCCCAGGCAGGAATACTGGAGTGGGTTGCCATTTCCTCCTCCAGGGGATCTTCCTGACCCAGGGATGGAACCCTTATCTCCTGCGCCTCCTGCTCTGGCAGGCGGATTCTTTACCACTGAGCCACCTGGGAAGCCCAGCCCAGCCATACCCAACTCTTAAATCAGTTCTGATCAGAGCAGTGAGCAGGTTTAATACCTTCAGCTTATGAGGTAGTGGGGCATGACTTAATCCTATTACTGCAAACTGTTTTGGGGATGAGTGGGGACCTGCCCATTAAGTAGTTGTTGCTGTTCAGTCGCTCAGTCACGTCCGACTCTGTGACACCACGGACTGCAGCACGCCAGGCTTCAGTAGTGGCTTCCCCTTAATATTGTCCTACTGATTTCCACCTCTTTCCATCTTGATGTTTAAATTTCCTTGACATTTCTTCTTATAGATTCCTCTGGGGTCTACAAAAGATACTGCTTAACTTTGTAGGAGTTCGTCTAAAAGCAAGTCAATTTCCTCAGCCAAACTCACACTCAGCCCAAGCACTATTAATCCAAGTGATAAGAAAATTTTCATTAAAGGTCATATGTGACCACGTGGAACCTTGTAAATGGCAGTGGTCAGTAATGCTTGGTCAGGGCCTAGTCTGTGTAGGTTCAAATCTTGGATCTGCTAGTTACCAGCTTTATAATCTTTGGCAAATCACTTAGTCTCACTGGACCTCAGTTTTCTCATCTATAAAATAGATATGTAAACATAGAGTTATTATGAGGAGTCACTGAATGGTAAAACCTTAAGAAGAGTACATTTCACATAGTAAGTGATCAAAAAGGTAACTACTGTTATTATTGTTATTTTTTTGGTTAACCTAAGGGGGCTCTCAGCGCAATAGGAATTAAACTCATGAATTTGAGAGTATTACAGGTGTGGGAGGTGCTTTTCTGGGCTACTAAACTCACATTGGCGTTTTATAGTTGCAAAGAGTTCAAGTTTGACCCTGGAAATGTTCACCTCCCAAATCTGCTGTAGAATTTAAATTACGGTTCACTGTTATTTTGAGAGCAAAGTAAAGATTATCACCACTGCGTACCAAGTCTATCACCGCGCCATTAAACAGAGGTTCATAGTAAGGAAACAGGCACTCTCTCACCTCCTTTACCCACTGGAGCACCCCCTGGCTAAGTACCCCTCCCCACCTTTGAACACCAAGCTTTGAACTGTTGCCTAAGACTCTCACACCTTTTCTTTAAGAAGGCTTCTTAATTTGACTATTACCCTCAGGGAAATCTACTTGCCAAAAATTCCAACAGTAACTGTGGGCTGAGATCCTAAGGGTAAATTAGTATTGGATTTCTGGGCAATTTGCCCTAAATGCTAATGTATAAAAATGCACCTGGATAAGGACATTTTTCTTCTGAATCATAGAATCATGGTTTAATTTTTACTGACAGGAAGAGAAATGCTAGTTTTCTTTTCATTCTTTTTTTCAGCTAGGTACATTAAATAGGGTCCGTCAGCTAACAACACGCAGGCAGGGATGTTCACCCTTCCATCTGTTGAAGCACCTAGCCCAGTGCCATGAACACATAGACACTCCCGGTGATGGGGTGGACTGCAAAGGAGATGTGTGCTAGAGGCATACAGCTGGGTCCAAATTTGAGCTCTGCCAATTATTTACTAGTGTTGGGATCTCAGGTAAGTGTTTAATTCTCTGAGAATCTGTTCTGAAGAAAATAGCGTAGGTGAAGTACCTGACGAATCCTCTTCCATTGCTGTATGTTATATAACCCAGAATGCCTTCCCAACTCCAGGGACTCTCCAGGACTCTTGAGGAACTTATTTTGCAGTACTTAATTTTATACACTTTCCCCAAAACCACTGTCATTAGAAAATAATTTATTCTGCATAAACTAATTTTCTTAATCATGGAGGTTAATCACATTTGCTGTTTTCCTTCTCAGTTTAAAAACAAAAAACTAATGATTGTACCTTTATAAAAATTAGCCATCGTTTTTCTAGTAGAATATAAATTATTCTTAGATCAGTTTTATGAAATCATGAAATCCTTAGGACAGACATTAATGCTTTCTTTTTGAAAAAGTTCTTACTTCATACTTCTTACCTTGGAAATTTTCAATTCATAAGCAAACACTGTATTCTAAAGGAAAAAAGACCATGGCCCCAGAATCCCACATATAGTGAAAGTATTAGTCACTCAACTCATATCTGACTCTTCGTGACCCCATGGACTGTAACCTCCAAGGCAAATCAGAGAGATGATTTCCATTTCTCTGATTATTAGTGATGTTGATCATCTTTTCATGTGCTTGTTGACCACCTGTGTATCTTCTTTGGAAAAATGTCTATTCAGATTATCTGCTTATTTTTTTTAAGTTGTATTATTCATGTTTTTGATTTTGAGTTGTATGAGCTCTTAATATATTTTGAATATTACCCCTTTATCTGATATATGATATGCAAATATTTTCTCCCATTCGGTAGGTTGCCTTTTCATTTTGTTAATGGTTTCCTTTGTTGTGCATTAGTTTGATGTAGTCCAAGTTGTTTATTATTGCTTCTGTTGCCTCTGCTTTCGGTGTCAAATCTAAAAAATTCATTGCCCAGATTAATGGCAAGGAACTTATTGCTTGTGTTTTCTTTTAGGCATTTTCAATCTTTTAAAAGTACTTTTCAGAAAGAAAAATGTAAGCCCATATTTTGAAAGCTACTTATTACTAACTTCTCTTTGCCTTATTTGGGGTACAAAAAGAGAAGTTTCTCTGTAGTCTATATGGTTTAGTCGCTAAGTCATGTCCAACTCTTGTGACCCCATAGACTGTAACCTGCCAGCCTCCTCTGCCCATGGGATTCTCCAGGCAAGAATACTGGAGTGGGTTGCCATTTCCTTCTTCAGGGAATCTTCCCAACTCAGGAATTGAACCTGGGTCTCCTGCATTGCAGGCAGATTCTTTACCAACTCAACTATGAGGGAAGTTCCTATTTATCTATTTGTGGAGGTACACATATTGAAGGGCTTCTCTGGTGGCTCACATGGTAAAGAATCTGCCTGCAATGCGGGAAATCTGGGTTCGATTCCTGAGTTGGGAAGATCCCTTGGAGGAGGACATGGCAACCCACTCCAGTATTCTTGCCTGGAGAATCCGCAGGGGCAGAGGAGCCTGGCGGGCTACAGTCCATGGGGTCTTACAGAGTCGGACTTGACTGAGTGACTAAGTGCAGCACACAGCACAGCATGCATATTGAAAAAGGAAGCAAATAGAATTTTTAAACAAAAGTGTTTAAAATTTCCTTCAACACAGACAGAAAATACCTTGGCCGTATTTCTTAAGGCCTGTGGTCATAATCTATGTGTCTCATCTCAGTCATATGAGACATTCTATTTCCAGGACAGAACTGATGTGAAAAAACTGGAAGTTTTCCTGATCATCCTCTCTAACACTAGATATCTGGATTTGGAGCAAGTCTGGAGAATCCCAGGGACGGGGGAGCCTGGTGGGCTGCCATCTATGGGGTCGCACAGAGTCGGACACGACTGAAGCGACTTAGCAGCAGCAGCAGGAGGGTCTGTCTGGCTTCTTCATTCCTGTCCACTCAGTGACACAAACTGAGTGTCTGGCCCAGTGGTTGTTTCCAACAGCTATGTGCTCCAGGTTCCTTACATCTGTGATGAAATCTGAGCCCAGCACCCGGGTCTTCCATGTTTCCATGATTTGCACAGCCTGCTTTCTTTGTCTATAAGCACTCTCCCCTTCCCTCTAACCTGGCTACTACTGTTTCTTTTTCAGTCTTCGGTTCAGATGCAGCCCGCTATGGGAAGCTGGCCTAGCTGACCTTGCAAGCCTTGGCTAGTACTTGTCTTTGCATTTATCATAGCATTAATCCTGTTGTTTGTTTCTTGTTTGTGCACTGATCTGACTTCTCCATGAGGCTAGAGCTGTTTGAGACCAGGTTGGCACATAGCCCAGGCTCTGACATATGGTCGGTCCATCAATCAACGTTCAACAAATACTTTCTGGGTCATTTCATTAATGATCGAGTGAGCGGGGATGCTTCTTTTCCTGAGATTGGAGTGAAGTGGGAGAGGAGGCATGATGATAGAGCTGATCGGAGATATCAGGACAGAAGTGGAAGTTGTACGTGCTCACAGGCACCTGCTTTCTCAGCAGGAAGTTAAGCCACCTGCTGAGAGCAGGGGAGGCAGGAATCTGGCAGGACCCTTGAGAAAAGGCATAAAGGTTTGGAACAGCTGTTATGGAGAACGGAAATGGAGTAGATGAGAAACCCTTGAGGGGCAAGCGAAGGATGGAGCTCATAAATTTATAATGGAGCCCAGCAACATGAATATGCAATTTTCTCCAGAAAGACTTAGCAGAACTGCACTAGAAACAGACAAACATTTCTATTTATTCATGCCTTCTATGTGCCAGAAGAAGGCTATGCTATGTGGTTAAGATGCCTGTTCTCTAGTCCTCATAATAAGGCCTGTGATGTAGGAATCATTATTTACATCATATGGATAGAGAAACCGAGGCTTGTAGAGGTTAAATGCTTAATAAAGCCACACAGCTGGCAATTGGCAGAAGCAAATGCAAACTGCAGGCTGACTCCAAAGCCCAGAACCTTGTCTGGGGCCACATCATCCCACTGATCCTTCTGTGGGTCCAGGTGGGTTGAACTGAGCTGGGGATGGTCATGGTGAAGACAGACAAAAGGACAAAGGAGACTAGAAACAAGGGTACTGGCCTCTGTGCTGTAACTGTGGGCTCCAGGTAAGCTAGTGTCTGAATCCAGATGTGCTTTCAGACCTCTAAGTGGTGGGGAACTGAAGGTGTCAGTAATATCAAAGAATAGATTTTTTAAAAGTAAAGGAATAGCAGACGGACATAGCTCAGAAGATGCAGTTTGTGTTTATGGGTTCAGGCGACCCAGTTCCATGTGGTGATAAAGCTAAGGTATAGCCATGGGAATGGATGTGAATGGTCGTGAACAAACCAGAATGAAGGAGGTCATAGAAGTACAAGATACTTCTGTATTATTCCTTGGAAAGTTAATGTCTAGCATATTTTAGATGTTCAACATCTACAGAGTCAATGAATAAATAAAAGAATAAACACAAAGAGAAACTATAAAGTACTGAAGTTTTTTCCTTGTGTGGTGTGTGAGCATGTATGATTCTTTTATAATCCCAGTGTGCCCTGAATAGATGAAGAGAGAAGAGGGAATTTGTCATCTAAATTGAAAACAAAGTACTCCGTTGAAGTGACTCTCTGGTTGTGGAGAGTAGAATCATAGAGGCTTAAATATTTGGAAGACAGGCCTGTTGGATTGGAAGAGAAAAGAAAGTTCAGTGAAAATGAAGTTATTGTTATTATGGCTGAGAGGAATGGTGGTAAAGTTTAGAAATCTCTATATAATTTGTTGTCCATTCCTGTGCTATACATGAACTGAAACTCATGAAGGCCTTCAGAAAATGTCGGATGAACGTTCTGTGTTTCCCATATTATATCAGGGACCCAGGCTCGGCCAACACTTTCACGCTTTGAAACTTGTAATCTAGACTCTTGAGAGTCCCTTGGACTGCAAGGAGATCCAACCAGTCAATCCTAAAGGAAATCAGTCCTGAATATTAATTGGAAGGGCTCATGTTGAAGCTGAAACTCCAATACTTTGGCCACCTGATGTGAAGAGCTAACTCATTTGAAAAGACCCTGATGCTGGGAAAGACTGAAGGTGGGAGGAGAGGGGCCAACAGAGGATGAGATGGTTGGATGGCATCACTGACTCAATGGACATGAGTTTGAGTAAATGCCCGGAGTTGGTGATGTACAGGGAGGCCTGATGTGCTGCAGTCCATGGGGTCACAAAGAGTTGGACATAACTGAGCGACTTAACTGAACTGCATTGAACTGAGGCATAGAGCCTTATTTAAGCTAAGTCATGATTACCCTTTTCAAATGGAGTATAAAACAGAACCCTGATTCAAGAATTAGTGTATTGTTTTCTTCTGCTGATGTCTGATTGTTAGGTATAATATATATGCATGTCAAATAATGAGAGATGAAGCAGCATGATGTAATCTTGTTGCGTTTCAAAGAGTGAAGCCTCCAGGGTATTGGTAAACACACCGCTAGACAGAGCCTCACAATACACTTCTGTGTTTTATGGTTTTGTTAAAATCAAAGGAAACGTATTTACTTTGGAACAAATAATTGTGGGAAATTTCTATAGTGTCCCTGTGGCTTGTTTTTCATGGTAACTAGAATTCCCTTTGGTGTGTGAATAACATTGTATAAGTAAGCAGTGTTGGACAAAGGACAAGATGTATTCCAATCTTAATTACAGTGTAGAGGAGTTTTACCCTAGGCTTCTTACTTCATTTGTCAGGAAAGAGCTGTGGAAAGGTGCATTATTGTTCCACAGCTAACAGATCTAAAGTTCTTAGCTGGATATACTCCTGGTGAAATATAAGAGAAAGGCAATTTCTTAACCGAATACTTAGATCATTAGAACAAAAAGACAGCCCTGGCTCGCTGCATTTTGCCACCTTTGTGATTTTGCAGTAAAAAGGATAACTTCTATGCATCTTGGCTACTTGGCTCTGGCATTTTCTAGGTACTCGAAAACAGCATTCGACTCTTTTCTGCTCAACTGTGTGATGGTGAATAGTCATTGTGATGAGCTCCTTTTACTTCAGAATATGCTCACAAAAGGAGGACTCTATATTCTCAAAATCATACTTTCCTCCAAACTTGCTTCTAAAATAATTAAAATCTAACACTTTTTTTGTTTTTTTTTTTTTGCAAATGAGAGAAGCACTCTTACTCTGTTGATACTCTCAGATATCACCCTGAATAGCAAGAAGTGTAAAGCAAAAGGCAGAAGTAGAAATGTCCTTACTTATCTGAAAGTGGGGAGATCAGGCAGAGAGGCCACACCCTCAGTTTTCTGAAGGCTCAGTTGATTCTTATACTATGATTGAATGCCATTATCCTAATTATAAGGCATTTATATTGTGAAACTACCAAGCATGGGGTTAATTGATGACACTAATAGAGATATGTCAAGGGAGAAATAACACAGCTCTTTGCAAGGCAAGAGTGCTTTAGAACAGATTGTCAGCAGAATTCCAGTGAAAGTGAGTCACAGTAAAGGTGTGGACAGAACCAACCACTTGCAAACCCCCCGCTGCTGCTGCTAAGTCGCTTCAGTCGTGTCCGACTCTGTGCGACCCCATAGACAGAAGCCCACCAGGCTCCCCCGTCCCTGGGATTCTCCAGGCAAGAACACTGGAGTGGGTTGCCATTTCCTTCTCCAATGCATGAAAGTGAAAAGTGAAAGTGAAGTCGCTCAGTCGTGTCCGACTCTAGTGACCCCATGGACTGCAGCCCACCAGGCTCCTCCGTCCATGGGATTTTCCAGGCAAGAGTACTGGAGTAGGGTGCCATTGCCTTCTCCTGCAACTCCCCCCTAAAACACAGGAAAACATGATATTAATATTGAAGTTTGTTCTGCCATAGTTAGAAGGGCATGTCATTGTCCTTGATTGCAAGGACTGGGGATTATAGACAACTTCATTACAGACATGTTTTCCCCAAATTTTTTATTCTTCTCTTCAGAATAGTGGAAAAATTAGTTAAATTGATTCATTGCTCTTCCTGGGAATTCCTTTATAAATAAAGAGCACTGTATGAACTGTAAGACCCAATATGGTTCATTTCATACAAAACAGAAAAGTTATAGATTATAAAATCAAGATGGATCTATAAAACACCAAATATTGTCATTACATTCTGAAAATTAGAGTATTTTAAGGAAGAGGAAAAAGTCCACATGATTTGTAATTTACATC
The DNA here is from genome assembly GCF_029378745.1 of Bos indicus. Classification (NCBI taxonomy): domain Eukaryota; kingdom Metazoa; phylum Chordata; class Mammalia; order Artiodactyla; family Bovidae; genus Bos; species Bos indicus. The sequence continues at coordinate 17,813,734 of NC_091765.1, read as the reverse complement.
CTGAAGTTTCTTCCTCTTTCAGAAAAACAATTAAGAACATTTTTTTCCTTTTAAATCAACAATACACAACCATGAGAATTGGGTGGTGTTTAATTCCTGTGAGAATCTCCCTGAATAGGCCTAACTCTATTCTATTTTAACCTTGGTTTCAAGGGATTCCTCTAGCATCCTGTACTTTCCTCAGTGATCTGTGTTAAAACACTGTTATTAGAGCCCCTTGGCTGGACGCCAGATTGCAAAGGCATAAGATATGAGTGGGTGGTCAGGAAGTGGGAATCAGTGAGTCTGTTTCTTTCCATAAGTTGGCAGTGAAGAGAAGAAAAGAGAAAGGACAGGAGCTTGGGGGATATTATGTCAAGGGAATGCTCTTTGGGGATAGGAAGAGAGATTTCGGCTTGCTTATAGGCTGAGGGGGAAGGACAGTGGAGAGGGTGAAAGGGAAGAATAAAGTCATCTGACAATTATCTTGGGTACTCAAGGAGGATGAAGTGGATAGAATCAAGGTCACAGGTATAGCA